>NC_063341.1:46686380-46963302 GCF_021869965.1 Rhincodon typus
CCTGCTCCTATGATGCTGCTTGGCCTGCTGTGTTCATCCAGCTCTACACCTTGTTATCTCAGATTCTCCAGCATCTGCAGTTCCTACTATCACTGCTCTTGTCTGATGTTGCAGTGGTGTTTGGACCTAAATTAGAGTGAGTGACATTAACATACCTGTCAGTAGACAACAATGTTTGTTTCTTTGATAATTTGTTCTTCTGGTTCCAAGTGAAGATAAGGCTAATTACTTTAAGTAAGCAATCAAGTTAATATTTCAATTATAATTGTATTTGTAACAGTGGGACCTTATGAGATTGAACTTGTGGTAGGTGGTGCCAGAGTGGGAGAGAGGGAAAAGTCCAACATGACCTATCCTTTTTGAAACTGTTCAATCAGCAGCCTGTATCCTAAGACAGTAGATATATTACTGATCCCAATTATTTGAGGCTGCTGCTTCATTCCAGGAACAATCTCAGTGCTTCCCGTGGAAAATCCTGGTTTTATGATCAATCGGAAATGGCTGCCCACACAATAGAGTTGGAGCCCAGAATGAGCTCCCAATATTAGGTAGGAGTTCAACCAGAATCTGTAAGAAAATAAAATTCACTTACTTTTCCTAACTTTTTAAGACTGAAAGTGTACTAATTGAGAGACATTATGAAGATTTTTCATTTCCACCATAGTTGTGAAGTAATTAAGTGATTTTTGAGGAGCATACCCCCAGATGCTTGAGGAGAAGGTGGCATTATTTGTAAGCAAAATAGTTTTATTTTTGCTGCATTTGTTGCTGTTGTTCCGTGTGGCTTATTGCCAATGCCACATTCATCCACTAAGCCAAAATTTTGATTTTTATCCCATTTGCTGTTTTGAACTAAAGTAGAAGTGTTTGCATAGATTAACTAAAATTTTAATCAGTGATTGATTTAGTGACAAATCTTGATACATCTAGATTATCATTTAATTCAGAAATTCTGTGCTGTGTGCGTCTGTATCACTTGACTAGTAACTACTTGTTCTGTGTAGACTGAGGTAAGAAAATGCATTCTGAATGTATTTTTTATCCTCTACGTGTTTGAGCATTTCAATATGGCATGTGGAAATCCCAGCCCTAATTCCAGTATATCTATTCTTTGACAGTAGAGGAAATAGAGTGGGCTGTGATTCTTACAGACAGAAAACCCAACCTCAACAGGGCCATTTGAATGCAGTGCTCAATTTAAACAGATCCCTTTCTTTGTTGTTGCAAGGACCCCAGTATGGGAGTCATAAATTGATGCAGCAGACATAAATGTAATTGAAGGATGAATAAGGTCTGTATAACTATTACGATTTGATTGTTTTTAAAAGCCTCAAGTCGATAAGTTTCAATAAAGCAGGTTGCAGCTATAAGTGAGAGAACAAAATACCTCAGCTGGACTGCTCTGATTGATAAACATAGATTTTAAAAATGGAATATCTGGACCTGCAGATTTCTGAGAGATGTTTGTTGACATTACTCAGGAGCTATTATTATATCATTCTGAATGCTGAGCTGAGTTTCAAATGCTATAATTTTCACGGTAAGGGGTCTAAGTTCATCATTTGTTTAACAATATGAAGATGCTTTGAAAGGATTGGCTGTCTTTGATATGGGTCTGAATAAAAGTCTGTTTATTCTTCTAAAAGATTAGCCATATGATATTTGAAGCTTGAGTTAATTTATGAATGAATGATTTTTTTTTCTGTATACAATGAGAGTTGCATTATAATGTTAGAAGTTTTTGTTTCATTTCTACATGGTTCCTGGGGTCTGCTCATGGGGAGCATTGAGTAAGTGACTAAGACAGTGGCATGATTGTTAGGAACTATGGGAGTGGATAGGAGTGTATGAGTTGACATTGAATTAACATGAAAGATATGTGGGCCATCAGGGATGGGTGTGAGGATTGAGGATTAGAAAGTTTAACCATTTTAAAAACAACTGCGTCAAAATCCCTAAGGATCAAGGCAGGCTTTCTAATCAGCTTGCCTTGGGACCTACCCTCCACCATGGCTGCCCACATTCTTCTTCTGGGGCTGATGAGGCATTTTCTGATTCATCCTACCTTGATTTGATTTATTTATTGTCACGTGTATTGTCTTCCAAATACCGTGAAAAGTGTTGTACAGTGTTGCCACTCTCCAGCACCAGCTTAAAATACAGAAAAATAAACTAAAACATAGAATATAAAGGCAGAAAATGAAGAAATAAAGAAGGTGTCCAACTTTACAGTCCTTCTTGTTAAGTGCTATGCTATGGAAAATGGGCCTGGTAGTCCCCTTCACCGCACTGCTGCCACTGGAATGAATTCGCCACTCTTTGGCACCATCTCAGCTCCACCAAAGCCCTCACAACTATGAGTCCTCACTGGACCTCGCCGATGCACCAGGTACTGAACAGGCCCAAACTCGACTCTGCTTCGAGCTCACCTCACCGACACAACTGCTGCTGATGCCACTGGGTCTTGTACTGGGCCCAAACCTGCCTCTACCACCAGCTCCACGAATCTGGACTAGCAGCAGATGCCGTCGGGAGCCCAAACCTGCATCTACCGGCGCTGCCACTAGTCCGCGCTGCTGGGCCTACTCGAGTCTACACTTCTGGGCCTATTTGTTGCTGCCAATGCCATAGCTGCAATCGAGTTCTTCATCAAGGGGAAATAAAATAGAAGAAGGAAGAAAAGAGGAGAGAGAAACAAAAGAAAAGAAACAAAAAGTGGATGGAGTGGACAAGCCTCAGGCTCAGAAGCCCTACTCCACTGCTATCTGACCTGTAATGTCAATAACTCTTTGTGCCAATATATAATGTACATATTTGGAGTTCTATTTTTACTGCATTGTCATGTGCACTGAGGATAATTTCTCTGTGTAATGTGTTGTATGTGCATATTTAATTTTAACAGGTATAGTACTGCACTTAATCATCTTTCCATATAAAAGCATTTCAGTAGTATGTATTCCAATTAAGGCTATAAGTAACTAGGCTGTAAAAACAATCAGATTGTTTTCCCATCCATGGCATGTCACCAAATAAATTGCAATTGTTTATTTTGTTCACCAAAAATGGTCATTTGTTGTTCACTTAGAATGCTTTGGTTAAAAATAATAAATACCACCTAATCATTCTAAATAGGCTTTTTAAAAATATACAGCTTGCTAAGAAGAATGAGCGGAGGTCCATCTGGGCCTGAAATTGTATGGACAGGTTTAACCTCCTGAAGGATAAGGTCATTTGCAACAGCAGCTGGCTGAGTTTAAAGTTCATTTTGAGTTTCCATTGTGGGGCACACATCATTGCTAATCACTGCCAGCAAAGCAGCAGGGAGTAAGTAATGTTCCAGCCATGTTGGATCTAGGGCAAGTCTTTGAGTTCTAATTAATCCATACTTAACGGAGATAGGCATTAAACACATTCATCATTCACCAGTTTACCAATGAGCTCAGAGTGACCTATGAACTTTAAGTGCTTGGATTATTATAAATACTTCAATAAGATATAGATCAATCAATGGCTTTTGTCAGCACAGATATCATAAACCCTTTCTGTATATCCAAACAAACCACTATACACAGCATATGGCAAGTATTATGGTCTTCTTTTCAATGGCTCTATTTTTTTCCCGATGATAATTTGTCTCAAAAATCTCTAATGATGTAAAATAAGCCTGTGCACTTCTTAAGTACAATATCTCTTGAAATACCTGCAAAGGTAAGCTTTAGTTGAGTCGAATCTAACGTTTATACAGGTATTAGCAAGCAACAATGAGACATAAAGACTTTTGTTGTCTACTTTTCCAGCCTCAGATCTATTTTATGCCTTTAATATGCTGACCAGATTTTTCCACTGAGCCAAGTTTCACTGTGGATCACTTCATACTCTGTCTCTCAGTGAGGGGAATTTTCCTTGACTCCACCCCCCTTCCTCCACCCTTGCTGGCAGCAATTTTGTTAAAAATGTTCAGAGTAAATGAGATATTTTCTTCAAGTCATATAGTTCTCCTGTAAGTGGACCCAAATCCTTCACAATTAGAGGTTTACCTCAGTGTCTGATATATGGGCCATGAATGATTATTTCAATATGGACATGATATTATCTTTTGGCCATGCTATCATTAGCATTTATCCTATATCTTATGGTAAGTGGCTGATGAATGCTTAATGTTTTATTTTTTGAATGAGCTCCCTGAAACCAACTGATAGCCTACTCTTTTACATCGAAACATAGAAGATAGGAGCAGGCCATTTGACCCCTCCAGCCTGCTCTGCCATTCAATATGATTATGGTTGATCATCAAGCTAAATACATTATTCCCACCCTCCCCCATCCCTTGATTCTTCTCACCAGTAAGATCTATATCTACCTTCATCTTGAAAACACTAATGTTTTAGTTTCAACCATTTTCTGTAGGAGTGAATTCCATAGGCTCACCACTGTCTGAGTGATTTTTTTGTCTCTTATTGGTCCTAAAACG
The DNA here is from genome assembly GCF_021869965.1 of Rhincodon typus. Taxonomy (NCBI): domain Eukaryota; kingdom Metazoa; phylum Chordata; class Chondrichthyes; order Orectolobiformes; family Rhincodontidae; genus Rhincodon; species Rhincodon typus. The sequence continues at coordinate 46,690,852 of NC_063341.1, forward strand.
TTTACTCCTTTACCCTTTAAACTATGATCCTGGTTCTAGACCCTGGACTGAGCATGAAGACACCCAGTCTTGTTGAACATTCCCCTCTCTCAATTTACAGCCATTCAAATAATAATCAAAATTTCTATATTTGCTATCAAATTGGATAACGTCACATCTAGCCACAATATGTGCCTACTTACTCAGCTTGTCCAAATCACACTGCATCACCTCATAGTTAAACTTTCCACCCAGCCTGATCTCATCTACAATTTTTGAGAAATTACATTCGTTCCATCATTTACATTATTAACATATTTTGAAATAGCTGGGTTCCTGGTACTGATCCCAACACTACCCACTAGTTTCTACCTACCATTGAGAAAAAGGCCCATTTATTCCTCCTGTTTGTTTCCTATCTCCTAACCACTTTTCTATCCATCATAATAAGTTATCCCCAGTCCAATGTGCTTTCATTTTACACATTAATCTCTTACATAGGACTTTGTCAAAAGCATTCTGAAAGTCCAAATAAACCACATCCATGGGCTCCCCTGATCAACTCCATTCGTTATATTCTCAAAGAATTCCAGCCAGACATGATTTCCCTCTTTTAAATCCAAGCTGACTGTATCTGATTCTACCACTGTTTTCTAAGTGCTCAGCAATAAAATTCTTGAAAATGGACTCTAGCATCTTCCCCACCCTTGACATCAGACTCCCTGGCCTATAGTTCCCTGCTTTCTCTCTACCTCCCTTTTTAAATAGTGGGGTTACATTAGCTGCCCTCCAATCTATTGGACCTGTTCCAGAGTCTAAAGAATCTTGGAAGATGACCACCAATGTATCTATTATCCCTTAAGTACTCTGGGATGTGGATTATCAGGCCCTGGGGATTTATTGTCTATCAATTTCTTCAATTTCACTACTAATACAGATTTCCTTCAATTCCTCCCTCTCACTAAACCCTGTGTTCACCATCATTTCTGGTACATTATTCATGTCCTCCTTTGTGAAGACAGAAGTGATGACAGATGTGTAAAGGGGATATCCTGCCTTGTCCTTCATTTTCTCTATAGTTGTCGGCACTCCTTTGGAATTGAGGATGGTGTGTGTCAGGCTAGGTGAGTCCTCAGGTGACAGAAGGGCAGAAATTTAAGTCCACAAATTTTTCTGCAGTGGGGCCAGATTGTTATGTGGGAGAATGACATTCACATTACCTTCCTCATCTCTCCTCTGCTGCCACTGTTCCACTGTTGCCGAGTTGCCGAGCCTCAACGGGTCTTGTGCCTTGATGGATCAGGGGTACCATATCTCCCAGCCATGGTATCAATGCCTCCATGCTTTAGGATGGCCTGGAGCATATCTTCAAACCTTTTCCTTTAGCTGCTAAAGGAGAGCTGGAAGAAAAGAATCGACTAAGGGCATCCAGATGCAATAGCCCATCCTTCATGAGCAGGGCTCCATTACTGGTAGACTTTATTGGAGAATTCTTGCAATGGTGAGGAGTGCTCTATAGACAGCAAGTCATCAAGTCAAATCATTGCCTATAATTTTAGTTCTTTCATGCTCTTCTTGCATTGGCAACTTGACCTTGTTGTTGAGGTATTTGGATTGCTTGAATTAGTTACCTGAGAGGATGCCTTCAAGTTTCTGAAATCAGTATCAGAAAGGAGTTCAGCTTTGGGATGAGTATGACAATCATTTTAGTTGTAAAGCACCTTATAAATCTTAAGGTGCATTTATAGAATTGCTTAACACAAACCCAAAATTTCCAAAGTGATGTGCATCCAACATCTCATTTTAAATGTGCAGTCTTTGTAATTGTGTCAGCAAGGTATGATGTATGGTATGTGACTTCTGTATATTTTAATATCATTTAAGTTTGAGTTTGTATTTTTTAAAATTTGTGTTGGTGGTATTTGGATTTCCTGAGTGTCGGAAAGGGTTCAATGATTAACTTGTGTTTCCATAGCAGTTGTGATTTCTTTAAAACCCAGTGGAAGAAAGACTTACTTGAGGGTAATAAGTTTTTGTTTACATTGAGAATTAGAATTAGAATTAGCTTTATTGTCACATGTACTCACATGAGTACGCTGAAAACTTACATGTTGTCACTTACGGTGCCATCTTGGGTACAAATGTACCTTGATGCAGATTCTTATGTACAAATTCTTAGGTGAAAAAAATAGAAAAATAAAGAAATAAAAAGTCCAGCAATAAATTAGAAAAATAGAGAAATGCAATAAACAGTAATGCATTAGCCTCCAGTTTGGAAGGTCAGGGATTGTTAATTTTTCTTTTGAAAGTGGAAACACACAGCTTGTAAAAAGTTTGCTTTCATTTCATTTTGGCAGTTCTGCAGGGTCCTTGCCTGAAGCTTCATGTGTAAAGCCGTTGCTCCTGAGAAAGCAAAAAGATATTACAGAATTATTAAAAATTGGGTTACCTCAGTGTAAGGAGCTCAGTGAAGGCTCCAGACAAAAAGTGTTTGGTTGAGAAAGTCTAAGCTCAGTTGTATGAAGACTACAGTAAAAGACTATCAGATTGAAAGGAGCTGAAGCCACAGTTCAGTTAAGTCCTTTTGAGTGGCTCGTGAATGGAATTCTGGCCAATGTGAGTTCTATAAAGGGGTGCATTTGGGATTAATGGGATTATATTTTTACCATGTAATGTTATGAAATATTTAAATCTGTTATATATAAGTAACTTGTTTTATTCTATTTTATATTCTTTTATTTTGTAATAGACTTCCATTTTTTTTGTTAAACCCAAGTCAGCAGCATTGTGTATGTATGTTTCAGTGAGAGATCATCTCATTAAAACCAAAAAATGGACAAAATATGGACTTTATTTCATCTCTGAGAGTTCCTTTAAAATACTGAATAAATCTATAGATACTTACGAACTTTATTTTATTTTGTTACAGCATGGTTCAGAGGCCTGCCCATGGAGGCACTGGATGAGTTGGATTTAAGGGTGAAAGGGCAAAAAGTGGTGTATGGAGGGCATGGGTTGGCATGAGTCAGCACTGGATTGGAATAAGAGCTATAAAGTATCCTGGGTTTGGTTGGGGGTCATAGGTTAGGCGGAAGGTCTAATAGGTCATGAGAGTAGATAGAGGAACATGGGAGTGATCCTTTCCTACAACATGCCTCCACACCTGGCAGCCCTGTGTTTGCCTCTGAACTGTTTCTGGATGTGGCAGGTGCAAAAGCTTCTACTGACAATTGCCCACTCACCCCAGAGCTACAGGTAGACCACGCAGGACATTTCCTCCCAAGCTGGTTTTACTTAAAGGAGAATTATCTCCAGAGTTATTTGCTCAAGTATTTGGAGTGAACCTTGTAGCCAGAATCTTCTCACTCAAAAGCAAGAGTGCTGTAGTGAGCCATGCTTAACTTTACAATTCAGGATTCAGACTTCAATTCTCATTTCAATTTTATACATTTGTAACTTAAAAGAAAGATGCATTATTTGTCCTTAATGTTTCTGTAACTAGGACTCCCAAACCTTTTCAGCCTAACATATATACCTGGTATTGCTTTGCCAAATTTGAATGCAGTACCAGACACGGTTGTTAATTTTTATGCATATTTTAAAACTGTTTCAGGAAGTATTTCTATAATACCAGCTCAGGTCCTGGTACTTGAAATTCTCTGCGTTCTAAAGTGGTGTAGATTCCACAGCAGTCAGAGCAACACAAAGACAGCTGCTCTTGCACAAGCTCGCACATGTGCAATTATTTTTAGCTATGCATCTGGTCACCAAACCTTCCCAAATGGCAATGTGAAACAGGGCTGAGAAAGCAACTGTCTCACAGTTTAATTTTCAATTATGTTGACATTGGGGATGGTACTACCCCCAGAGAAGTTTACGTTAATGCAAATGAACTGTAGAAACAGCAGAATCATCTTGCTTGTTTTACAACATTACACAAGTAGTTTATTAAAATGCAGGAGTATGTTAAGTCACATTCTTTGCATTAAACCTTTAATTTAGAATATCTTTCATTCAATAAATCAGTTAAAGCCAAACCAGTGCTGATTTTCTACACAATAGTTATAATGTGTACTGTATAATATTAACACCTGGTATCAATGATTACATTTTTCCCCCAAATACAAAATGTAACATAAGGTGTGGAAGAGAGAATGAGATAAACCCTGATCCTATAAACTATGGGTCTCCAGTTAGGGAGTTGTCATTACACATGTCAATAAAAGTGACCTGGAACAGAAAGCAGGAGAAATATCTTTACACCAAGTAGTGATATTGTAGAATTCACTTCCAGTCTTTATGACTGAGGCAAATACCATATTGACATTAAAGTTTAAATTGGGATAGGTAGATGAAGAGGTGAGTTTGAAGTGAGCCAGGAATGAGGTAGGTAAATATCATTGTAGCTATTTGTTTGTGTGAGGTATTTCTGTGTATGTGTTTATAGGAATTCCACTAATATCCAGAGTGTCAACAGAGATTACCCTGTAGTGTGGAGTGGCACAAATCAACAGATTTCCTATGGGAAATAATGAAGTCCTCTTCAGGTTTCCTTGGGTAACTCCAATGAAAACTGCTATTGAAAACAAAGTTAAACAGTTTTGGCTCTTGATGCTTAGTTTAGAGTTGCCATCTCAGTCTGTCCACGGTCTGCTCAACCATCATGTATATGACAACTGGCCTGTGAAGAATTTTGGCCTGAGTCAGAGAGACCCTGACCGAGTTGAACATCATGCATACGCCATAACAATAAAGACAATGTGGAAACAATTTTGCATTTGTAAATCTCATGCCTGCTTACTTTGTATTTTACCAAATCCATTCTAGAATGTGAATGGGGCATCATCGCACACATTTTATTCACATGGCTGGGGAAGCTGTTAACAGTTCAATGTTTAAATTAGCAGTCTTTTCAATGGCTTCAGCTGATGCAATCTGACTAGTTGTGATGCCACATGGATACACTAATGGGAGAAGACTGGCCTGCATTGTCACTTCAAGTGGAGGAAAGAATCTGGTAATATACATGCCAATAGTTAGAAAGGCTGAATTAAACATTGTATTCTGACTAACACATATAGGCGGTGCCCTCCCTCCAGTTGTTCAATATTAACTATAGATTTAATGAAGTTTCATTTTATTTCTGAATCTTGATAAACACTACAGGCTTGTGTGCTGAGGTTTTCCATTCAGAATATTTATACCTTCATAGCCTTTTCTAGTGTTGCTTCCTTTATATTCTTAACAGTTCCACTCTGCCTACTTTGCTTATTATAGTCATTTACAGATCATCCAGTCTAAGGAAAAATTATTAATGTGACAAGAATGTATCTTTGTCTATAATATCATTAATTTAAATTCTTTATTATTAGGAACAGTTCTCACAAGGTTAATTCTCAGAGGCAGTCTATGATCACCTCAGTAACATCTGTCCATGCTTTAATCATGATTTTATTATGTCCCACTCGACCATTCATTGCTTCTCTGGCTATCTTCTTATCCTGTACAAACCTCTGGTCATTCAAATGCTATCTGCTACATCCCATTCAGTTTCGAATCAAACCTCAAAATCCCTGTCTCTGCTAATCAGTATGGGCCTATGATCCATCTATCCACAAATATGAAATTATTACCTAATGTATTAAACCCTTCATGATCTTGACTCATCCTTTTCCTTTATTTTGCTCCAGCCCAACAACCATTAGCCCAAGTCCCAACCTGAAAGGGCTTCATCATTCTGAATCTGACCTCATTTCTTTCTCCATGGCAGCCGTGGCTTCAGCTGCTCAGACCCCTCATTCTGGAATTCTCTGCTTAAAGCCCTTCACATCTACACCTTCTTCTGTTCCTTCACAAGCTGCTTGAGGTCAACTTCATTTTTTTAAAATCACCATCCTAATATCTCTGTTTTATTCATTCAGGAGATGTGGTTATCACTAGCTAGACCAACATTTATTGCCCATTCCCCATTGACCTTCAGAAGATGGTACTGAGCTGTCGCCTTGAACTGCTGCTCCCCTGATTGTAGGGAGATCCACACTGCCATTAGGGTGAGAGATCCAGGCTTTAGAGCCAGCAGGATAAAGGAACAGTGACATGTTTCCAAGTCATGATGGTGTGTAGTTTGGAGGGGAGCTCTAGAAGGGGTGGTTCTCCCATGTATCTGCTGTTCTTGTCCTTTCAGATGATAGTGGTTTTAGCGTTGAAAGACGATGTTGAAAGAGCCTGGGTGAGATCCTATAGGGCATCTTATAAATGATACGCATTGTTGCTACTGTGTGTCAGAGGTGATGGGAATGAGCGTTGAATGTGGTGGATGAGGTGTCAGTAAGGCATGCTGTTTTGCCTGGATGGTGTCAAATGTCTTGAAAGTTATTGGAGCTGTAGTCATCCAGGCAAGTGAAGATTATTCTATCATATTGCATTTGTAATACATGTGATGAATTAGTCGCGAAAATGGATGTAAGTGGTTATGATATGGTTGGGATTACAGAGACGTGTCTGCAGGATGACCAGAGCGTTCATTTTTTATAAAGGACAGACAAAGAGGAAAATGAGGTGGGTTAGCATTGCTGGATATAGAGGACATTAATGTAATCCTGAAGTGGAATTTGTATGTGTGGAGCTTAGCAACACCAAGGAGCAGAAAACAAAAGTTGGAGTTGGAAATAGGCCCCCGAAGTGTAGTGGTAATGTTGAGGAAAGCATCAAATAGGAAATTAGAGATGCAAACAATAAAAGGACAGCTGTATTTATGGGCAACTTTAATCTGTGTATAGATTGAGCAAATCAAATCAGCAACAATGCTGTAGAGGAGGAATTCCTGGAGTGTGTATGCGATGGTTTTCTGGATCAATACAGTGAGGAACCAGCTAGAGAACAGGACATCCTAGGTTGAGTATTGTGTAATGAGAAAGTAATACTTGGCAATATATCTGTGCCAAGTCCCTTGGGGAAGAGTGACCATAAGATGATAGATTTCTTCATTAAGGTGGAGATTGACCGAGTTGGAACTGAATCTTCTTTGAACAATTTAGGTGACTCATGGCAGAAAGGAATTGCTTTTCAGTGGGTTGTGCAGCATCTTGTTCAAAACTTTATCCTTTGTCTTCTAACAAATAATGGAAGCACAATTAATGGAGGTTACATTATTTTGTTGAATTCTGTGTTTTGTACTTGCAGCCCTTCCTAGACAATGCATTATTTTACTCCGTTAAAATGTGATATCCATTCTGCTTCAATGTCTTTGTCAATGTCAATAAAATATCAAAACAAAAATGTTCCTGTGTGATCCACTGTCTGAGGTTAATTTTCTGCCATCCTTGGATTTTTTTGTTAAGCATCTACCCAAAGCACTGTTTATATTCAAAATTCTGTGGTCTGGATTTTCCAGAGGGTGGGAAATGGAAAGAAGTGTTACTAGCCCTCCCCCATTCAATAGAAAAGCAAAGGCTGCCCTGCAGCATTAATATTGTGGGGGTGTCCACAATGAAGTGAGAATGAGATGTCCTCCCTTTGGACAGATTAATTGGCTAGAAGCTCAGTGATCCCAGCAGTGCCACAAGATAGAAATGGCTGCTGCTGGGACAGTCCCTGGGAAGAAATGACATGGATGCCAGGTGAAGGTAAGTTTGGGATTTTTGGGCTTGGAAGAACAGGAAGCTCAGGCAGGGGCGAGGAGCGAGTTGCAGAAATAGGTTTTGGAGTCTGGGAGGTGAGGGAAGTTTGTTAACTAGCCAGCCAAACAATTTTACATGTTCGTCCACTACCCTGACCACCACAAATGTACCTGGAGGATCTCTGTAAAATTTCTTCCTATGTTTGGGGAAATTACTGGTTCTTGTGCCCTACTAAGTTAGGGAATGATACAGAATATGTATACCACACAATGCATGCCATATTGAAGGTAAGGCTTAACAAAATCTCATTTATATTATTCAGAAATCCAGAACGTCGATGAGTGTGTCCAACAAATCAGAAGAATTGTGGAATCTCCCAGCCTGCCCCAGCAACACTGCCTTGTTCTGAGATATCTGGTGAAGCACTTCTGTAAAGTGTGTCAGAGTGAAGCTGCAAACAATCTCACCCCAAGGCTACTCGGTGAAGTCTTCAGTGATGTTTTCTTCAGGCATTCATTATCAAGGTAAATGACTTCAGTAACAAATGATGTGCGAAAATGAATGGAACCTTTATCTAAGGCGTACGTATGAGTAGAAAGTTTTGGAAGAGTGCAGAAGGATTTCTGTAACATATCCTGAGGATGGTTTTTTGTTTCGCTGCACAGCTTGAATCATGATAAGCCTGGAACTAATTTGCCAAGAAATGCTCAGGTCGACTTTATGAAAACGTGATCTCACGATTGACTTTTGTGCAATGGTCATGCATTTTAGGAATTCAGGCTCGAAGATCAGAATACCTTGTCTGAAATCCATTCCTTTGGTTTTTGATTGGGATTATGTTTCAGGCCAAGCTTTGTATAAATTCCATGAGACCAATTTCTAATTTGAGTGCACATCAAGATAAGATGGTGGGTGGAACAATTGCATCATCTGCCCAAGGAAACCAGTTGAAACCTTGCACGGCTGCGTCTTTGATGTGATTGTTGAGCTGCCTGTGTCGAATGAATGCTAATGGGAGCTCATAAATGGGAAGGGGATGGGGGTGATGCAGTAAATCCACTGGTTGTGTCACAGCAATGGAAGTGAATCTTTAAAACCCAGAGATGAGGTGATCCAAAGAATGATCACAGAATGACTGATGGTGTAGACGACAACATTTCTGCTGGGGTCAGGAAAAGCACCCTGTAATTTAGTGATTTTTCTAAACAATCTGAGATTGGACTTTTAAGGTTGGTTGGTTTTACTGTGGAACAAGTAGCTTCACTGTGCAAAAAAACCTAGTCAGCCAGGCCTTGACTGACAAATGAGAAGTAATTTTGTTTTAATATTTAAATCTGCCTACTGTTCAGGTGACTGTTAGAAAACAAGCAGCAGACAAGACAAAATTTCTCACCCTCCTATATAACTACAAACAAAAATATTCTTCTGTGTCCAAGAGACCGATCCATTGATTTACTGAAATTTTCAAACTCATAGAAGCTTATGGGAAACATCATTGCTGCACTTTTTTTTTATTTCAAAATATACTTTATTCATTAAAAACATCTTAGTCACAAACAGAGTTCGGTTCTGTACAACAGCAGAAGAAAACAAACATTGGAGTTTGACTCTAACCAACAAACAAACTAAAGGCATCTCTTCCTTGTACAAGACTATATTTACATGCATTTGAGGCACCAGGAAGGTCCGATAACTGAATGGTCCCCTGTTTAACTTCAGCAGGAAGACGTCAGACAGTGATCCTTCCCCACTGCACCTTGGCGGCATCTGCCCCAACATTAGTGAGTGCTTTAGCACGTAGTCCTGGACCTTGGAATGTGCCAGTCTGCAGCACTTGGTCATAACCTTGTTTTGGAAGACCAACAAGTTTTGGACAGACCCTTATGGCTAAGCCTTGTTAAACAAAGCCACAGCAATTACTCACTGCCAACGGCTTTCAGCAGGTGAGAGCGAGATTTCCACTTCTCAATGGGAAGAAGTTGCATCGTCAAGAGCTGCAGGCAAATCAGATTGGCCAGCAGCTTTATAGCAATCTCAGCAGTATCAGGCACTGTTCATGCTGCAAATGTCGCAGAATCATGAATGCCAAAGAGATATGTGTTTGGTTGTCTTCTGCACCTTTGTTTAAGTCTAAGGAGCAAGGCGTTGCACTTAAATTTAGGGGTGGCACAGTGGCACGGTGGCTCAGTGGTTAGCACTGCTGCCTCACAGCAGTAGGGACCTGGGTTCAATTCCACCCTCGGGCAACTGTCTGTGTGGAGTTTGCACATTCTCCCCATGTCTGCATGGGTTTCCTCCAGGTGCTCTGGTTTCCTCCCACTCTCCAAAGATGTGCAGGCTAGGTGGATTGGCCATGCTAAATTGCCTGTAATGTTCAGGGATGTGTAGATTAGGTGGTTTATAGTGGGGATGTGTCTGGGTGGGATGCTCTGAGGTTTGGTGTGCGCTGGTTGGGCCAAAGAGCCTGTTTCACACTGTAGGGATTCTGTGATCTATGAAATTGATCTTTTTATGGGTAGAGATAGTGGACTTGGTCAAACTGCAGATTTGTGACATCAGTAGATTAATACATTAGTAGTGGGCTAACATTAGGTGCAAGAGTGGCAAACGTTCAGTCTTCTAGCAAAGTATAATAATTCAAGAACAAACAGTGTTAGTTTAGAGCTGGATGAACACAGCAGGCCAAGCAGCATCAGAGGAGCAGGAAGGCTGACGGTTCGGGCCTAGACCTTTCTTTCTGAAATGTCAGCCTTCCTGCTCCTCTGATGCTTCTTGGCCGGCTGTGTTCATCCAGCTCTACACCTTGTTATCTCAGATTCTCCAGCATCTGCAGTTCCTACTATCTCTGAAACAATTAGTTTTGAGCTCTTAATTTAGTTACGTTTTATTGGCAAGCCACTGAAATAAAATGGTTTTAATTATGCTGAATTTGAAATAATCTATGTCAGCAGCAGGATCTGACATTGGCATAGTTCCTCTCACATGGTTAGATGTCGGGGAAGTACTGGGGACAGACCTGAAAAATGCTGATCGGTTGTGTAAAGCATTAGGTGCATGCTGATACTGCCACATCTAGACAAAAGAACAAGGTGTTAGTCACACAATTTTTTTCTGAGATTGCATATTCTAATTACATTTGGTTACTGCATTTTCACTTTGTTCAAACTGTATGAAAAGTGCCAACCTTTCTTTGGTTTACACACCTGATTCCATGATGCTTCTGAGTTGTTATATAGAGGATTCTCATTATAACACTGTTATTGAGTGTTGTAAATATGCCGTAGTCAGGGAAAAGTTGCAGGGAAGCAATGTTATGGGTGGTCTGTGTTAATTAAGAAACTGCAAATAAAAGTGTTATGTATCACTGTCATCCATCAACAGTGTTTGTGTATTATGCAGTGATAGACATGTGAATTGATAATAAGCCACTGTGTAAAACAAGTTTTCTGAGTAATTCTTTTGAAATTAGTTCTTCATATTTTGTACTTTTGGATGTTCATTTTGTTTGGAGCCATCAGGCAAGGTAAGTAGCAAATAATCTCTTCTCTTTACAGATCCAGGTAGTTCTTTTATTAATTGCAAGAGATTGTACACAGTACATATGTCTGGGCAGCAATGATAATGGGACCATGTTGTATGCTAGGAGACCATGTAACTATCAAAAAGAGACCAATGTGTGTGGGTTAACTTCTGCCTTATGGCAGAGGGACAGAGGATTGACAGCGATGATCTTATCGGCCATAGGCATTTGCAAAAAGAAAAAAGCTGCAGTCAGGGCATGAGATATTTCCCTGCAGCTAACTGAAGCGTGAGAATTTCAGTTTATCTCCTGAAAAAATCTCTCTGTGTTAGTTCATTGCAGTGCTGTTATGTTCCAGGCTGTCAGCAACTTTCATGAGCTGTAAAAAAAGATTCTATGGATGGGTTTGTGTAGGGATTAAACTGAGAAACATTGTTCAGGGGGCAGCATCCAGAGTTTGAAACTTCTTGAAGTATGGAAAGAGTAGGAGAGAGTACAAGGTAAATCAAGATACCCTGCAAAGAATAGCTTTGAAAGCTTTTAGTCTACAGGAGGAATGGAAGACTTGTAGTAGGGGAGGGAGAATGATGGTTGGTGGGTGTGGTGTAAGTGGTCATGAGTTAAATAAAGTTAAGTTTGATACATTTCTATTTCTAATCACTTTGGTTGAAATGGTAACAGGGGTAAACTTGCTGCAGAAATTAGGTGGTGAGTAAATGTTCTACATTTGAGGACTAGCTACCTCCATGCAGCTTTCAGTGGTTTGCATGGTACACCACAAAGCACAGCATAGATTAATGAAACATGCTCGCTGCACATTTCTGTGCTGGCGTGAGATTATAAACCTTTGTCAGCAGTTCTGAAATAGCAAAGGAAGCTGTGGGAAGAATGGGTTTATTTGAATTTCTATCCATGAGTTGCAGTGTTTCCACATCTAACTCTTGATGGCTATTTATTAAACACATCGTTGTTTGGGAGATTGGAGTCAGTGGCAAGAATTTTCAGAATGCTTATGTCAAGCCAAATGTTGTAAATTGTCTCCCAACCAGACATTCTACCAAGATGAATGTATACAGAAATGTTAAATGCTGCTTATATTTGTTTTCAGTGCTGATGTGAATCCAGAACACCACATTAAGATCATTGAGGCACTTATTATGACTGGAGGCTTTGCTGAAATGCAAGCTGCACCAGGTAGGAAGCCAATATTCTTTTCTGTATTATGAAACTTCCTTGGTAGATTCGTTTTTTTCATAATCCAGTGATTTGAGCCATGTCTGTAACTGTCTTAGATAGCAGATGGTTACAAAGACTCTTTGTTGGTCTTTACACAGATTTCATTTAGATACAGAGCTATTTTCAATACATCAACCTTTTTTTAGATTTCCAGAAGTATACTTGAGTCACAGAGGATTTGTGTAAGATGGTACCTGCAGAAGTGGTATTCAATCTATTTAAGAAATGCTGCTTTAAGGGAAAATGTTCAACAATCCTATTTTATATTTGGAGGGAACAAGTTTATCAAGAAGACTTCACATAGAAGTGGCAATTGAATGTGTTTGATATGTAAATATTCACCATTGTACCAAGTTTGGGTAGTCTGATTTGTGTTGAAGCACTTATTTGTCAAAGTAGTACATTTTAAATCACCAAATCTATATCATCACATTTTACATAATTAAGCTGAATCCAGGCAAAGAATGACAACATTGTTTCTTTCCTTAGCTAGCTGGTGAAACACAGATGGGGGAATGTGATTGACTCGGGACTAATTCCAGAAAAAAATGCTTTGCAGCTCTTCTGTATTATTAGGGGGGCATGAAATGTGCCAGTCTTGTATTGTTATATAAGGTAATTTGTGGGAAAATGAGTTGAATTGTATATCTAAACTGAATAAAACATAACCTGACTAATGACAACGCTATGCCAAAATTGAATACTTTGTCCACAGTTTATTTCCATTCCATCATTTCGTTTTTGTAGTGGAACTTTAAAGCTAGACTTGTTTCAAGAAATAAAGCAAATCTCAGAGCAGCATATCTCAATCTTCTATTGCATACATATTCAGGGACAAAACAGGATTGTACCCATTCATTGTTATACAATAATTCTTAGTTCAATAATCATTTAACATACGATTACCAGCTGGCTTTAGGCTTTGTTCTGTGACCAAAGTATAGAGAGCACATTGTCAAAACTTGTAGATGATATAAAACCTGGAAGTACTGTGAACCATGAGGAAGTTGGTGTGGAATTTCATGAGGACATTGACAGGCTATTGGAATGGGTTGACAAATGGCAGACGGATTTTAATGCAGAGAAGTGTGAACTTATTCATTTTGACAGAATAATTGAGCTTATATACTAAAGGGTACAATTTGAAAGGAAGAACAGGAGCAGAGAGGCTTGGATGCATATGTGCATAAATCATTGAAAGTAGTGAGATTTTAACGAGAAGGCTGTTAATAAAGCTTATTAAGCTTTATTTCTGTTCTTTATCAATAGGGTATAGACTACAAAGCCATGGAAGTTATGTCAAACCTGTATAAAATACTGGCTTCAACAGGCATGTTGCATCCTATTCTGGGCTTCACATGTGAGAAAGGATGTAAAAGCATTAGATAGAATGAAGAGAATAGTCATGAGAATTCTTCCAGGGATGAGGAACTTCAATTGTATGGAAACATTGGAGAATTTGGGATGGTTCTTCTTGAAAAAGAGAAAACGGAAAGTTGATTGATTAGAAGTATTTAAACTCATGAAGGGCCAGGACAGAGTATATAGGGAGAAATTAATTTGTGGAAGGATTGAAACCAGAGTGCACAGACCAGACTCGAAACATTAACTGTGCTTTCTCTACACAGATGCTGCCACACTTGCTGAGTTTCTCAAAAAAACAGTTTTTTTCTGTTTCAGATCTCCAGTATCTGCAGTTCTTTACCTTATTATATAGGTTTGAAGAAAAGATTGGTTGATCCATAATGTTATTTAAACAGGCATTATTGCACAGAGGTGGATCTGAACTTTGTGCAGTCATAGATTTGAGTGTCATTAGCATACAATTGGGAGCTGAATATGCCAATTGAAACAGCATGTAAGTGAGGAAGAGATGAGAGATACAGATAAATTCTTTGTGATGCTACAAGTGACTGGAGGAGGTAGGAAGGGAAACTAAATATGCTAAATACACTGAGTCAAATGAAGGGTGGCTCAATAGAGCTGAACATCAGACCATTATAATTACCTGTAATTGATTCTTTTCAAAAGCTATATGCCTTCCCGCATGCCAGTTTTTGATGTTTTCTTTCTAGTTATTCAGAGCAGTTTTCAGTTTCATTTGGGCAAAGTATTTTAGCACATGTTCATGACTACAGCAAAAACTTGTATGAAGAGAGAGCACTATTAAATTTTGCAACATCCCAAAGAGCATGATAAAACAAAGCATACCACCATGCCAAGGACCTATTAGGCCAAATGACCAAGAAGGTCAATCACAATGTCATGTTTAAGAGCTGTCTTAAAAGAAGGAAGTGAGGTAGCGAAGTGGAGAGGTACAGGGAGGAAATACCAGAGCTTAGTGCCTGGATAACTGCAGGCACAGCCACCAAAGGTGGACCAATCAGGATTGGGAATGCACAGAATGACAGAGTCAGAGGAGAACAGATATTTCAATAGATTATGGGTGGAGGGGTTATAGAAATGGGGAAGAATAAAGCTGTAAATGGATGTGAAAACAAGAATGAGAATAAAAATGGTCTCCCTTTTAATATGGAAGTAAGGAAAATGTTTCTCACTGACAGTGATTCATTCTCTTCCACAGAAAGCAGTGGGGACCAAATCATCAAATTTATTCAAGACTGAATTAGACAGATTTTTGATAGACAAAGGAGTAAAGGGTTATAGGGCAGACAAGAGCTAGGTCAAGACCACAATGAAATCTGCCTCCGAACTGACTGCACTCTCTGTGCTTAGATCTAACCCTGACTTTGTTATTAAGCCTGCAAATAACGGTGGTGCTGTTGTAGTCTGGCATACTGACTTCTACATTGCAACTGAGTGCCAGCTCTCAGATACCTCCTCCCTGGACCATGGTGGGGTAAAAATGGCACATCAGGCTATTATATCAACTACGGTCACTAACCTCATTTCATCTGGTGATCTCCTTCCCACTGCCTCCAAGCTGATAGTCCCCGAGCCCCACACAGCTCACTTCTACCTCCTTCTGAAAATCCACAAACAGGACTGCCCTGGCAGACCCATTGTTTCAGCCTGCTCCTGCCCCACAGATCACATCTCTTCCTACCCTGACTCAGTCTTCTCACCCCTGGTCCAGTCCCTGCCCACGTACATCCATGATTCCTCTGATGCTTTCCGCCAGTTTCGGAATTTACAGTTTGCAGGCTCCAGCCTCCTCTTCTTTACCATGGACGTGCAATCCCTTTACATCTCCATTCCCTACCAGGGGGGGTCTCAGGGCTCTCCACTTCTTCTTGCAGCAAAGACCTGAGCCATCCCCACCCACCACCACCCTCCTCCACTTGGCTGAGCTCGTCCTCACCCTCAACAATTCCTCTTTTAACTCCTTCATTTTCTTCAGGTCAGAGGGGTGGCCATAGGTATCCACATGGGCACCAGTTACGCCTGTCTCTTTGTGGGGTATGTGGAACATTCCTTGTCCCAGTCCTATTCCGGCCCCCACCACAACTCTTTCTCCAATATATCGATGGTATCATTGGTGCTGTATCCCTCCCTCATCCAGAATTGGAAAAGCTTATGGATTTTGCTTCCAATTTCCACCCTGCCCTCACTTTCACCTGGTCTATCTCTGACTCCCACCTCCCCTTTCTCAACATCTCTGTTTCTGTTTCTGTTTCTGGGGATAGACTGACCATTAATATCCAGTATAAACCCACCGACTCCCACAGCGATCTGGTCGATACATCCTCGCATCCTGCTTCCTGTAAAGACTCTATTCTATTCACCCTGTTCCTTCATCTCCTTCGCATATGTTCCGATAAGGCCAACTTCAACAAGACAGCCTCCGAAATGTCCACCTTCTTCCTCAACCGAGGATTCCCCAGCACTGTTGTCAACAGGGTCCTCAACTGGGTCCGACCCATTTTCCACATTTCTGCCCTCACCCCCTCTCTTCTTTCCTGCAACAGCGGTCGAGTTCCCCTCGTCCTTACCTACCATGCCATCAACATTCAGAAGATCATCAGCCGCCATTTCTGCCACCTCCAGTGAGATGCACCCACCAGACACATATTCCCGCTCTCTCCCTTGTCCAGCTTTTGCAGATACCGTTCCTTCTGGGACACGTGGTCCACTCTTCCTTCACCCCAACACCACCACCACAGGACCTTCCCCTGTAACCGGCGAATGTGCAACACCTGCCCATTTACCTTCCTCCTCCCCAGTATCCAAGGGCCCAAACATACCTTCCCAGTGAAGCAACACTTCACCTGCACTTCCCAGAATCTAGTCTACTGCATTCACTGCTCACAGTGTGGTCTCCTCTACATTGGGGAAACGAAGCGTAGACTGGGTGACCGCTTCACAGAACATCTACGTTCTGCCCACATAAAAAGACCCTGAGCTTCCAGTTGCCTGCCGCTTTAACGGACCACCCTGCTCCCTGGCCAACAACTCTGTCTCTGGCTTGCTGCAGTGTTCCAGCAAAGCTGAAAAAACAGCACCTCATTTTCTGCTTGCAGACCCTGCAGCCCTCTGGAATCAATATCGAGTTCTATAATTTTAGGGCCTGAACTCTCCCATGTCCTAGCCCCTTACCCGACACACCAATCCTTGTTATCACATAGTCTGCCATTATACACTACCTTTCATTAGCCACTAACTGTCTCCTTTAACAGCTATTCACCCTCCTAGCCAGATTGTTATCCACTTCCTTGTCTGTCCAACTGTTCTTCTCTCCCTTTGGGCTCTATCCTTACCTATCATTTACTTCTTAACCCCTCCCACAACCCTATCTTCTGCATATAAACCGACATTTTCCTACCTACAGTCAGTTCTGATGAAGGGTCACTGGACCCAAAACATTAACATTTCTCTTCACAGATGCTGCCAGACCTGCTGAGCTTTTACAGCAACTTCTGATTTTGTTTCTGATTTGCAGCATCTAAAGTCTTTCAGATTTTATGAAATCAGCCTTGATCTTATTGAATGGGAGAGCAATCTCAAGGAATCAAATGGCCCACTCCTGCTCTTAAGTCCTGTGTCATGGAATATCAAAATGAAGACTTTGCTTGGCTAGGTACCAATGTAGGTCTGTGAGCACAGGAGAAGAATGGATCTCATTACAAGTAATGACACAAGAAGATGAGTTGCTATGGAGTGCTGGGGATCAAATGTGGGACACCAGGCCATTGAAATAGTATAGTCCAGAGGTAACAATGAATGTGGACTTTAGCAGCAGAAGAGGGGTTACAGAGGCAAAGTCATTCTTAGATTCTAGGATTCTTAAGGGGCTTGATAAGTTAAGTGCTGAGAGGATGTCTCCCCTCATGGTAGAGTCTAGGACAAGAGAGCATAGTTTCAGAATAAAGGGGTGCCAATTTAAGACTGAGATAAGGAGGAATGTCACCTCACAAAGGGTTGAGAGTGTTTGGAACTCCTTGCCACAGAGAGCCGTGGGGGCAGAGACCTTGTATTTATCAAAGGCTGAGATGGATAAATTCTTGATCAATAGGGGAATCGGGGTAACAGGGAAAGGGCAGGAAAGTAGGCACAAGGAATGTCAGATCAACCATGATCCTGTTGAATGGCAGAATAGGCTTGAGGGTCTGAACAGCCTACTTCTATTCCTATTTCTTACTGTCTTATGTTATAGAGGTGGAACTGGCGATCTTCACAATGCACAGAAATGAGACAGGGGCTCCTCTTCAAATTAAATATGACAACAAGTTAGTGAACAAGCTGGTTTAATTGCAGACTTATGCTAGGGTGAGTAATGGTGTCTTTAGTTCAGGAATGGAGTTTAGAGTGAGGACAAAAGCAATTACTTCAGTCTTCTCAAAATTTAATGGGAAGATATAATTCTGCACAAATGTTGGTTAAGTAGTCTGATAGTTTAGCATCAATTAAGGAGTTAAGAGGGTTAGTCGTGAAGTCCAGCCAGAGGCAGTGCCATGAGAAAACGAACACTGTGTTGTTGATGTCACCAATGAGCCAAGAATAGATCCCTGGGGGACACCAAAAAGAAGATGCTGGAGCAGGAAGAGAAGCCATTGTGAGGGATTCTCTACTAAATCAGTTATCATCCTCAAATTAATTTTGATTGTCAACTGTGATCAGAATATTGGCCAGACGTTCTGCCACAGTTATGAAATACTCATTGTCAGGAAGAGCAAACTTTGCATACTTATTTATTTTGAAGCAGTTTATTCTTACATTAATTTACTTTGTATATAAACATAATGTGGATTGTTTCATAAATTTACCAAAGCAATGACTATGAGTGACAGTTCATACTTTTTTATTCTCCGAAGAAGGACGTGCCCACAGTTTTTAATTTGCTAAATGCCAACATGATGGTTTCACTTGCACAGTTTGCTTTCCTGATCCAGGGATAAATAAAACAATGTTAAATAATAATTTTTAAGTGATCACCATATTGTTTTATTTGAACAGCTGTTTCTTTTCAGTCGGCATAAATAGTTCTCTGCTAGACCTCTGCCTGCACAGTAGATCATTAAATTTGTGTATTTGATGGTCCACCAATTGTACAAAATGATATTTTGTTGGACAGGCCCACACCAGGAGGGGAATGTTCCTCACTCTTCCCTTTGAATTAAATTGGCATTCTACTTGAAGAGCATAATAATGTAGATATATCTGTGCTCCCAGATACTTTCACAGAGCAGCCATCCAGGATACATCAGTATACAAGGTACTCCTGGTTGAAACTCAAGAACATATTGTCACTGGCTTGAGTTATGTGAAACTTCAGGTTTATCGCGGATTGCAAAATTGTTTCCAGCCATTTAAAATTCTTATTTAATGTTACCCCATAATCTTCTTTCAGCAGGAATACATTCTCTGAATTCTGCTGCTAGATCCTTTGAGCTGTACTTAGGTTTTTGTTGTGTAGAATGACCAAAAAATCCTTTGACCCATGATACAGTTCCATGATTGTTGATAATATGCAGTTAAGCAACCATCTGGACTTTATTGCATGACAAACAGATTATTTTTGACTTGACTGTTGTGCTGTGTGACAAAGGAAACTTAAAAAGAAACAAAGCAGTTTCTATGTTATTACGTAACAAAGTGCTAGTTTGGATGATTAAATGACAAACACAGACCACGCTGTGTTGTTGCAGCATTTTCACGAAGACCTCACAAAGAAGGAATAGTAGCTGTTGCTGCGTCTACAAAAAAACTAGCCCATGTTTTGCATGCAGTTGTTCTTTTGCAGATGTTAAGTAGTGTTATTGCTTGTGAATATTCAAACCAGGCCAACTGATTTTCTTTGAAACTGTTTGCCAATGGATATTTGAGTTTTTTGAGTAAGTGAGCTATTCGATCATGGACTCTTCCAGAACTGACCCTCAATTTTTGCTGCATTAGCTCGTCTTCATTAGAGCATTGTTTGATTGTTTCAGTGTCACCAGGTTAGATAGGGGCTTGCAACTTGGGTTCCAGCTCCTGATTGCAATCCTGCTGTAAAGTGTGCACTTAGAGATGTCAGGTGAAAGTATGATCAGCCCTATGTTAAATAATGTGACATTCATTGCCAAAGCTCGCAGCATTATTGAACTAGCAGAGGGTTTTGGCAGCATGCCTAATTAGAAGTAATTTTTTTTAGCAAAGGGTAAAAGTTGGCTGAAGAAAAATGGCAAGGAAATGATCAAAAATGAATCTTCCCACCTCCCAACCCCTAATTTCCTGGATACAAATAATATGATTGGGAAAATGAATAGTTGACTTAATGCTGGTGTCACTCAGTTGCAAGCATGAAGATATGCCTGAAGCAGAATTGAATCATTTTTCCTTCCAGACATAGAAAAGATTCCTGATCTTGGCTCATGGCTTTCCAAAGTGGTGTCACATGTTTCAGAAACTCAGTGGAAAACATTAATGCAACTGGAGTGTCACGACACTATAGATATTTCAATCTACTGAGAAAAAAAAGTCCTTTATTTTCCATTGACCTTATAGCTAGAAACACAAAATTAGACCTTGGCTTCAGAGAGATGTAAAACTAATCATTTTTATAATGCTTAATAGGGAACAGATTTATATCCCACTCTAATTCAGTCTTGTTAGTTCAGATGGCATCAGACCATAAGACCCTAAGAGATAAGAACAGGAGTAGGCCCCTGGAGTGTGCTCTGCCATTCAGAAGGATCATGGCTGATTCGACATTCCTCACATCCATTTTCCAGCCTTTTCCCTGTAATCCTTGATTCCCCTTCTGGTCAAGAATCTACCTATCTCAGCTTTAAATATGCACAAAGACTCTGACCCCGCAGTTGTCTGTGGCAAGGAGATCCAAAGACTCCCGACCCTCAGATAAGAAATTCCTTCTCGTCTCAGTCTTAAATTGGCTCCACTTTATTCTGAGACTTGTCCTGGGCCCTCCCATGAGGGGATACATCCTCTTAACATTTGGACATCGGGAGGCCATTTTTAGAATACTCTGTACAATTCTGGTCGTCCTTCTATAGGAAAGATATTGTTAAAAGTTGAGAGAGTACAGAAAAGATTTACAAGGATTTTGCTGGGACTGAAGAGTTTGAGTGATAGGAAGACGCTGGGGTATTTTTTCCTGGCGCGTTAGAGGCTGAGAGATGACCTTGTAGAGATTTATAAGGGGCATGGATAGGGTGAGAAGCCAAAATCTTTTTCTTATGGTGGGGGAGTCCAAAACTAGATGCCACAGGTTTAAGGTGAGAGGGGAAAGATTTTAAAAGGACCTGAGAGGTAGCATTTTCATGCAGAGGATGGTGCGTGTATGGAACAAGCTGCCGGAGGAGGTAGTGGAGGCGAGTACAATTATAACATTTAAAAGGCATCTTGAATAGGAAAGATTTAGAGGGACATGGTCCAAATGCTAGCAAATGGAACTAGATCACATTGGTATGTCGGGTCAGCGTCGATGAGTTGGACTAGAGGGTCTATTTCTGTGTTGCATGACTTTTTGACCCTGCTAAGCCCCTTAAGAATCCTATATGCTTCAATGAGATCATCTCTCATTCTTCTAAACTCCAGTAAGTGGAGTCCCAACCTGTTTAGCCTTTGCTCATAAGTCAATCCCTCCTTACTGGATAACATCCTAATGAACCTTCATTGAACTGCTTCCAATGAAGACATATCTTTCCTTAAATAAGGGGACCAAAACTGCTCACAGTACTTGCCAGATGCTTGTACAGTTCAGTAAGACTTCCTGACTCTTATGTTCTAACCCTTTTGAAATAAGAGCCAACATTCCATTAACCTTCCTGATTACCTGCTGCACCTGTATGCTAGTTTTCTGCATAAGTCCCCCCCAGTTCCACTGTGCCACAGCTTTCTGCAATTTCATGCCATTTAAGTAATATTCTGTACTTTCATTCTCCCTTCCCAAATGAGCAAATTCACAGTTTCCCACATTTATACTCCATTTGCCAACTTTTTGCCCACTTGCTTAACCTATCAATATCTCTCTGTAAACTGTTTATATCCCTCTTACAGCCTGTCTTTCCAGCTATTTTTATGTGGTCTACACATTTGGCTACAGTACATTTATACTTCTTTCTTCCACATTGATATACATTATAAATGGCTGTGGTCCCGGCACTGATGCCCGTGGAACCCCACTGCTCACAGGTCACCAATGTGAAAAAGAGCCCCTTATTCCCACTTGCTGTTTCCTGCCCATGAGCCAATTCTCTATCCAGGCCAATGTACAACCTCTAACACTGTGAGCTGTTATGTTATGACTTAGTATTTTGTGAGGTACCTTGTTGAACACCTTCTGGATAGCTAAATACAACACATCTTCTGGTCCCCGTCTAATCACCCTGGTAGAGACTTCCTTAAAACATCTTTAAAGAAGTTAGTCAGACACGATTTCCCCTTCATGAAGCCATGTTGACTCTGCTTGATTAGATTATGATTTCCAAATGTTCTATTACTATTTCCTTCATAATTTATTTAGCTAATCAGCCTATAGTCATCTGCTTTTTGCCTCCATCCCTTTTTGAATGGGTTGTCAGATTAACAGTTGTCTAATCCTCCAGAACTTCTCTAGAATCCAAAGATTTTTGGAAAATTACAATCACTGCATCCACTATCTCTGTAGCTACTTCTTTTAGGATCCTAAGAGGCAAGCCATCAGGCCAAGGGACTTATCTGCTTTTAGCCCCATTAGTTTGTCTAATACTACTCATTTAGTTATGGTGATGGTACTTAATTCCTCCCCTGGATTCTTTAGTATTAACGTAATGTTTGAAGAATCTTCCACCATGAAGACTGATGCAAAATAGCTGTTTAACACCTTTGCCATTTCTTTGTTCCTAAAACTGTCCCCTCAGATTCATTTTCTAAGGGACCCTTGTCCAATTGACCTCTGTCTTCCTTTTTATATATTTAAAGATCTTATTGTCAGTTTTTATATTTTTCACTAGTTTACCCTCATAGCTTATTTTTTCTGTCTTTATAATCATTTTAGTCCTTCTTTGCTGGATTCTGAATTGATCCCAATCTTCAAGGCTTTCGCTGACTTTGGCATCCTTATACAGCTTTTCTTTCGACATAATACTCTCTTTAACTTCCTTGGTTAACCATGGTTGGTTTATCCCTCTCTTAGAATCTTTTCTCCTTACTGAGATTTAATTTTGCTGTGAGTCATGAATTACCTCCTTAAATATCTGGCATTGTTTGCCTACTGTCATTCTTGCTAATCTATCCGCCCAGTTCTTCTTTAACTAACTCTATCCTCATTTCACTGTAATTCCTTTTATTTAAGTTAAACATAGTTGTTTCTGACTCAAGGTTCTTTCTCTCAAACTGAATATTAAATTCTATCATGTTATGATCAGTATTACCAGGGGATCTTTCACTCGGAGGTCATTCATTAAACCTGCCCCATTGGCTTCATGACAGATTGCTCTAGGAAACTATCCCTAACGCACTGTATGAATTCATTGTTGTAGCTACCCTTTACAATTTGTGTGATTCAATCAACAGAAGATTAAAGACACCCATAGTTATGCTCTGTTCTTTTTAACATGCTCCTATTATTTGTTGATTTATAGCCTTTCCCACAGAGTGGCTACTGTTTGGGGGTCTGTACACTCATCTTACCAATGTCCTCTTTCCCTTACTGTTATATCCACTCAAGTGGACTGTACATTATCCGAGCTTAGAACATCATTCACAACCATCCTCATTTCATTTCTTATTAACAGTGCTACCCTAGCAGCTTATCTGAAAGTCAAATATCCCTGTTTTGATGCCCTTATAACCATGTTTCAGTCATGAGACATGACTCAGCTATGAGATCATATACATTTATCTTGATTTGCACCATCAGTTAATCTACCTTATTCTGAATGCTTCATGCATTAAGGTACAAAGCCTTTAAGTTGTTCTATTATCAAGTTTATCTACAATTTTACAGTTCAATGGTACAATATGGCATTCACATATTCTATATCACCCCCTTTTATTTTCTGCTAACAATCAACCCCATCACTAATCTGCAAACCTACCCGAGAGGTAGTAGGAACTGCCGATGCTGGAGTAAGAGATAACACAGTGTGGAGCTGGGGGATCACAGCAGGCCAGGCAGCATCAAAGGAGCAGGAAAGTTCACGTTTCAGAAGAAGGTCCTGACCCGAAACGTCAACTTTCCTGCTCCTCTGATGCTGTCTGGTCTGCTGTGTTCCTCCAGCTCCGCACTGTGTTATAACTGCAAATCTACCTTTTCTTTTATGTTTAATTGTTCAATTTTCCTTGCAACTGAACCTACACCCACCGCAATTATGAAGCTTAAAGCCCTATCTACAGCCCTAGTTATTCAAGTCGCCAGGATTTGGTCCCACCATGATTCAGGTAGAGCCTGTCCCATCAGAACAGCTCCCTCCTTCCCCTGTACTGGTACTGATGTCCCATGATTTCGAACCTGTTTCTCCCACACCAATGCTTGAGCCATTCATTTATCTGTTTAATCTCGTTGATCTGGTAATTAGCCTGTGATTCAGATAGTAATCCAGAAATTATTACCTTTTTGGCTCTACTTTTTAATTTAGCCCCTAGCTGCTTATTTTCACTCAAGAGAATCTCTTTCCTCTTTCTACCTAAATCATTGATACCGATGTGAACCAACAACTGGATCTTTCCCTCCCACTCCAAGTTCCTTTGCAACCCAGATGTGATGTCCTGAACCTGTGCACCATGAAGGCAAAAGAGTCTTTGGGATTCTCAATCCTGGCCACAGAGATCAATGTCTATTCCTATGACTATACTAGCCCGTTTACAACTGCATTTCTTTTTTCTCGCCCCACCCCACCCCCCACTCTTGAATGGCTTCCTGTATCATGGCGCTATGATCAGTTTGCTCATTCTCCCTTCAGCATCCAGTCTCACCTACAAAGACAGGAAGAATTTTGAACCTGTTGGACACGCTCAAGGACTGTGGCTCCATCAGCATTACCATTTGGATCTCTCTAACTGCCTCACGTGTAGTCGCACCTTCTGCCCCTGACCACTGATTGAACTTGAGGCAGTTAATCTAAGGGTTGTGACTGCCCCCTGATGTATAGCATCCAAGTAACTCTTCCCCCTTCCTAACGTGTTGCAGTGGTTGAAGCTCAGATTCCAGCTCATCAGCTCTGAGCGGGAGTTTTTCAAACAACCAACAGTTGCTACACATGAACCACAATGGGATCCACCAGCTTCCACATCATGTCGGTGCACACATTGCCTGCTCCTCCATCCCTATTTTATTTACTTAGTTTTTAATTTGTTTTAAAAATGTGTCCTACCGGTCTTTTAGTCTGTAACCTGTAAATAGTTCTCCCATTTACCTTCAGTCTAAAAGTAACCTATAACAGATTAACAAATTAATAGCTATTACTAACTAGACTTACTGTTATCCTGTGATGCCACTCTGTTTTACCCTAGGCCCCGATCAATATATCCTGTTAAAACAATTTAGAAATTCTAAGCCAAAAATCCAAGTAACAAGCCTCGCTTCCCCTCTGCACTGAATTCTCGCACTGCCCCCAAATTCCACAAACAATATATTCTCTCGGACTGTGTCTTACTGCGTTGAGTCAGCTACTTCGTTAACCTTTAAACTAGATTACTAAATTTGAAACTATTAAAATGGAGAAAGAAACGGAAGAGTTACCAGTTCTGTTCCCACCCTGCCTCCAAAGTTCCCGATCCATATACTCACTTGGGCTGTCTCTCACTCCAGATGTGATTTCCCTTTTCTGAAATTAGGAACCACATCAGGCAGAAACAGTTTTCTGAACCTTGGAGTTGATTGAAACTCTTCCTTGGGATTTGCTATTTTGTGTAATTTTCTTTTATTCATTCATGGGATGAGGGTGTCACTGGCTAGGCCAGCATTTAATGCCCATCTCTAAATAGTTAAGAGTCAATTTATTTCTACTGTTGAAATCCCACCTACCCAAATCCACCCATTGAACTGTGTTGTTTTTCTTTCACTGTCACTGGGTTGAAGGCCTTGAGCTTTCTTTGTCTCAGCACAAAGGGTGTACCTACATTAGGTGGGCTGCTCCAATTTAAGAAGGCAGCTCAATATGACCTTCTCAAGTGCAATTGGAGATGGGCACCAAAAGCTCACAGCCCATGAATTTTTCGTTGCATTTGCAGCAGTTACTTCATGATCACTGTACAGAGGGCAGCAGTTGCCATCGTCTGTGTTAATGATTAAGCAAACTCCTAAAAACTGAACATTTCTGCAGAAACGTAACATTCAGGTGACAATGATAAACTGCTGCAGTGTACCTCAAAGTCTCTTGGTAACATTGAGGCCTTTGTATATGCTGCTGACAAAACATTATTTTGTTCCGTCGTAATTGTTAAGATCTTACAAAAGCAATTAAAGCAATTTTTTTTTCTGTGAACCAAATGCATGTGCCTAATAAACTTTCTTTTTTTCAATTACATTGTTATTGGACAGGAATAAAATAGTCCTGAAAATTTGCGAAAGGAAGTCAAATACTTGAACTGAAGTAAGGAAGAAAATGGAGAGATTCATTAGAAGAATTTGCATCATCTATTTGCTTTAACAAACAATATTGCAACAACAGACTTTTGAGTCAAACAAAGTTATAACATGTTTTAGTCAACACAGTGTAGAGCTGGAGGAAAACAGCAAGTCAGGCAGCATCAGAGGAACAGGAAAGTCGACGTCGCGGGTTGGGACCCTTCTTCATTTCTGGGGAGGGGGAAGGGAGCTGGGAAATAAATAGAGATGATGGGGCTGGGGGAAGGTAGGTGGGATGGTGATAGGTGGATGCAGGTAGGAGGTGATGGAGATTGGTCAGTGGGAAGGGTGGGGTGGGTAGTTAGGAGAAAAGGTGGACAGGTTATGTAAGGTCAAGGAGGTGAGATGGAGGATGGTTGGGGCTGGGGATAGGTAGGTGGGGTGGTGATAGATGGATGCAGGTAGTGGGGATTGGTCGGTGGGAAAAGTGGGGCGGGTAGGTGAGGAAGAAGATGGACAGGTTGTGTCAGGTCAAAGAGGCAGGGATGAGAGGGAGAGTTGGATGTGGGATGAGGCCGCGGCTGGGGAGATTTTAAAACTGTTGAATTCCATGTTCAGGCCATTGGGCTGTAAGCTCCCAAGGCGGAATATGAGGTGCTGGTCCTCCAGTTTGTGTGTGGCGTCATTGTCGCACTGGAGGAGATCCAGGATGGACATGTCATCAAGGGAGTGGGAGGGGGAGTTAAAATGGTTAGTGACAGGAAGGTGTTGTCGGTTATCGTGTACAGAGAGCAGATGCTCCACAAAATGGTCCCTGGATCTGCGCTTGGTCTCACCAATGTAGAGGAGGCCACATCGGGAGCAACAGATACGGTAGACCAGGTTGGAGGATGTACAGGTGAATCCCTGTCGGATATGGAAAGTTTGCTTTGGGCCTTGGACAGGGTTGAGGGGGGAGGTGTAGGGGCAGGTGTAGCACTTCCTGTGGTTGCAGGGAAAGGTGCCAGGGGTGGTGGGGATCGTGGGGAGTGTGGAGCGGACGAGGGAGTTGCGGAAAGAGCGGTCCCTACGAAAGGCAGATAAGGGTGGGGAGGGAAATATATCTTTGGTTGTGGAAGTGGTGGAGGATGATGTGCTGGATGTGGAGGTTAGTGGGGTGGTATGTGAGGACCAGGGGGACTCTGTCCTTATTTTTGTTGTGGGTAAGGGTTTGAGGGCAGAAGTGTGGTAAATACAAGAGATGCAGTTGAAGGCATTTTTGATCATTGGAGGGGGGATGTTGTAGTACTTGAAAGAGGAGGACATCCGGGATGTCTGGGAGTGGAACGTTCCATCTCGGGAGCAGATGCAGCGAAGGCAGAGGAATGGGAGTGAGGGATCGCATTCTTACAGGAGGATGATTGAGAGGAGTTGTAGTCCAGATAGCTGTGGGAGTTGGTGGGTTTGAAATAGATGTCAGTGTTGAGGCGGTTACCAGAGATGGAGACGGAGTGGTCCAGGAAGGGGAGGGAGGTATCAGAGATGGCCCAAGATTTGAGGTCAGGGGGAAAGTGTTAGTAAAGTCGATGAACTGTTAAAGCTTCTCATGGGAGCAGGAGGCAGCACCAATACAGTCATCAATGTAATGGAGGAAGAGGTGAGGGATGGTGCTGGTGTAACAGCGGAAAAGGGACTGTTCCACGTATCCTACGAAGAGGCAGGCATAGCTCGGAGTTCAGCTCCACGCTTATAACATGTTTTACACAGATTGGCCATACTTATATTCATATTTTGTTGTTTCTTATGCATCCATAGCAATTCTCCACCAATTGCCACGAGCATATTGTAATGTGTAACATACAGATCTTGGATAAAAAGCCATTCACAATTAGATTTTCAACAAGCTGCCATTAGCCAGGGTAATTGTCAGTACAAATGCCTCAGATGCCAAGTTTAACTCTTCAGAGTGTCACAGTTAAAAGATTTAGAAATCAACTCATAGCTCAAAGCCGGGTCATTGATGCATTTTCTACAGAGACCAAACCCAGGCAGCCAGTCAGCCCCTATCCTATATCAGCTATAATTTGGGATGACACTCCAGTTGCTGGATTTGATTTATGAGGCTTTGCTCTGAAAGGACTGCAGGAAATTTAATCTTTACCCAGTTTCCACATTGCTCAGGTGAGGGGATATTGGAAAGAAATAGTTTAAGGGCAATGTGTTGAACTGGCCTTGATTTTGTGCGAGTTTATCAAAAGGCCTTTATCTGATCCAAGATCATTCACAAGCGTCTGGGGACCAAGACATATCATTGGTATATTGGATGACAAATAAAACAGCGACAGGGCTAGACATTAATCGTCCCCATGGACTCAAAACTAGCACAAAGCCAACAGCAAGTCTGAACAATTAGGGGCCTCCTTAATTTCTTCCTTATCTTTACTGCTGCGAAAAGTTAAGTTTTATTTTTATGCTAATTCATCTGATTTCAACACACTGAAGAAAACTTTTTGGATGAATTCATTCAATTAACTCCGCTTTCGGTGCTTTTATAGCCTTAAGGCCAAATGTTAAAAGCATTAAAATTCAAACCGGTGCACATTCACTCCTACATACAAAATTCTTGTAATGTCTGGCATTTCCACCCCACTCCCAGTTTATTATTTTTCCTCCCTTTAGATTCTTCCATTTGTTCCACCCCCATACCACAGATCATTTTCTAACTGAAAGGATGCTCAGGCCTCTAAAAATGTTGCTTTATGATAGTGTAATGGAACTCCCAACAGCTTCACAATATGACTGTCTCAAGGCACAGACTGAGGCCATTTCAATGAACAAGTTTGAATGGTACTGAGTAGGATTGTGTAAAACAATGCCATTTATTTAGAGATAGAAAAAGGCCTTCAGGACAAAGTATACATCCTGATGTTTTGGAAAACAACAAAGCAGCTTAAATGAGTTAACTAAAACCAATTTTTTTTTGTCGATCACATTTCACACAGCCTACTATGAATAATAGCTACGTATTATTGAATTTAGTAGATACACATTTTATCTGAAGAAATAAATAGTCTTTAGCAAGCACCTTGCAGCAATATCTCAAAATATTCCATTAAAATGTTGTATATTTATCTCTATTGTTCTGAAGACAAGGAGAGTAGCTATTTTCATCACAGCAAGATTCCAGAAAGAGCAACAAAATGAAAATAAAATCAATTTTTAAAAACATTTTCGGGTAAGGGAGGAGAGCTGGCCAAGAGATCTCTCTATACTTCTACAGATCATAATGTGATGTTTTGTGTCCGATTAAACTAGAAGGACAAACACAGTACAATTCTGAAGAAGAGGTTCACAAAAGTTTCATAAGGATGTTGCCAGGGTTGGAGGGTTTGAGCTATAAGGAGAACTAAATAGACTGGGGCTTTTTTTCCCTGGAGCTTCGGAGGCTGAGGGGTGACCTTACAGGGGTTTATAAAATCACACAGGACATGGATAGGGTGAATAGACAACATCTTTTCCCCAGGGTAGCGGAACCTAAAACTCGACAGCATAGGTTTAAGGTGAGCAGGAAAAGATATAAAAGGGACCTAAAGGGCAATGTTTTCACACAGAGGGTGATGAGTGTATGGAATGAGCTGCCAGAGGAAGTGGTGGAGGCTGGTACAATTACAACAGTTAAAAGGCACCTGGATAGGTACATGACTA
Organism: Rhincodon typus; assembly: GCF_021869965.1. Taxonomy (NCBI): domain Eukaryota; kingdom Metazoa; phylum Chordata; class Chondrichthyes; order Orectolobiformes; family Rhincodontidae; genus Rhincodon; species Rhincodon typus. Next base: position 46,720,841 of record NC_063341.1, read on the forward strand.
GGAAGGGTTGAGAGGGGTATGGGCCAAATGCTGGCAAATGGGACTAAATTAATTCAGAATTTCTGGACGGCAAGGACAAGTTGGGCCGAAGGGTCTGTTTCCATATTGTATATCTCTATGACTCTATCATTCAAAATGGTAACTCTGTTTCTCTCTCCACAAGTGCAGATCTGCTGAGTTTCTCCAGCGTTCTGTGTTTGTTTCAGATTTCCAGAACCCACAGTATATTTCCTGTTAACTATAAGGACATTCAAACTAAGGTCTCACTTAAGGGTTTATCAGAAAGATGACATTCCTAACTGTGCAGTATTCCCTCGTTACACTGCATAAAGAAACAGGCTAATTTGTGATCTGAATGCTTGAGCTGAGTAAACTTCATATTTATTCCTTAGGTTGTTGATATATTCCAGATTCTACCAAGATAACAACAACTTGGACTAATACAGTGCCTTTATCATAGGAAGTGATTCCAAAGCATTTGACCGAGACAGACTTGGACAAAAACAGATGCTGAGCGGGGTGGGATGGTTGGGGGCAGGGTGTGCGGTGGCTACATTATCAGCACTGCTGCAGCTGGTATAATCTAACTCAGCAAAAATAACAAAGATCTAACTTTGGAAATAAGGGTCTATATAGTTCAGTACCATATTATGCCACTGGGAATGCAAGTAAGTTTTAAGTGAAGAAACACAGAGCAAACTCTGCAAGTATATTGCTCTTAGTTCATAAGCACAACTTTAAAACATATCCACATTGTTTATTCTGAGTTTCAATAAAATATTTTAACTACAAGGTCAAAATAGATCACTTGATTTTGATTGCATTGTGTATAAAGCACATGACAGTTCTAAATATTGTTATAGTTTCTCATTGTGATAGTGATTCTTTTTTTTAAAAAAAATTTTATTAAATTAAATTGTGCTCAACTGAAGTAATAGTCACAGCATAATTTAAAAGCACTTTCCAAAATAAAATTCTGTATAAAGTTATCTTCCAATTTTATTAAAATGCAAATAAAATTAGCTGCTGGACTTTGATTACAATTGAATACCAATAATAAATTAACTTTATAGGCATGAATTTTCATTCCTTCATCTAACCTGTTTCATTTTGTACTGGCAAGTATTACACAATCCTCTCACAAAGTTCTGCTTAAAATGTATCAAGTCCATTCACCAGCTGATCTGACCCAGCTGATAAATACAACAGAAACTAATTTTGATACTATCAGAATTCATCCTGCTGGTTTAATGAAGATACTACAGGCACTAAGGCAAGGGTCTGCAACTTGTGGATCCAGAACCGTATGTGTACGCTTGTTAACCCATTTGTGGTTCCCAGCATACATTTGGCTTGCATAAACATGAAAAAGCCTAAACAATGTTAAATTAAGAAAAGTTAGAGCTGTGTTTTTGTTGTGATAATAAAATCTCATCATCATGCTGCACTTTATGGTTTCAAATGATTACTTTCACCAAGAAAATCATCATACTCTATATAAATCTATTTGAGGTACAGCTATGCTATGGTTATAGAGAAACAGATTTTATGGTTGTGGATATTGTGGTTTCAAATGAAGCTGACATATACATTGTTCTGAATGTGCTATTAGAATATTTTTAATGAGGAGAATCAATAATGAAGAAAATGTTTTAATTCTGTGCACATTGTTATGATCCCAGTGATGAGAGTAGTGGACAAACTGGATCTTTGTCATGATCCAGCTTAATAAACGACATTGTCTCAAAGAACAGAATGATAGGAAGAACTAATTTAAGAAAATATGTGGCAGGATTTCAATGTTGAATTGAAGTGTCAAAAAATATCTTTTGTTATCCAAACCCGAAAAGAAGAAACAGAAGCATTGATGATTAATTAGGTATACTGAATAAAGAAGATAATGATTTCAAACCCATAACTCGAGAGTGCAATGTAGACTCTAATATCCAGGATTCAGACTTGGACTGCCTCACATACTGCTCACACATTCAGAATTCAATCTTTTCTCCTGAGATCAATTCCTGAGAACTTCTGAGACTGCTCCCAAGTGTGTAGTTACTGGCATAGTTTCAACTTTTAATAAACACTAAACTGCCACTCACTTTCTATAAGTTCTGACCCTTCTTAGCTGAACCAAGCAAATACTGCTTGTGGACTTCCTTCATCCCACATTCACCTGCAGAGAACTCTCAATGGCTCTGGGCATCTTTACACCCCTAACATTTTTCCATTGCATGGAGCCAGCACTCAATACAACTTCTCCTGAGCCCTAATTGCATGGAGTCAGCTAACAGTAGCATATGTCCTGCTGGAACCCAATTCTGCATTCTCCCAACTCCAAAATGGAATTAACTTATTGCAACAAATATACCCTTCTTTTAAACAAAACTAAGCTTTACTCACCTCCAGTGATGATGTGGCCTGCTCAAAGAATTCCTTGGCCTGACATTTTAGGTTAAACATCACTCTTCTACAATTCTGCTTTAATCTGATGTAGTAATTGGGTTTTACAGCCATTGAATGTTTTCCTCCTTTTGCTGTACCTCCTAAGTTAAAAAGAAAATTCTTTGGAGGGTCATCACTACAAGCAATGCAGACACCATGTTTCCAGCTCAGCCTGACTGCTCTTTCTGATCCTACCTTACTAGCTATAAATCTCTTAACATGAGGCTGGTATCACCCGACATGACTCCAACCTCTTATGTGCACTAAACTGGCATCCATTTCAATTTGTTACATTTTCAATAGTTAAGTTTTAGTTCCTAAACCTAAAGGTTGCATTCTAACTGAAATACATGGTCCATGAATAGTATATTTGCAACAACATATTCTGTATATTCGGTGTAGAAATTCCTCATTTTGATCCTGTTCCCTGTCACTTTTGTTTTAGGCTTTTTTTTTAATAAAAGGGTCTTCAGGTTAAGCAAAGTTGCGAACTACTGCACTAAACCATACAGATCAGAATGTCCCAGTACATTCTGAGTCACACAGGGCAGCAGTTCTGAAGCTTTCATTTGATAGGACACTTACCATTTACTGCACTGCCTTTAGCTAGGGGAGGGAAAATTGTGGATAGATTTTGCATTCTGATTGCTACTCTGCAGTTCTTGCAGGCAGTGCACATATGTAGATGTTGGGTGAAAATAAGGTCAGACTTGATAGTTGTGATTGATGCTGTTCGATGTCTAAGTCCACACATGGTCACTTTGGTGGGATAGTGCATGGCTGTTGGAACTGGAATCATTGGAACTCTGTCTCAGCAGGATCTAAAACCATCAAAAGAAAATTAGGTAGAAGAAATATTCAAACTACAAACTCTCTGGATATATCTTTTAATTGGCATTGAAAATTCTTTTGAATCGATCTGGGAAGTGCATTTGTAAAGGAATTTGTATGCTCTGACACCTATAAAAAGTGGCATAATAACAGGAAATGAGTAGGAATTGTACAGTTATCCAAAACTGTTCAGATTCAAAATGCACTGTGCATTAATCCCAATAACATGAAGTTACCCAATTAATATTCAATTGTGTATTTATATTCCTGATTTGTTATAACGGCATCTTCAGAGTGTGTTGTGTACATGTAAGTCGGAGGTTGTAGCTGTAGCACAGACCGCAGATGTTCATGGTGTTTTGAGTAGCAGAAATGTAAAGAATTGGGCCATTGGGGAAAGCTGCTTTACATGGTCTATGCTGGATTAAATAACACCAGCACTCATATCTTGGCTAATACATGTTAGCCAAGTGTTATTGCCTTTGCTGGCCTATATCAACCTCCTACTGTTATTGAGAAATAAAGTAGACCCCAGGCTGTCTACAGTGCTCCTTGTTGTTGCAAAAAGCAGCTCCTCAATGTAAATTCTACAGTAATGGGAATGGCAACAAGAATAATAAAAACTGCAGTTCTGTAACATAAATACGTTGAGAAATTGGCAGCTTGGAAAGTAAATCCCGCAGAAATCTGCCGATTCAATAAAGAGGAAGTGAGATAGATTGAGTAGTGACTTGAGTTAGTATACTATACTGTGCTGGCTATGAAGAAAGAATAGCTGCTACGATTCAGCCAAGTCTTACCCATATTTGCTTTAGAAGTAAAATTCCAGACCTTACACTCTGATGTCAGTGTCCTGCCTTCAGGAGAGCCCCAAGTCTCCAGTGAGATAAAGAGCTTTCCCATCATCCCAACTGTCTCTGTACTAATTGGCACAAAATTAAGATTTCAATCAAAGAAGCCATACTGATGCTATCCGTAAAGGATCAGGAACGTTAAGCAGTAATGTTGTTTGCAGCTAGTGCTATATGATGCATTCTGTTGGTGTCGATTAGAACCCTACTCTTGCCTCTGCTGCACTTGACCTCAAATTCTTTGTATTGACACTGAATCCCAAACATACAAAAATATTTAATTCTGACGTTCCTCACTTTGGTGAGTGCTGAGGAATAGATATCGCACGGGCCCAGGCTTTGCATTTAATGTTCCTTTTTTAAAAAAGGCACAAATAATTCCAATTAACCTTCGAATTGTTTAGGCTTGTTGCTCTGTTTTATTGGCGTGAATTTATAACTTACAAAGCTTGACCGTGCAAAGAAGATTAATGAGAGTATGTTCTGAAATCTCAAATGACAGCAACAACCATACTATGACCAACTTAGCTTTCACATATTATTCTGTCACTGCTTATATGTATTTTTAGAAAGTTGAGCCACTTTGATGCTGTCTGAAAGGGAAGTGATCAGCTTCTGAGGTAACGTTCAGTGTTCTTGCAGGAAGGTGCAAAAAAGTAATGGGAAAGCTCTTTATCTCACTGGAGACTTGGGGCTCTCCTGAAGGCAGGACGCTGACATCAGAGTGTAAGATCTGGAATTTTGCTTCAAAATCAAGTATTCAGAGTTGGAAAATTTCCCTATTAATTAGTGAAATCTTTGTTCTGGGACAGGGGATGTAAGATGGATTCGGGCCCATTTTCCCCAGCACAGACTGGAAGCGAAGACGGGGCTAAAGAGTCCTGAAGCGATTCATCTAAACCACCTTAGGCTTCTGGGACTTTGTCATTTCACATTCTTCACAGCCCCTCAGCTGCCCCCCAAATCACCATGCCCATACATACCAACTTATGACCCAGACCAGGCCTCATTACCCGTTACATCCACCGTTCCAACTTAATGCCAAATCATGCCCCACCTAATCTCCATAGCCCCTAGGACAACTTGTCAAGTGTCCACCAGGGGCAGCCCTAGGGAGCTAGACTGAGATAAAACAAAGTTCTAAATATCTATGGCAGACTTCACTATAAAAATAAACTCTTATTCATGCAAGCCTATTCGGTACATTCAAATCTTCACAATTAACTATTCCTTTACAAAAACAAACATTTTTACTCATAGCCCTATATCAAAAACAATTAATCTTGTAATCCCTCTTTGAGCTGTCAATCAAACTGTAAATTTATAGCCTCACTGTGATAATGTTACATTGTGTTAAAAAGTCAGAGGAGATATTATGCTACTTTGATAACACTTAGGATTACATCAAACAGTTATTGAAACTTTTAGAACTGATTGTTTTTACTCACAGGAACAAGCAGGCAAAATTTTTCAATTTGTAATGGGGATTTAAATAACTTGATATCTTGACGGCCTTATCTGCCCTTCAATAGCAGTTACATCTAGTCTAAAAATTTGTAATTTAGGATAGTGAAAGTGGGTCTGTTTGAATTTAGCGCAGTGATCAAAAAACCCCGCTGAGTTCAGGTTTTTCTCATGTGGGATTCACATCCAGACCGCCAACTTCACCTGCCTTTAGCCCGATATAGGACCCAAAAGTCCAGGTTAAACCACCATTTTGGATACGCCACTGAGTCTCCGTGACTGTGAGAAAATCCAAGGCCTAACAGTTTTAGTGTTGTTCCTAATTTATCTAGCTCACTATAGCACGAAGGATGATTCAGTCTATTCTACAAGGGGATGGAAGGTAGAAAGCACCATAATTCATCATTCCAGTTTATAACAAAGCCTCCCATTGCAACAATTTTGGGCAACTGTGGGCTCACAACTGTGTCCCAATACTCTGTGAGATGTATCACAGCATTGCACTGAAATACTGTGGTGCTGCTGTGATGTTTCCACACTGAATTTCTTTGAGTACACTTTTGTTCCATTGGTTCAGATGCGTTTTAATTACAGTTTCGTTATTCTATCTTTTTACTCTGCTGCTGGGATGTAGGTTATAGATTGCAGTTTGCACATGTTGGAAAATATCTGTTGACAGTACTCAATGCTGACTGCTTCAATCTGTAATGAATCCTCGTGGCAGCTTTTGTTAGTTCACTCTTCAGATGCCAGAAAGAAAGCTGTAAAATCCATTCCAGCTAATCCCTTGTGCAAGCATTCTCTGAAAGAAATGTGCTTTGATAACACCACTGTGACACTGAAAGATGGGCTTACTGCATCAGGCCTCAGCCACCACTTGTCGATTGAGTTGCTAAATGCATAAAATAAAGATGGCAAAAATTAAGGATGAGTAAATTGAAATGATTATAAATACTGCAAGATAAAGAATAATGTCATTTCATTTGCATGATCTGTAATTTCAGACGAGTTGGTTTTGAGTCTCATGTTGTTCAGCAGAGGGGAGAAAGATCAATAAACTCGGTCAATGTGTAGAAACATTGACAAAAGATTACAATAACCGCTTTATCTGATATAGCTCAGAGCAAAAATCAAAACGGGGCAAGTAGGGCTTCGGCTAAACACAGGCAGCTAAAAAATTACACTGCTTTTCTTTCTCCTTTCTGTGTTTTTATTTATATAACTCTAACCTATTTGAATCATGGGGATAGTACCACCAGAGTGTATTGTGCATTGAAATGTTTTGAAAGAAGTATAAAGTAGGGAAGATAATACCTTGGATTGTGATAAACATTTAGATGCAAATTTTCCTGTTCCATTGTGCGGACTGACAGAGCACAGCAGATATGAGGAAACCAGATAATAAAGACTGCATGGTCTCATACACAGCCATATTAATGATTGGAAAATCAGTGAGCTCTGATATGGGCCTGTACAGACCCCCACCCACTTTTCCTCAGTTCACATAACCAAGTAACCTCTGTTTACTATCTATGTACAACAATGTTAGCACACAACAATCTTCAGCAAGAAATGCCAAGTGGATGATCCATGTTGGCCTCCTCCTGTCGTCCCCAGCATTATAGATACCAGTCTTCTGCCAATTTGATCCACTCCACGTGATATCAAGAAACAGCTGGAGGCACTGGCTACTGCCAAGGCTATGGGCCCTGACAACATTCTGGCAATAGTACTAAAGACTTGTGCTCCAGAGCTTCCTACTCTCCTAGCCAAGCTGTTCCATTACAGTTACAAGACTAGCATCAACCCGACAGTATGGAAAATTGCCCAGGTATGTTCTGTACACAAAAAGCAGGATAAGTCCAAATCAGCCAATTATTGCCCCATCAGTCTACTTTCAATCATCATTAAAGTGATGGAAGGTGTCACCAACAGTGCTATCAAATAGCTCCTGCTCAGCAATAACCTGTTCAGTGACGCCCAGTTTGAGTTCTGCCAGGGCAACTCAGCTCCTGATCTCATTACAGCCTTGGTTCAAACACAGACATAAAAGCTCAACTTCAGAGATGAGATGAGATTTACAGCCCTTGACATCAAGGCTATATGAGTGTGGCATCAAGAAACCCTGGCAAAACTGAAATTGTTGGATATCGGGGTGGGGGCCAGCAAACTCTCTCCTTGTTGGAGTCGTACCTGACACAAGGAAGATGGTTGTGGTTGTTGGAGGTCAGTCATCTCAGTTCCAGACATCTCTGCAGGAGTTCCTCAGGGTGGTGTCCTAGGCTCAACTATCTTCAGCTGCTTCATCAATAACTTTCCTTCCATCATAAGGTCAGAAGTGGGGATGCTCGCCAATGATTGCATATACAGATACTCCTCAGATACAGACATGGTCGACGTCAAATGCAACAAGATCTGGACAATATCCAGGCTTGGGCTGACATGTGACATGTAATATTCATGCCCCACAAATGCCAGACAGTGACCATCTCCAATAAGAGACAATCCAACTACTGCCCCTTGACATTCAATGGTGTTACCATCACTGAATCTCCCACTATCAACATCCTGGGGTGTATCATTGACCAGAAACTCAACTGGACTCACCACATAAACACATTAATGACAACAGCAGGTCAGAGGCTAAGAATACTACAGCAAGTGACGCAGCTCCTGATTCCTATAAATCTTATCCACCATCTTACAAGGCACAAGTCAAGAGTGTGATAGAATACTCCCCACTTGCCTGGATGGGTGCAGCTCATGAGGCTTGACACATCCAGAAAAAAGCAGCTCGCTTGTTTGGCACTACAAAAATCCTCTCTGTCCAACACTGACACTCAGTAGCACCAGTGTGTACTATTTACAGGATGCACTGCAGAAATTCACCATTGATCCTTAAACAGTACCTTCCAAATCCATGACCACTTCCATCTAGAAGGACAAGGACAGCAGATACACCAACATCTGCATGTTCCCCTCCAAGTTACGCACCATCCTGACTTAGAAATATTTCGCCATTCTTTCACTGTCACTGGGTCATAATCCTGGAATTCACTCCCTGAGGAAATTTTGGGAGAGCCCACAGCACATAGACTGCAGCAGTTCAAGAAGACAGCTCGTCACTGCCTTCTCAAGGGTAGCTAGAGGCAGACAATAAATGGTGGCCCAGCCAGCACCGCTCTTTCCTCACGAATAAAAAAAAAATACACATGCAAATTGAACACACATTTTTCAGGTTGAAGAGCTGTGTCACTTGCAGCATGTGGATGCTCTGATACACTCCGTTGAAGATTGGCAAAAGCTGAACCCAGTCAGCTTTACCAATCTGTAAATTCCCCATCTCAGCTGTGCTTTCACGGAATATAGTTATGAAGATTCACATTCCTGACGAAAAATAGGGCAGTCCATCATTCTGTCACAGTCTGCAACCAGTTCCAGAGACGCATTGGTGGAACAGATCACATGCACACTTCCTCAGTCAGAATATATCACGCATATGTAACAGCCCCGGAGAAAATAAAATTCAATTCTAATTTGCCATTTTAATATTGGTAAAATGTATTTCCTTTATGTTTTAATAGTGAACATTGCAATATGGAGAATTAACTGTACAAAACAAAGATGTGTTTTACTTTAATGTCCCCCTTTGATTTTTCTCCTAACAAGACAAAGTGGCCCCTCCAAACAGTTCCCAATGATAGGCTAATAGAAGACATGTATGTAGCAGTATATGTCTCCTACACTTCCATATGTACATGAGGCCTCTTAACTTCAGTCAGATCAGACTTCAGTCAGTGTCCTGTTTTCCTTGTTACTCACAAACTGTCCCAGTTTGTCCCTTATCTGATGATGTGTGCCTTCATGAATTATCTTGAAATAAAACGAATCAGTTAATACCCTCCCCTAAAAGTGGCAATCCATATTCAGCCGACCACATAATAATCATTTTAGTCCATGTAAATAGCTGATTATGTTTAAAGCATATATACATAAGACAATGACACTCCATCACATTTTCATATAACTTGATGAATCTTTTCATTCTAAGTCACTACAAATCCTCCTTGCTTGCATATGTAGCAGCCACCACAAATGTGCAAATCTATCAGTTCGCTAAGAAAGGTAGCATAGTCAACTACACTGCAGTACGCCAGAAACTCCCACACAAACATCACTGCAAATCTCAACTCAAAATTGGAATAATGTGGATTTTTATAAATAAGAAAAGAATATATAATGAATGGCACAGCATCCTGTGAAGATTTCCTCTGTGGCATTATGACTAACTATATGAAACCATTTTACCTGGGTTTTAAGATGTGGAAGACTGAAGGCAGAAACCTGAAATCTTATGGATGGTTTCCAAATAATACTGAATACAGAAATAAGACTGAAAGACAAATAACAATCCTCAATAAACTGCTCTTACATGGGAAACATAACACTCTGACCTTAACATAAAGATTCTGCTGTTCAGTCATGTCCGAAAGTTGCAAAAAGTCAATATACATAGACTATAATATTTGTAATGTGAAAGTCATGCTAAAGGTTTGCTTGTCTCAATTTAGGCATGTCAATGTCTCAATAGTCCAAAAATGTCCCAATTAAACTGTAGTGCTCCTATTGCATTGAATTCTTTGTGGCCCTGTTAAATATGATATTAGTTTAACCATTTTGTCACACCAGTTGCCAATAGATCCATATTGTTTCTTGAATGTCAATTCATCCTTTCTCTGACTCTCTGTAACACTTCAGCTTGAATAACCACATCTTTGGCTCTTTCAGAGACAAGGTCGTAGACCTTGGCTTGAATTTCAAGATTAAAAAAGTGGCAAAACTGTCATTAAGCACTGTCATTTTCTTTCTTTGTCTTTGCGTGGCATCCTTTTTACCTCAGGGTTGCTAATCATTGGTCAGTGTTATCATGATATCACCAGGGGGTAAATAGAAAGAGGCACGTCCCAAGAACCTTCTCAGCCAATATTAGGATTAAACTCAACATTAAACACCATTTTTTAAGTTACCTGAGGTTACTGGTCCTACTGACTGTCATTACCTCTGTAAAACTGACAGTAGCTTCTTGCATTAGTATATGTACAGTTAAATATGGAAGCCCAGAGATTGCTGTCACCTGTTTACTGCTACGAATGTCGTTAAACATTCCTGCAGATGGAATTCTGAAATCATTTGGATTCAATGAACTTCTATTTTTATATTATTAATCTTTTATATTGGTATACTATTAAACTGTAAAATCCCCTGAAAAACTTGTTAAATGAGGTAAAATTGGATATTTTATTGCTTACTAAGTTTGTAATTACTCTATAGGCCTGGCAGCCTAAATATATATGTGGAATGTTACATTTCTCCATTATAATAAAATGAACCCAGAGTTTCAAAATATTTAAACATTTTTTGTTTGTTAATGACATTTCAGCTTTTGCTTAAATTCCATATGTGAACCCATCATCCATATTTTGATTTCTGTAAACCCATTAAAAAGTGAAGTATAAATCAGTGGCCTTTTACTTCTTAGTTTGCTGTCTGATCATTCCTCAGTTTGATTTGCATGCTTAGCTTGCTGATGATGTCACTGTTGCTGGCTGCCAAAGATCCCTTTGAGCTGACATGGGAATCAAGGCAGCATTGGGAAAGCAGGAACCCATGTGAGAGAAAATGCTTAAAACATGCTTTTCTCAAGATCAGCAATGAGTGCTATAGCTTTGCTGTTGACCGAAAAATCTAAGCCAGTAGATTGTTGAATAGTTTAATGCTTATTTTCACTGTGAGGGTGAAGTTGCTATTTAATTGTTTTGCTGTCAGTAAAATTCTGCTGATAGTAACACTGAGTGGAAGCATTGTGAAATAATATCTCCATACATTCTCACAAAAGAATAATGACAACAGTTTCATGTTTCTCAATGCAGCCATTGTAGAAATACAAATGGGACATTGACCTGTATTTCTAATCTCCAGTCATGGAGTGTCTTTTGTTTTGAACACCCACCTCGCTGGAGGTTTGTGTCAATAAAAATTCAATTAAGTTAATTTTATTGAAAGGTGCAAGCTCCAGAAAATTAGATTTTATGCAGTACTCGATGAATCATGGTGCACATTAAAGAAAGTACTCTTTTCCTAAATATAATTAGATGACTAACTAAATCCACTGTAATAGGAGGAGGGCTCTATTTCTCCATGAGAGATGTTACAAATTTTCTCCAATGCGACTACTGATGTGAAATGATAGCAACCAAAAAACAATATATATATTATAAATATTTGAGTGTCCATAATATATATCTCAGTGTCACAGGTGAATGGACATTTTTTATCCCTTTTACAAATCATCTTGTCTCCTATCAGCAACACAGTACTATTGTTGAGGAGGTCACCATATGCATATTCACAGCAGTTTTATCATTTTGTGGTGCAGCACTCCTAGGACAAAGGCTGTCTCAAGTATATATTCCCTCAGCTATGATAAGGAAGGGAGGTTGCTTCATGAATGCACAAATGTAATAAGAGAATCCAAGTTGAATCTGCCTGTGTTAATCAATTAAGGAAAGTTGATTGAAGATGGAACATTCGTGTCAAACATTGTCTGGTGAACGATAGAGGAGGTTAAAGACATAAACAATCACAGTAAAACAGCCAGCATTATGTGTAGGCCAAAAAAGACACTAAACTCTAAAGCATATGATAAATCAACTTCATTGATATGCTCTAGAAAAAGAGCCGAGTCAGGCTTTAATGTGCTGTTCTGAGCTGAGTCAGATCTCACTGTCAGATTTGTATGCTGGATAGTTCTTTAAATACTAACATCCACTCGCAAATTTGGTTTAGTGTGGAGTTTATTCAACATGGAATCCTACAAAGTAAACTTGTTCTGGTATTATTCACACATTGCGTGACTCACTAAATAAATGGGCAGGAGGAAAAATCCAATAAAACTCAAATTTGTCTTTATTTTAATGGCAACTGGTTAACTTGCAAGCTATTGATTTTCCAGGAGGGTTCTCTATTAAAAGCTTTGGAACAGTTGCAGAGACAGCATGTGTCTGTTTTTTTATTGTTTGTTTATATTTTGGGGTGTGTTAACCCTCCTAAAGTATAACTTGGAATAGTTGAAAGTCACCTGGCAAGTTCCCACTGAATGCCCTTCAGTAGAACTATTGTGTTGATGAGAAAATGTTTGAATTAAAGTGCAAAGATGTGATTATTTGAAGTAATGGTTGATGTTGGTTTTGGTTTGGTGTTCTTTTCAATGCAAACACACTCTCATAAAACTTAATTTAACCAGAGCCAACAAACAGGGAGATATTTAACCTAACTGTCATAAAGGTAAGATCCGTGAGTATCCACTACCAATCTGATGGCCCAGTTGTAGTATCTCACTTTACGAGTGAAGCTCATTAATCTGTGAGATCAATAGAAAAATGTTAAGTAAATATGTTGAGAATTTTAACTGAAATGATAAATTAATCATTTGTGTGACATCACTAGCCTACAGTTGTTTATGTTAAAAGAATCCTTGGTTTCATTGGTGTTTTCTTATAATGCTGCACATTCGCCGCTTTAAAACCATTGTTGATATCAATGGGTAACATTGTATATTCTATGTGTTTTTACTTGAATTTATGTTGACATGACCTGAAAATGAATTTTATGTCTTTAAAAATAACCTGTGGTTTACAGAGGAACAAATATTTCATGGAAAAACCTTGGCCTATAAAAATGTTCACAGGCTAGAGAAAGCTGAAAGAACTTGTAAAAACTAATGGGTAAAAGAACTTTCACATATATTATGACTTGTGCATCCTGTTCTCTCTCTCCTTTACTCTCCCTCGTGGGGAACCTTTCAAGCAAATGTTTACAACCTATCCCTTCCATATAAACATATAACAACAGTCAAAGCGCTCTTGTGGTGCAGTTGTAGTGATTCTGTCTCTGGCCTTTGTAAGTCCAGATTTAAGTCCCACCTCCTTCAAATGTGCCATAATTTCAATTCATGTTGATAACTCAATTGTGAAGCTAATACAGAGAAACTGCCAGATAGCAATGCAACTGAGTCGCATAGTTCATTATTAGACAGCAGAAACAAAAATTTCAGGTGAAGCAAAGAATGCACCAAGATTGCTTTTGAGCAAATCACTTTCTCTATCTCTGGGAAGTAAGATTGGCATTGCTGAGAGACAGGTGTTTATGAAGGAAGTGTGGGCAATTGCACAACCAAGCAACTCCAAACCAAGCAAAAATTGTGCTGGTCTGTTAGAAAAGCTGGAAATGTTTTTGAACATATGTTTAAGCCTTTCCAAGCAGCTTTTCAGGCCAGAAAGTGGCTGGCAGTGTCCAATGTCTGGCAAAACATGGAAGCAGGAAAGAGAGGCTGCGAGTTGGTGGTGAGTTGGTGTTACTCTTGACCACCTGAGATTGACACCAGGCAAAGTGGAGGTGTTGCTATGAGAGCTTTGCTGGAGGATGATTGCACTGTTTTCCATTTTTCAGCGTAGCCTTGACAAAGGGTCACCTGTTATGCGGCAGGTTTTGGCAACGTTCAATGCTGCATGGATCAGCTGAGAACTGGCATACCTTAAGGAAGATCAGATTAAAATTCACCACTGCACCTTTTACAAGTTCATGGTCAAACTGGAATCTTTTGGAGTCTGAGCGATGTGGACTGTGGTGAAATTTGTGGGAGTATCAGATGAAAAGTCCCGTAAGGTCCATCTCAACATCAGAACCATTTCACTTCATTTTTTATGCTTCGACAAGCGGTGAGGTGGGTTTCTCGCTAGGCAACCGCAAATTACCAATTGGTGGGGGATTATTCCTTCTAAATGCCTTGGTGATGAACCAAATCACCTCATGAATGCTCAGTTGTCTATCTAACCAAGTGCACTAAACAAGTTAGAGATGAAGAAACTCAATGCCGAAACCAGCATGAGTACCTGGTGGATTCAGTTTGTCACTTGCACCAAAGTACCTCATGGTGAATACAACCAAACTGCATGGCAGAACATGATCCCCAGGCATCCCTCCTCTGTGGGCATTAATATCCAGCATTCCCCAATCTCTCACGATCATTGCAGCACCTCTCTGATGTACTGGCAGACTGCTCTGAAAGCACAGACTTGGATATGCAGGGTGTACCGGCAACTAGTATTGGAAGGCTACAAATTGAGTGAGCATCACTCTTAATTCTACTGAAACACTTAAATTAACCCCATTGTTAGTCTCATTTATTACACACGGTGTCTGACCATTGGTTGTAATGCCTTCTCTCTCTTATGTAGTGCACATACCACCAGGTGGTCATGCTGGCTGTACCTGCATTACTAAAGAAAAAGCAGGAGTCACGGCCAGTGGTTAGATGTTGTGTGTAATGAATGACACTGACAGCAGGATCACTATGAGAGCTGCAGTGAAATGAAGAATTGTATGGTTGGTGGGGCATGGATGTCTTGGCAGTCCTGTGCTATCAGTAGTCCTGCAAAGGTGAAGATTCTCAGGGGGTAAGGAGAAACCTCCCACTCGTCCACCATAGGGGCAGGTTAGGTCGTTAAAGGGGCATGTTTGGTAAGATACAGTAAGAAACCCATTTGGCTTTGCAGTGGAAATCCTTCCAAAAATCTTGACTCAATTCAGGCTTGGCCATAGAAAAGCAAAGTTCAGTCTTTTATATACATGATGCAACCTATTTCATAATTATTTCTGGTACACAATTAGTATCTATAATGTAAGCAGTGTTGTAGAATCTATCTTAGTGGCATCATTATGAAATCAGTCCAAGTTTCTTTCAGTATCACCTTGTCAACACTATTGTTTGATTTGGATAATCAAAACATTCTGTGACTTTCTCACCATTCTCTGCAAACAGTGGCAGTTTAATTTTAGAAAGCACCAGTGTGACAATATTTGGCAACTGCGTTTTGCTCCTATTGAACTTCAGAAAATCAGATGAAAAGCTTACCAATCCTCACTGACAAGTCAACCTATTGTGCCATATATTGCATGGCTGAGTCTATTAGTCAGAAAGGAGTGGAAGCCAAAAGCGCTGAACGCTGGTGACTTTGTCACTGCCTTTGATGGATGTTGACTGTAGATGTCCTTGCAGCATGTGACATAATGCTTGTCATGGTCTCCGTGGTTATTCTTGCCACCAGCAGACACTATTCATTGGACTGGCCCAGGTAAGCCCAATCTGTGCACTCATCCTTTGGTGCTGTTTCACATGACAAACTTTCTTCCATTCCCTTGCCTTCTTTTTGTAGAAACAAAAATCTAGCCAGTTCCAAGAAAAAAATCTAATCCAAATACTGCAGTGCCAGATCCAGTGACGCAATTCTTTCATCAACTGAGATGAACGAGGAAAAAAATTTCTCAAAAGCTGTATAGCTACACTTGTAAAGCACCCATTCAAACCTGGCATTACCAGTCTCTGTTTACATCAAAGAATGCCCAGCTATATTGATGTACCTCGAGTCCATTTTCTCTTCCTTGGTCCAGGCACTCCCCACGTAGATCCAAGACACAAACCACACCCTCCACCTCTTCGGAAATTTCCAGTTCCCTGGCCCCCAGTGCTTCATCTTCACTGTGGACATTCAATCCCAATACATGTCCATATCCCACAAAGATGGCCTACAGGACCTCAGTTTTTCCTCTCCAACAGATCCATCCAGTCACCTGCCCACCAATACCCTCCTCTGCCTCACCGAACTAGTCCTCACCCTCAATAACTTTTCCTTCTATTCTTCCCACTTTCTCCAAATCCAGGGGGTTGCCATGGGCACTGACATGGGCCCCAGCTATGCCTGCCTGTTTGTCGGTTATGTCGAACAGTCCCTCTTCAGTACTTACACCGGTACTGTTCCCCAACTCTTCTGCTGTTACATCGATGCATCGGTGCTGCATCCCCCACCCAGGCTGAACTGGAGCAGTTCATCGACTTTGGTAACAACTTCCACCCTGCCCTCAAATTCACTTGGTCTGTCTCAGACACCTCCCTCCCCTTTCTTGACCTCTCCATTTCCATTTCTGGTTTACGGACTGACATTTACTATAAACCCACAGACTCCCATAGCTACCTAAACTACTACTCCTCCCAACTTGTATCCTGCAAAAACTTCATCCTGTTTTCCCAGTTCCTCCATCTCCGTTGCATCTGCTTTGATGAAGAGACGTTCCATTCCCCAGCATCCCAGATGTCCTCCTTTTCCAAACAATGTTCTTTTCCTTCCTCTGTCCATTCACACAGCCTTCCTCTGCACCTCCTCCATTTCCTGCTCCACCAGCTCTAAATCTCCCCAAACATAATAAAGATAAAGACCCCTTGTCCTCACTTTCCACCCAACCAGCTTCTGCATCCAACCTATCATTCTCAATCACTTCCGCCAACTCCAATTAGACTCCACCACCCAGAACATCTCTCACTCCCCACCTCTCTCTGCCTTTCGCAAGGACTATTCCCTTTGCTATTCCTTATTTTGTGCCACACTCCCCACCAACCACTCCAACCTGCCTGGCACCTTCCCCTGTAACCGTAAAAGATGCAACACCTGCCCACACACCACCTCCCTCACCTCCATTCAGGGCCCTAAGAAGCCCTTTCCAAGTGCAACAGAGCTTCACCTGCATCTCCTCCAACCTAGTCTACTGCATCCAATGCTCCCGATGTGGTCTTCTCTACATCAGTGACACCAAACATAGACTAGGTGACTGTTTCACCGAGCATCTTCGCCTGTCCCGTAATGCAAGCCTAACCTCCTGATCACTGCCCATTTCAACTCCCGCCCGCCACCAACTCCCCCTCTGACGTGTCCATCCTCGGCCTCCTCCAGTGTTGCAGGGATTCAGAATGCGAATTTGAGGAACATCACCTTATCTTCCGCCTGGGCACCCTACAGCCCAGAGGACTCAACATTAAGTTTTCTACTTTCAAATAACCTTCCCACCCATCCCCTGGCTCCATTTCCAGCCCCACCTCCTCCCTTCCATTCCACTTATCAACCCTCCCTTCCAGCCACCAACCAGATTCATCCCTCCCTTGCTGTGTTCTTCCAGCTTCCTGTTTGTCTACCTTGGATTGCAGCATCTGCAGTTTTTTGTCTCCAATATTGATGTACGTCATTGTCACGTTTCTGACCAAGAAACTCTGCTCCATTATGAAGGCTGGGAAATATATCAGTTATCCTGACACCACACCCTCATAACACTCAAAGGAAACAACAAATAATATTTAACACCTGTCAGAAATGCACATCATGCACAACTGATTGCTGTTCAGATTTATATTCTGTTACTACTCAAACATGTCCAAATGTATCTGGTATTAAATGTGGCGACATGCAGGAAGAGGGTTTTCTTAAGTCTAAAGAAAAGACATGCCATCAATGCTTTTTGTCATGTCTTCATTAAGACAGATTGCAAGAATACTGGATTTCAAGGGGATTTCCAATTTATACAGCATCTGAAAAAGATGCTGATTGGTTTGCAATTTGACTCTGATTAGACAAGACATTGGGTAATGCAACAAGGAACAGTTGCCCCCAAAGCATTTATTTTTGTTGATAAAGCTGCAATACCTGGACATTTTCTTTCTGTTTGTAAAGGATGAGCACACTTAGCTTTCAGCAAGACTAAGTGAACCATGTTGTGAACCCAAGTTTTACATTGGTTGATGGTGTAATTCTAAGTATATTCAGGATTGTTTAATAACTGTTATTCAATCACAGAATATCATCTAATGTTGGACTCTGTGTTCTGACCATCAGACCCTATTTGAAAAGTTGCTGATTAAACCAATTTAGTTAGCGGTGTAGGAATCCCTAACATGTTTATGAAAAAGTGAAAGTCGGCTTCTACTAAGGAACTCATTAGCAGATTTCTCAGTCAATGTGCTGCGAAAAGGGTGCTCATTAGATTTTAAAACTGAATTTGGGGTGTGTAAGGAAGTTTGTGCATGGAGCTGCAGATTAAATACAACCAATATATTATCCATGTATCCGAACTATGCAAGGGGTAGAAGCTTAGGGGTTGTTTCATCAAAGACATTGTTCTTCTGTAAACAGACAAATTGAAAGCTGGGCCTTGAGGAGATACATGAGAACAACATTTATTTTAGCATACATAGTGTTCTTAAAGCTGAACATAACTGTATGTGCTGCTGAGTTCATAAGCTACTGGTCCATCATATATGCAGATTCAGACAATGGTGATACCTCTAGATTTCCGTGATATAATGACACATACAAATGTCCATGACTTCTTTGAACCATATATCAGTGAATGGACTCAGAACATCTAAGATGAATACAGACATGGCTTTGTTCTTGATATGTGGGTTCTGTATAGCCTTCATGAAGGTGAAGAAATCCTTTACTGTGCGTGTGGAAAACACACTCAAAGCTGGTTGTAGTAACTCACTCAACCATTTGGTCAGTTCTTACTGTGGAGAACCAGTTATACATGGACACTGTGAACTATGAGGATGTATCCTGTCATATACACTCCGAGAAAGTTTGTGATTGTTGCACAAATTAAACAAATGTTTTTGTAACTTCTATCAAGCAGGGCTGTCCAGTCTTATTAGTGATAAGTCCAATGGATAAAAAAATTGGACCTGCCATGAAGAATGGCATGCTTTGTGTCCAAATAGTTGTGCCTGTTGTGGATGTCAGTTCCAGTCCCTTGGTCAAGCTGGTAGTTATGTATGTCTGAGTTGGCCTTGAGGCCTCATAACTCTACCTGACATTCGCAGTGTATGTGATGTCCTGCAATGTGTGTGGACTAGATCATCTGATACACTTTCAAGGACTCGACATCTTCTTTGGATTTTGGCTTGCGGAAGCATTAGCCCAAATACCAGGTGTCTGAAAAATATAATGTTTTTATATAATCATAACTGTACTGAATATCTGTGGATTCTTCAATAACGTCATCCATGGCTAGTTTTTTATATTACAAGTGATAAAATAAGCATTGAGTGCTGCATCATATAAAATACCCTGACAGGCAAAATCCAGATCACTTACATTTGTTTAATCTGACCTTGTGTGAATGCTCACCCATTCTTGTGACTATGCCCCACGATAGCATCATCAATACAATTGAAAATGAATGACCACGGGTCTGAGAATAGCCATAAATATCCATGATTATTGTTCAAAGATTCAAAATGTGGTAGAGGGTTTTACCCATTGCCTGCTGGTGCTAGTTTTCCACCATGACCCAGCAGCAGACCAGTAGAGCTGTTTCCAGTCATGAACAGTCATTTTCAGCTCTTTGTGCTCTTTCTCATGGGAGGAATTCCACCCATTTCCTCAGTGGAGTTGCAGCTAGTTCTTAATTGAGGCTACCTAGTCTGCTGTCACCTTTCAGTGACTCCCTGCTAGACTGTGTGAAGCAGGACAAGGTCACCCAATTTGCATTCCTCCCACAAATACCTGCATCATTTATATGACACTAGTTTGAAAAGAATTGAAACATAGCAGGCCGGCCCCACTGAAAATCTACTGACTCTGCTCCCAGTGAAGGTAGTTGTCAGTTGTCAATGATGCAGTCCTTCACACAAGCTAAACCCTAAAATGGGTAGGGCAGTAGCACTGGGTCAGCCAGTTCATAAGCATAAGAACCCAAAACCAGATCCCTTTGCAAGTCAATCTCCTGATGTGGAAAGACCTCCAACAACCACAAGCATCTGTACATTGACCACTTTTAGTGGCTTTTCCAATCACACATTAGATTTCTGTAATGAAGGACATCCTGTCAATGTGTCTTTTTTGCCTCTTGAGCAGCCCCACTTCAAATTGCTGCATAATTGATAACCATGCCTTCAGTCATATAGCCCTTAAATTCTGCAATTTCCTCACTGAATGAATTCTATATAACTCTATATTTCATTCCTCCTTTAAAATATTCCTTAAAAACTCCCTCTTTGATCAACCTTTTGGTTATCTGTCCTAATATCTTGTTACAGTCACTCACTGTCAAATCTTCTTTTACTCAGTTCCTGTGAAGCACTTTGGGATATTTTTATTCTTTTAATGCGGCTATTATAAATTACCTGATTTTGTCCACCAGTAACATTTGTAGATGAATAGATGGACTCACATCAAATTAAGACACCAAATGTTCAAATATGCAAAAGTAGTTCTGTACCGTCAGATTTTTTTTTGACAAGAGCAAAATTAATACAGTCAATACATTTAGGTCATTAAGATTGTGTTTTTAAGGCTTAAGATTCACAGCTGACTGCTGCTAAATCAATAACCCACAGAGCTAGGCTGTACTCCAAGGAGATCCCCATTTTCTCTACTCATTAGTCTGACCTAAATAACCTTTGTAAGATTAACTCCATTATTCATTGTTTGTGATGCACAGCTTACCATGTAGACTTATCATGAGACATACATGCTGATTATTATTTAGGGCATACGTGAATGATTTCCAGCTTTGCTCTTCTCCTTTTTGAATTTTTTTTTTAATCCAACATAATTACAGAGCTGAATTAATTAAAAACCTTACAGATGCATCAGGCATTAATAATTTGCACACTGTCAATAATTACTGTTGTAAGTGGAAATGATAAACATGTTTATCTCAGTAATGAGCAATTTTTAATTGAGCAAAAAATATATTTTTCATTCCGTTTCATGTTCCTTTGTTATATATGATCAACAACTAAGAAGACAGATAGGACAGATTTTAAGTCTTTATAACAGTATAGTAGGGATTTCTCCCTGTCTTTTCTCACATTCTCTGTCCTTCATTCTCCAAAGCATCTTGCCTTGATCAACCTTGTCACACAAAGAATCAAATGATTGAGCTAAGTTCATATTTTACCACTTCGTGGCATTGTGTTTTGAGATCTAAAGAAATAGATCAATGATGGGAATGTTTTCTTCATAAAAGAAAGACTGTAAAACCATTCCCATTAATTTGTTTCTATTGTTCTTTTCTTTCTGTCATTTGCTTTACAATAATTCTCAAATTGCAAAGCAATGCTTACTAATTAAAAACTAATGTTAAAAACTGTTTAAATGCTTCTTCAATCTACGTTTCAGTGGAATATTTTGTGTAATGGCAGGGAAAAGTATATCTGCTTTGGCAGTATGTTCCTGAAAAGGCATCAAAAATTGCCCAAACCAATAAAAACGCTTTGTTTCAATGAGTCCCAGCATCCCATCACATTCAATATGTTAAAGTCCAATTTGATGCTGATAACACATACAGCAGTAGCATTTGAGAATATCTTTGTGTGAAGGAGCAATGGGGGAGTCAAGAAATTTTAATATTGGACAATGGGTCTAATTCTGGAATCACTATTTCAAATGCCTTTGCTGTGGTCTGCTATACAGATGCTAAATTAATGACCTTGTACTGCCTCCCATCATTCAGCTGGTGCCTGTCTATTAATGTTCAGTTTTCATGTAGCTGCCCACTTTCACTTCAACACCAACAAGGCACTCTTTGTCAAATATTTCACCATTATTCAGAAGCCTGTACTTTTCTATTTCTTGACTATGCCTGGAGTGAGCCTGCTAGGCAATGACTAACAAGCCACCTCCAGTGGAGATAGACTCACCATATCGCACATCTATCAGCTCTAACAGCTGATAGGCAAAAAATAACCTTATCAGGCATTTTGACGCTGACTTGTGGGGTCACCAACAGTTGTTGGTCTACCCATGGCCAGAAGCTTCTGGGTCTTCAGAACTGCCAGTTGAAGGCTACTCCAGAGAGGATTCAGCAGCAAGAAGGCAAGTTTTTAAAACCCTCTTCTTGCAAAGTGGGCATTATCAGGTTTAGAGGCAGGGGAAGGAAAGGTGGCTTTTAGATGCCACTACTTGCCCATCATCCATGCCTCTGAATGCCCTGAGATTATTTGCCCAATTACTTGCTCTTCTTGCCACTTCTCACAGCACCACCAGGGAAGGGAAAATTTTGCCCAGAGAGAACTCTGAATTCCTTCCTGATGCGAAAACAAAAGCTCATTCTTGGTTGGAATGTTAGTTTCGATGGATTTAAACTGACAGTTTGGTTGTATCCATCAACTATCCAGCCAGATACGGACATGTTTAGCTTCCGATCTGAGGGTAATTTGCATGAACTTATTTATAAAGTGAAGCACATAACATAGCAGAGTGGCATGGTTCATTAGACTGATAATCAGCTTCTCACTCTTTTCAACACTTGTCTGCTATTCCCTCAATTGTTTGTGAAGATACAAAGCAAACAAACCTCTGGGACTTACGTTTTGATGCATCTGATATTTCTGTGCTGGAAACCTTCTCCCTCTGACCATTTGCTTCCCATTGAATAGTCAGTGCATCAGAAATTCACCCCAGCTAGAATCAATTTTGCTGATAATCTCCATGGCCCAGATCCTATTTAGGATTAGCCTGAGGGAATCACCACACCTCTGTTATAAACAGGCCACAGGCAAGTTTCCCCATTTGTGATGATTCCAGATGGGATTCCCCCAAATTATCGAGCTGTTGGCTGAGGAGGGATGAACTGGTCCCCCTTCTTTATTCATTCACATCTTTAGCTTGTGACTGCAAGGTTAATTTAAAAATGATCCTTCCCCCTTGAATGCCTTTCTCCTAGACCAAATGAGTTATTGCTTTAAAAGGTGCCAATTCAATTAGGCTTTTTTTGTGTTAGTGAAGGAGTGAATTTATTAGTAATTACTCACAAGAAAAAACACTAATGCAACATAATTTCAATAAGGTGACATCAAGTTGAAGCTTTTTAACATGCACTCGTCAGAACTAAGAAACAAACAAGAAAAAGGAACATCTATTTATATAGCTACAGAAGTGTGCAATGTTTGGTTGGCCCATCATTGGTACAGAGATGCAATAAGAACAGTTAACTGTCAGTCTTAATTTTCAGAAAAGGCAGATTGATTCTGTTTGGTCAGAGTGTTGTTATGGAGATTGGCATTTCTGATTTGTGATGTGTCCGTATGTGCTAGAAGCAATATATATTAACACACAGGTGTCTGTTTTACGTGGGCTAAAAGGATTTGTACATACATTTCACATTACTCATGAAAGGCAAAGAGTTTTGGAGACTGCCAATTCCTGTTGGATTCTCATGGTGACATGCTGACCAATCAGAATCTTCTTGTCTCCTTCTAGCAATGTTTAAGTTCTGTACTACCAATCTTTAATTGGTGATTTTTATTCTTAATTCACTCCTGGGATGTTGGCATCGCCAGTCTCTAGCTGCCCCTGAGGAGGTGATGGTGAGCTGCCTTCTTGAACTGCTACAGTCCATGTGCTACGCGTAGGTAGGTAGACCGCTGATACCATTAGAGGGATTTCCAGAATTTTAACCCAGCGACCGTGAAGGAGCAGTGATATATTTCCAAGTCAAGATGGTGAGTGGCTTGGAGGGAAACTTGCAGACGGTGGTGTTCCCATGTACCTGCTGCCTTTGTCCTTCTGGATGGAAGTGGTCATGGGTTTGAAAGGTGCTGTCTAAAGATCTTTGATGAAATTCAGGCAAGTGGGGAATATTCCACCACAATCCTGACTTATGCCTAGTAGATGATGGACAGGCTTTGGGGAGTCAGGAAGTGAATTACTCGCCACAGTATTCCTAGCATCTGACCTGATCTTACAGCTGTTGTGTATATGTGGTGAGTCCAGTTGAGTTTCTCGTCAATGATAACTCCCAGGATGTTAATCGTGGAGGATTCAGTGATAGTTGTACCATTGAATGTCAAAGGGCAGTGGCCAGACCATCTCTTCTTGGAGATGGTCATTGCCCTGGCATTTGTGTTGTGCAAATGTTACTTGCCACTTGTTAGACCAAGCCTGGATATTGTCCAGATCTTGTTGCGTTTGAACTTGGGCTGATTCAGTATCTGAGAAGTCGTGGATGGTGCTGAACATTGTGCGATTATCAGCGAACATCTCCACTTCTGACCCTATGAGGGAGAGAAGGTCATTGATGAAGCAGCTAAAGATGGTTGGGCCAAGAACACTACCCTGAAGAACGAAGTGGAGATATCCTGGAACCGAGATGACTGATCTCCAACAATCACAACCATCTTCATATGTACCAGGTATGAATCCAACCTGGAGAATTCTCCCTCTGATACCCATTGATTCTAGTTTTGCTCGGATTCCTTGATGCCACACTGTTGAATGTGGCCTTGATGTCAAGTAATGAAACACAATATACACAGATGAAAAATAAGAAGTGAAACCAAAAAAGAGATAAAAGTTACAAGATAAAGGGATCAGTCCCTTGATTGTTGACGAAATAGTGCGTCATTGCGACTGTTTTGCTGGGTGGTATCAGTAACACTGATGTTTGTAGGCTGCGGATGATAATGAAGTGGTTGGCTTTCCAGGCTAGCTGAAAGTCCTTTGTCCTGTTCCTTTGACTGATATTTACTTGTGTTCTCGCTTCAGTAATGAGAGATGCATCTTTTCTTTTTACCTGAAGTGCAGAGATGACTAGCAGTTTTCTTAGCTCACAGCACATACCTTCTCCTACTGGCACACACAGACCAGTCTAGAAATTGACTTTTACACTCCTGTTTTGGTTTTTCTTTCTTCAAAGTGGAAACTTAAATCTGTCTACAATTTGGAATATAATCTACAGGAATGGCTTTCTGCTGAGATGAGGTGTTGGGGTGTGGAGGCAGGTAGTCTGTTCTCTGTTATCTGTGTAGATCAGGAGATCATATTTCCGTTTGTGCTGATTGGCCTTTGTCCTTTGAAAGGTTGTTGTTTCTTGTTCCTTCAGCAGCTTTAGATGTGGCTTTGTCTCCACACACGCACTAAATTCACATCCATAGTCACTTTTTCACTCTACGTACCTTCTATCAAAGAGCATATGATTAAAAATTTGATATGTTCATAACCACACAAAGGTTCTGATCTGTCATCGGGAGACTTGTTACATAGATTCTCCACAATATCATATGTCTAAGCATCTGAGAAAAGAGGTAACAGGTTCAGATATTGATCTGAGATCTGTTGCAGAAATATTCAAACCATGTGCGTCATTTTGAAGAATTTTCAATCAAAGTTGACTGAAACAGGATTGCATGGTACAGAATGGTTATGGGATAAACTTGAAATCCCAAGGGGAGCTGTGACTTCTGGGATTTTTATGCAGAGGTGGCAGCAAAATGATTTGGGGTTCATGTGACAGCCATTGGGTCCTCATGTATGTTTTTTTGGCTAAGTGTCAATTGATTGAACTTTTTGGAGAGGCTTTCTCACTGTATCTTCCCAAGCTCTCTGCATGAACTATGCACCCAGCCCTAGGTTGTTTGGCATCCCCACTTGGTTGATTCTAACAGTGTCTTACCACATGCAGTTCTCAGACGACTCACCACTGCTGGGATATTCTGGTACTCACCAGTGTCCATCGTGCCAGCACCATCTATAGTAGGCCATTGTTCACCCACAAGGACATCTGCTCCACCCATAGCAGAGAAGGCAATTTGTTGCCATGCTGTGCAGGCAGGAACCTGGTAATTGTGGTCAACAGGGCAGTGCACAGGCAGGACATCCTCTTCTCTTAGGACCGGTCTCAGAGGCCATGATGACAGACCATGACAGCCTGGCCTCAGGTAGCCAGCTGGATCGGTGCAGTCTCAGCCATCTTTGGCCAGCACAGCAATGTAAGAAGGTCAATGAACTTCTCCACTCCACCAGCATTAGTGGCCCAAGCTTCTCTCCAATACGTCACGCTCACTGTTTTGCTGCTACTGTACCACCTCCCAACAAGGTTCATGCTACATCACTCTCACTATTGCCTGCAACATCATTCTCCCCTCACTCTCACCTACTGCAACCCTCGGACACTCCCACTTGCCCTGCATGCCCTCTGCTCTATCTACTCACTTGTTTGTGACACTTCCCCACCTGCACCAACAATTACAGCTATGCCACCCATTTTCATTTCCCTTAATACCTACCTCTCTCTCATTCCAGGAGGAAAACAGCCCACAAGAGGGTGGAAAGAGTCAAGACAAGTAGGGGGTTGCCCGACATTCAGCTCCTTACCATGTATATGGAGAGCATCGTGACTCTGACTACCCCGATCAGATGAATGACTGTGTCCAAGCCCCTTGGCTGGTATCAGAGGCTACTCCTGGCCTACTGTACCAGGCCCCTTATGTCCCTTGATGTCACTGATAGATAACAACCATGACACTCCAGGCTTTGTGTCTGCACTGAGCAGCACAGCAATACAGCAGTTTGTGAGCCTGGAATCTCTGGCTGAGGGGAGTGCAAAGTGCAAAATGGCAAGGCAAGGCAATATCAGGTAGGAATGCTGAGATCTCAGACTGAGTTAGCACTATGACAGCATGCAAACATGCTGGGGAAGCAGCCTGGTCCAGTCTTTGAGCTGGGTGTATGTCCTTATGCACTACACCGCTATATTACAATGGTAGTTGCCAGTGCTAGCCGAGATGCAGCATTGAAGTGTAGAACCGCACTGTAATTTGATTGGAGATATGCCAAGAGGGTCTTAAAGGCTGGCACATGTTAGATGCAGGGTATGTGCGGCCAGTGCTCATGGAGTGTGCCCTGAGATGCATAGAATCTCTGTAGTGTGGAAATTCAGCCCAACAAGTCCACACCGACTCTCCCACCCCCTACAACCCCGCGTTTCCCGCGGCTAATCCACCTAACCTACACATCCATGAGCACTATAGGTAATATAGCATGGCCAATCTACCTCATCTGCATTATGTTTGGACTGTGGGAGGAAACCAGAGCACCCAGCAGAAACCCACACAGACACAGGGAGAACGTGCAAATTCCACACAGACACTTACCCGAGGCTGGGATTGAACCCGGGTCCCTAGCGCTGTGAGGCAGCAGTGCTAACCACTGAGCCACCATGCTGCCCCATGTTGATATCCTGTGGAGCAAGTTGCAGTGAAGTCACCAGAGCCAGATGCTGTGAAATATACAGCAGCAAAGGTGTAGCTGAAGATGTGTGAATGTTAAGCACTGTAAAAGAGCCAGCAAAGAAAGAAACAGCAAGGAAGAAGTAAACTAAATGACAGTCTCCAATTTTGAATTCCTGGGTGAGTCAAAATGGCTATGCGTTTTCCATTCCATGTTGCTGTGAAAATGAGAAGAGACAAAAATCAAATTCTTTTCTACTCTGTGGCAAAGCTATCAAACAGCGATGGAATTAATTAGAGACTGAGCAAATAAAAACCATCAGTGCAGGGGAAATAGTGCGATGTGATAGCCAACATAGAATTTTATCCAAAGAAGATGAGAAAAGAAGTGCTGAAGTATGCCACGGATTGAGCCTGGTCTGAGGAGGGCAAGAGCAATGAGAGCACAGCCCACATCAGTCAGTGCACTGCTGGTCACAAGGAGCACAATGACAACACACATGTACACCATTAAGAAACCTGCACAATTTAAAGCTGTAGGTGTATGCAGTGAAGGCATAGAGACAGATGAAAGTGGAACTGACTTGAGTTAGCACTCTGTTTTGTGGAAGAATAATAATTTTTATTGTGACTATATAACTTGTAACTATAAAGAATAGTGCATGTTTTTTTTTAGGCAATGGGGGATGTTTGGAGAAATGCATCAGAGCCTTATTGCACTGGCTGACCATACTGATGTGATCTCTACCTCTGCTGCAAGTACCTTTGTGTGCAGTCCCCGGTGCCATTAAACACACGTCACTGGAACCAGCTGGCAAATGTCTTTGTTGAAGCGGCAATAGCTAATTCTAACAATGTTTGATTGGTGAAAAATGGGCTTTTTTGGTATGTTATTCGAGCAGCACATTTACCAAGCGTGAAAGAGTCTAGGCCATATATCATTGTTCCATTGTTTAGCTATTGAAAGAAACTGTTGTCAACAAAAGCTGCACGTACAATTGGGAGCAGAAGCCAAGATTGTTTTATTGTAGCATGCATGAACAGGGCAGAAAAGCAGCTGAGATCTTCATGGAGACAGCTATGGAAAGGCCAATAAATGTGTTTTCCTATCCTCATATTCTGCAAAAGATTCGATACAATTAAAAGCAGAGTGAGATACAAACCAGTACTGGACTTCCTGTTCACTTGTACCAGAACTGCATCTTATTCTACTCTTAAAATGTGTTCATAGATGCAAGAAAGGGGAAATCTATTTCCAGAAACTGTTAAAACTTTCTTTAAAGTGTTTGAAAATCTCAAATTGATGATTTTTTTTCAGAACAAATATTAAAGTTACATTTTAATGTGCATTGCGTGTGACCATGGCTGTAGCATCCCAGACATTGGTATTATTAATTCAGGAATTCACTTTGACTGCTCAGTAATCCTTAATCAGAACTGATTTACTTGACAACTAACGATATCTGATTTGTATTAATATATGCATTGATTGATACAAGTTGTTGAGTACCATCTATTTTGCATTTATCTAGTTTTACATCTGTTGCTGTGACTTGTAGAACTCTTAAAGAAATATTTCTTGGTAAGATATAGAATTATGTTTCATACCTATACTGAAGGTGGAATTGAAGCCCTCCCATGTGCTGGGTTTGATAAATGATTGTGCATTAAATCAGATGGCAGAGCATCACATGGGGACTATGCTACCTTTCTCGCCCCTCCATCCCAAAGTTCAGGGCGGGAAAACAGGGCCCGAACAGTTACTACAGGCATCCCCTGGAGCTGAAGTCCTTAAGTGGGCAATTAATGCTGACATTACCCCAGTGACCAAGAAGACAGCTTGTCATGTGAGATACACAACAAGCAAACTGATGGAGGGTTGCTTGTGGGTTCGTGGGAGTTGTTGTCGGGGGTAGAGGAGGCTGTCTCGTTCAAAGGCATCATTCCCCAGCATTGGAATGGTTGGCCGGCTGAGAAATGAACCCCACTTCTCCCCGCAAAAACTCTTGCTGCA
Organism: Rhincodon typus; assembly: GCF_021869965.1. Taxonomy (NCBI): domain Eukaryota; kingdom Metazoa; phylum Chordata; class Chondrichthyes; order Orectolobiformes; family Rhincodontidae; genus Rhincodon; species Rhincodon typus. Next base: position 46,750,341 of record NC_063341.1, read on the forward strand.
GGAGCCCTTGTGAGCCCCCACCTGGGTCAAATACCCTGAATGAATCAGTGTCTGTGTTGAGGTTCAGCACATTTCCTTCATCTGGCTTTATTGAGACAAACAAAGGAAAGACAATGAATGTGCAGCCAGCCCATTCCAGCGTGCATTGTCTTGACTTGCAGCACTTTGCCTTGAAGAGCCTCACCTCCTAATCATTATTTTCTTCCCTGTTAGCTGCAGAGTGTGAAAGTGCTGACGAATGCCAGTGCTGATGGCAGCTCAATCATATCTAATGTTTACACTGTGTCACTTGAGAGGGGCTGGATATTTTTCTTGCAGCACCTGACTTTCTATCAACAAATTGTGCGGGGGGAGCAGTTTGGCTCCTGCGATGAAAGCTGCTGTCACGTAGAACAATATGAGTTGAAGTTAGCAACATGAGTTACTGTGAAACCTTCAGCATTGCAGGCAAACCATTTTCCCAATCAAAGCAACTGGTAAATAAATTAGTTTAGCTGCAAATTTCCAGCAGTGTGAGGAATTTGAGTTTGTAAAGGTACCCTTTCGAGGGTCTTTCTGAATTTTATACAGATCAAACATCTTTCCTGTGGCATTTCAAGCAGGATACTTTTGCGGAGATGGGGACCCCATCTGATGCCTCGAAAGCCAGCAAGAGCCCCAGTTGCCTCCTTTTGGAAAGGCCCACTGATCCACTTGCCAATTAGACAGGGGCTAAACCAAGGGCAGGTTTTTTCCCCCTGGAATAAAGATCTCACTTTGACTCAGCAGCGCCACTGGGATTTTGTGGCTGCTGCAGGAAGGACAAACACTGGAATCCCCAGGTCATGTACTGACCCAGGCTACAGGTAAATAATGAGATAGTAGGAACTGCCGATGCTGGAGTCTGAGATAACAAGGTGTGGAGCTGGATGAATACAGCAGGCCAGGCAGCATCAGAGGAGAAGGAAAGCTGACGTTTTGGAAGAAGAAGGGTCCAGACCCAAAACGTCAGCTTTAGGTAAATAATGAGGTTGTGGGAGGGGAGTCATGGGATGGCTCTAGTAAAAAGAGGGGATAGGGAGAATGGAAGCAAGTGCAGGACATAGCTCTGATTCAGCCCACACTTCCCCATTGACCAGTCCATCAATTAGACATCGATTGCCTTTGATCAAGGGATACATCCCTGACCCCTGACCTCTTGAGGTGTCAAGGTAGCTGCACAGTTAAACGTCTCATGCGTATTGCATGTCGACAGGACTGACTGCAGTTCCATTGATCCCAGCTCCATTGGGAAGTGGTCAATAATTAAACACTTTAAGGGCCTCAATTGACAGCCAGGCATGCAGGTCAACCATGGAGCTTCCCACCCAGAACCTAATTCTGGTGGAGGCTGGAAGTTGGTGGATTCAGGGACCTGTCTTTCCTACTTCCAAGCTGGCCACAAGTGAGAGCAGAAGATTCTGCCTGTCAGTCAAGGGACAGACTAAAATGTGACAGAAAATGCGTGCTCTGTGCGTCAATATTAACATTATTTGCAGAAAACTGAGAATGCATCTGTGTTGAATCTCACCAGTAGCCTACTCTGGAATGCAATTTTACACACCAGAAAGATCTCAGTTCGGAATGTTTGTTAATCAAAAAAGCAGAAGTGCTGAAAATGGCCTTAATGTCATAGATGTAAAAGAGATAAAGATCAGCTGATGGCTATCTAAACAGTACATGTATGCACATTGACTGAGGACAGAATTAATGTTGTGTTCCCAGTTGAATAGACCATTGCGAAATTACTCAGTAGGCTCACGTATGATAAATGGATACTTGAGCAAGGTAACAGCAGCAGCAAGACCAACTGGTAGTGAATTATAACTATTCTATCCCAGGAGAAATCTGTGCCTTTAGGGATGAAGAAAGCAAAGCTGGAACATTTTCACAGACTAAAAGATGCTCCTTTCAGATGTATGACTCATCAATATTGTGGAAACAAAGGATATTTTTGTTACAGAAGTTTAGATTTTGAGAGTAATGCCACTAGCTAGAAATGTGGTTCCACCTTTTATTATAGATAACAAGGTGTAGAGCTGGATGAACACAGCAGGCCAAGCAGCATCAGAGGAGCAGGCAGGCTGACGTTTCGGGTCTGGACCCTTCTTCAGAAATGGGGGAGGGGAAGGGGGTTCTGAAATAAATAGGGAGGGGGGGGAGGCGGATGGAAGATGGATAAAGGAGCAGATAGGTGGAGAGGAGACGGACAGGTCAAGGAGGCGGGGATGGAGCCAGTAAAGGTGAGTGTAGGTGGGGAAGTAGGGATGGGGGTTGGTCAGTCAAGGGAAGACGGACAGATCAAGGAGACGGGGATGAGGCTGGCAGGTAGGAGGTGTGGGTGGGGGTTGAGGTGAGAGGAGCGGATAGGTGGAAGAAAAGACAGACAGGTCAAGGAGGCAGGGACGAGCTGGGCTGGTTTTGGGATGCGGTCGGGGGTGGGGAGATTTTGAAGCTTGTGAAGTCCACATTGAGACCATTGGGCTGCAGGGTTCCCAAGCGAAATATGAGATGCTGTTCTTATTATGCTTTGTTTTTCCATCCCTAAATCAAAACTACTGAGGCTCATGGTGTGAATTGCAACTGTTTAAAGTCAGCTAACTCAGCATAATCCTGGGAACCTCCCTGATTGTACACGGCTTCTTCCTCATTGGGAAACGGATTTCAACTTCAGTGTATATTGAACAATTTTCACCAGAGGTCACATTGCACACAATTTGTTAAAAAATGTTTGCACCGCTGGGATGACCAGGCTTGAAATGATAATTTGTCTCTATTTACCACCTGTGTGATTCAGTGTTTTAATGGTTAAACCTGGGCATTACTGGGGAGGTGATGGCCTAGTGGCGTTATCGGTGGAATTTGAATTGAATAACTTTCTGGAATTTGAATTGAATAATGATGGTGAATCCATTGTTAGAAAAGCCCATGTAGTTCACTAATGGCCTTCAGGGAAGGACGTTGGTGGGAAACTTCCTTACATCCTTACATGATCTGGACTACTTGTGACTCCAGACCCGCAGCAATGTGCTTGACTGTTAACTGCCCGCTGGGCAATTAGGGATGGGCAATAAATGCTGCCTGGCCAGTGGCATCCTCATCCCGTGAATGAATAAAGAAAAAAAATTGTATCTTAGTTTAGATCAGATTGTGCAACAAATTGGTTACTATGACTTAAATGTTGATATTTCTAAATATTTATCAATACTTGATAAAGCAAAATAAATTATTTTCTGAGGTTAAATAATTAATTATGATAAAATTAATTAATTTATTTCAGTGTTTGGGATTTTCAATAAAATAATAAATTATTCATTTTATTCAAGGCGCAATGAGGCCTAGGATTACAGGCCAAACTCTGTATGTACATTAAATTTATGCCAAAGTTAAAAGGAAGTCTGGAAAATGCAGAGATGTACTTATTGATAGGCATTTTTGTTTTTGAAGAACACAGTTCAAACAAACTTCAAAAATAATCTAAAAACAACAAATGCTGGAGATCACAGAGGGTCAGAGAGCATCCATGGAGAGAGCAAAGTAATGTTTTGAATCTAGATGACTCTTCATCAAAGCTGATATGAAGTGTGGAGGGGACAGCATTTATGCTATAGTTTGGCTGGAGGGCGGTGGTGGGGGGGTTGTAGATGGGTAGGGGGGTTGGGTAATGGGCATTCAAAGGATCATCCTCCACCATTTCAGACAAATCCAACAGGACATCACCACCAAACACATGTTCATCTCACTCCCCTTGTCTGCATTTTGCAGGGATCATTCCCTCCGGGATACCGTAGCCCATTCCACTACTACCAACACTACCTCCCCCTTTCCATGGCACCTTCTCATGTAACCACAGAAGGTGCAACACCTGCCCCTTCACCTCCTCCCTGCTCACCGTCCAAGGGCCTAAACAGTCTTTGCAGGTGAAGCAGCATTCTACCTGTACCGCCTCCAAACTTGTGTATTGTATTCGCTGCAGCCAGTGTGGCCTACTCTACATTGGAGAAACCAAACACAGACTGGGTGACCGCTTTGCGGAACACCTCCGGTCTGTGCACAAACAGGCTAGCCAGTCATTTTAACACAGCATCCTGCTTGCATGGCCAGATGTCCGTCCTCAGCATGCTGCAGTGTTTCAGTGAATCGCCGTGCAAACTGGAGAAACAACATCTCACCTTCAGACGAGGCACTCGACAGCTTCTGCACTTAATAATGAGTTCAACACCTTTAAATTGTGAACCAGCTCCTCTTTACTCCCTTTCTTTCAGCATGTTAGCATGTCCTCTCTCCCCTCCCCCCATCCCAATGGAGACTGTCTATCCTTTCAAGTCTGGCAGGAGACACACTGCCATTCTCACATTCTGATCACTTAATCTGAACTATCAACATCTTTTCTACATCAGCACCCTATACCCACTACCCCAGACCCCCACCCAAACTATAGCATAAATGCTGTCCCCCTCCACACTCCATTTCAGCTCTGATGAAGAGTCATCTAGACTCGAAACGTTAGCTTGCTCTCTCTCCATGGATGCTGTCTGACCTGCTGTGATCTCCAGTATTTGTTGTTTTCAGTACAGATTCCAGCATCTGCAGTAATTTGCTCCTTCAAAAATAACCTGTTATAGAGAGCAAGGAGGGAGAAGCTTTGATGGCTGATTCAAGTCCATAGCACTCGACATTTTTATTCAGCCAGTTTGGATAAAATTGAGTTTTATGTTTCTATCAAAGTTTATGATTGGTTGGAATGTAATTTCTGGTTCCTGTGCACCTTTGAGGACTTTGGTGCCTTTCTTTTAACATTTGGATCATGCATGAGGCCTGCAAAATAAAGCTAAACTGATGATGACCTAATTCACTCCTCCTCAGTCTTCCTTTTACATTTGGTTTATTATTTGCTGTTCTTTTTGGAAGGAGAAAGAGTTGAAAGCATAGGGATTCGATGACATTTGGGCCGGAGTATGACTGATGAGCAGAGGGTACAGCTAAGCTGCAACAGAATAACTGGATGCGAGGTGCAGAGCATATATGATCAAGAACTAACTGTAGAGATAAAACAGGCCAGGGGAGGAAGGCTACAGTGTGGTTCATGGCTGGACTAGACAGGAAAAAGCAGGGCTTTGGTGGGGTACAGGAACGTGAGTGATACTGCGGTGAGAAAAAGTCAACGTCAAGCTTGTCCAACTCTTTATCATGGCCAGACACGTTAAATTATTCTTTCACTCAGAGTTTGGAGGCGTAGTGGATGCAGTGAGAAAATTTCAGGAATATAAAGTTTGGCTAAACAGTAAATGTAAATTTTATAACGATGATTTCCACGGAACGGCACGGGTGGCTCAGTGGTTAGCACTGCTGCCTCACAGCGCCAGGAACCTTTGTTTGATTCCAGCCTCGGGCAATTGGCTGTGTTGAGTTTGCACATTCTCCCCATGTCTGCGTGGGTTTCCTCCGGTTTCCTCCCACTGTCCAAAGATATGCAGGTTAGGTGGATTAGCCACGGGAAATGCAGGGTTACAGGGATAGGGTTGGGGTGTGGGTCTGGGTAGATGCTGTTCGGAGGATCAGTGTGACTCAATGGGCCAAATGCCTGGCTTCCCCACTGTAGGGATTCTATGATTCTAAAGCAGTAAATCTTTATTTTAATTAAATGGATAAGTAATAAAGTTGGTCATTAAAATGTGGTAAGCATCAGAGCCAATTATGAAATCTATTTTTCACCTTTCTTGCTCTCTCTCACACTCTCTCTCTTGCTCTCTCTCCCTCTTGCTCTCCCTCTCACGCTCTCAAACATACACATACCAAACCATTCCCATATACATGTAATAACAGTCAACCACATGGCCGCTCCACCATCCTCGCTCCTTCAGGGTCCAGTGCCGGAGTGATAATAATCCTGCCTGACTCCACAATATGTTTTTCACTTCACTCTCTCTGTCCTACCTCCGCAGTGTCTCTCCAAACTCTCACAACTCTCTGTCTCTCCAGTGTCTTTCCACACTGACAGGGCCCTCTGTCTCTGTCCAACCTCCCCAGTGTTTCTTCGCAGTCTCACACCCCTTTCTCCACCCCAGTCTGGGAGCTGAACACCACTGCTTACCCCCCACTGTGTGCTGCTCATCCAATCACAGACTGTTTTCTCCCCAAGTTTCCAACTAATAAGCTGAAGCAAATGCATGTGAGAAATAGCCTGTGATCAGACACGTGGATTTACAACATTTGCCAAAAATCCACGAACCTGTTGTTTCATTTATCTTGGATAAAGTTTGGTAGGCCACAGAACTACCTTTCACAGGCCATAGACAGGCTGTGGCTGACTATTGAAGCAGCTTGGCTGATTTCGAATACAAACATATTAATATTTGCAATTTCTTAAGGCTGGATGTTTAATTGCTATGTGGGACCTTCCATCTCTCTCATGCGTGTAGATGTAAATTCAAGATCAAATATGTAACTAATATTGTTAAGTCTAAAAACAGCAGCTGAGTTCCTTCATCCATGACCAATATTACTTGTAATCAGCCAGGACCTACAACTATTCTTAGCGAAGTCTGTTGCTTGTAGGCAAACAAAATGGATATGGATTTTAAAAAGCTAAATGTAGTGTTCCTCTCAGTCACTTCACTGATAACACACTTTCCATTTTGACAACCTCAGTGCTTGCCAAATGGTCTCTGTTTTAAAGTTCACAGCTTCACTAGGTGTTACTGTTACTGAAACCTGCATGCTGATTTCTACAAACACACTGCTCTTCTTCATTTTGGAGTGGATTGTATTTAATAGTCTATTGTCTATGCAGGAGATCCATGGGTTTGCTGATCTTGTCAGAAATTACGTTGTTAATAGAAATAGGTTGGGAGTTACTTTGTAAAATCCTTAATGAGTTAGTTGGGCTCAAGTAATGCTGATTACTCTTCTGCGCTTGAGGCATCTTATATTATTACATTTTTATTTTTATCCAGTTTTGTGATCTGTCTATAATGCTATTATTAAAAGTTGCAAAAGCATAACAATTGCCATAACATTTACACTGTGAAGAGTTGGGATTCACTGAAAGATACTTTTTGGGTAACTCAGTCAGGAAAGTATTGCAAATAATAATTAAGATTGTATTTCTTCCTTGTGAGCTATCACTTTAGATTAGAACAGTTTAACATAGAGTTTTCTCCAACTTTCCCCATGCCTTAGTAGATCTAAATGCTAACCAATATAGCACTAAATCAAACGAAGAAAAAGGAGATCTCCAAGGAGATTCTACACCTATGAGAAATGAGGTGATCTCAAAAGGTGTCATTGTTATAACTGCTTTTGGAAAGTGGGAAGTTATTGAATGGATTCCTGCTGCTGGTTTAGTGCCACCTCCGGATGAGAGTGATTCTTTAGACTAGTTTAGACTCTTTTAAAATTGAGTAATATTCCTTCATGATAAGTTGATTCAAATGAGTTAGCGAAAATCAATTGTGAAAAGGAGATCTGTCCTATAATTGTCATGGTCCATTTTGGTTTTAGAGAAAGGTTCTTTGAGGCATGGGGTAGATAGGAAGTTAAGCATAAAAAAAATGTAAAATCTATCACATCTCTTCTGATCAATATGTAACAATATCTAAAAATATATGGTGATGGTTTTGAATCATTGGAATGCCTTGTAGTTTGTACCAGCCTCTTTTAAGAAACGGGATGGCTCGTTACAGAACATAGAAATCTGAAAACAAAGATATGCTTAGAATAATCTAACAAGTATAAAAAGAGAAGCAAAATATTAAGAATCTTCAGAATACAATTGCATGTCATTGTGCCAAAAATGAATCATTTTTGGTTAAATTTGTTTTTGTGGCTGTCGTCTAAAACTGAATGATTATAAATAAGGGGATAAAAATTGGATAAGGCCCGTCGACAGGTTTAGGATTACAATGTGCCAGTGCCAAACGTCGAATGAAAGTGTTGTAGATAGCTTCATTCTGTCTCCTCATCTCCATGCTGGAAGGATACATCAAGCCAACAGTTCTTGTCAGAAGTATCAAATCCTTTTTAAAGCCTCAGAAATTGACAGAACCTTCCGTGGTTGGCAAACATTGCCAATTCTGGTTAAATCATTCACCACTGTGTTGAAAAATAAATACATCAAACTGAGTTGCCAAGCTGGAATTTGATCAATGAAATCTCATCCAACATAAAAGTGAATGAAACTTAACTAGCTTTGAACTCAATACCAAATAGTTGTTAGTTCTATTAAAGCAATTCTTGTTAAAAAAAAAACAATAAATTCTGAGTGAGCCAGTAGCAGAGATGGAGAAGATGTGAGCTAAGGGGCTGGAATTTCATGTCAGAGATGGGAATCAGCAGACGGGAGTAATTTTTTCATTATGATCGAGCCACTGCCTTGAAAATGCTTCCAGGTGGGATCTTCTGGGAATCTGAGAGGACTTACTGTTGGAGACAGGAGTGGAGATGGGCCAAGAGCAGAGTGGGCAAGTTTTAGTTCCAAAACAACCTTGGCCTGCTGCTAGAAAAGTACTCCATGGTCACCTATGTACAGATAAACCCTGTGGCCATTTTGAATCTTATCTTCAAGCCCTCATTCCTTCACCCTTACCTCCATCTTCCACATAACATCACCTCGCCCTTTATCCTCATTCCCTCACTCATCAAATACTTAATTAACGGGGATCACAAAGTCTTGGAAGTCGTTGCATAACCCGTGATACTCCCTGAGTAAACAGACTTTTCAAAGTAGCTGTATAAACATTGTGAAACAGCATTTTGACAAGGCTCCATAGACAGCATTTTCCAAGCCTGCAACCTCTAAATACCAGCAGCAGGCAGAGGACTTGCCATCTTGGAAGGTTGCCTGGCAAAATCTTGTCAGGTTTCTCTACAACCTCATATTTGGAGTGCTCTTTTAAAGGCACATGCCCAATTGAGATGTATCCAAACACCAGGAGCAGATATAGGCTATTCAGCCCCTCAAAATGTTTCACCATTTGATAAGATCATGGCTGATTTGATTGTAACCTCACATCCACAATCCCACCTTCCCCAATAACCTTGCAATACCCTGCTTCACAAAAATCAATCCACCTTCAAAATATTCAAGGACTCCTTTCAGGAAGAGAATTCCAAAGACTCATGACCTTATGAGAGAAAGCATCTTGCCTAATCTCTGTTTTAAAAGGGCAACCCTGATTTTGAAGCAGCAATCCCCAGTTTTAGATTCTCCCATACAAGGACAATCTACTCTGTCAAGACCCTTCAGGATCGAATGTTTCAGTGAAGATACCTCTAACCCTCCTAAACCCTCCAGATACAGGCCCAGCCTTTTCAACCTTTCCACACAGGACAAACTCATTCCAGACATTAGTTTATTAAACCTTAGAAAGACATCCAGTGCATTTACATTCTTTCTTAAATAAGGTGACCATACTAAACACCGTACTCCAGATATGGTCTCACCAAAGTCTTGTACAACTGAAGCAGAACCTCCCTACATACATATCTTTCTTATGAGATGATAATGTTCATTAACTTTCCTAATTACATGCTGTATCTGAATATAAACCTTTTGTGGTTCATGCACAAGGACACCCAGATCCCTCTGCATCTCCAAGCTCTGCAATCTCTCACCATTTAAGTAAAAAGTATCTTTTCATTCTTCCTGCCAAAATGGACAATTTCACATTTTCCAACTTTATAATCCATTTGCCACATCTTCGTTAAGTGAATTCACTTAACCTGTCAATATCTTCATGAAACATCCTGGTGTCATCTCTACAGTTTAGTTTCCTACCTGTCTTTGTGTCATTAGTGACTTTGGAAACCGTACCGTCTATCCTTTCACACAAGTCAGTTATATGAATGGTAAACAGTTGAGGTCCCAGCACTTATCCCTGTGAGACACCATGCATTACATCTTGCCAACCTGAAGAAGATCTATTTCTACCTACTCTCTGCTTCTAGTTATCCAGCCAATTTTCTAACTATCCCAATATGCTACCTCCTACACCATGAGTTTCTATCTTCCATAGTGCTTGGAGGTGCCTTCTGATAATCAGTGTATAGTATATCACCAGTTGTCCTCTATCTATACATGTTACACCAAAAGAATTCCAATAAATGGGTCAAACCTGATTTCCCTTTCATAAAACCATACTGACCCTTGAATTTATCCAAGTATCCTGTTATAGCTGGTCTGCAGGGAGCAGTCAGAGGGTGGAGCAGGAACACAGAGTGAATCTAAAACTAACTGAGCTCGGGGATCATGACCTAGCCTGCATGGAGGACAGAACAGCAGCAGAGAGTGAATCTAAAACTAACTGAGCTCGGGGATCATGGCCTAGCCTGCATGGAGGACAGAACAGCAGCAGAGAGTGAATATAAAACTAACTGAGCTCGGGACACATTGTAACTGTGAAAAAAAGAGTGGAGTGGTGGCACAGGGAATCTGTGACCTGACTGGCTGTTAGGAAATCTGCACTAAGTTTGAAAATGAACGCAGCAAAGAAGTATTAATAAATTAATTAACTCATTAACAAATTTATATAAATAATTAACTAAGTAGAGATGGCTGGGCAGGTGATGTGTTGGACCTGTATGATGTGGGAGCTGGCTGATCCCATTGCGAGCTGCAGTGACCACATCTGCAGCAAGTGTTGGTTGCTCGAGGAACTTTGGCTCAGAGTTGATGAGCTGGAATCTGAGCTTCAAACACTGTGGCACATCTGGGAGGGGGAGAAGTACCTGGATGCTTTGTTTCAGGAGGTGGTCACACCTGGTAGATTAAGTACTTCAAATTCAGTCATTGATCAGGAACAACAGGGTGTGATTGTGAGTGAGGCAGGTAGGCAGGTACTGAATTCAGGAACAGAGGAGCCTCAGCTCTTGACCTCGTCCAACAGGTATGAGGTACTTGTTCCCTGTGAGGATGAAGAAAAGGGCTGTAGGGAGGATGAGCCAGCTGACCACTACACTGGGGTACAGGCGGCCATTCAAGAGGGGAGAGCAATAAGACAAGTGGCAGTTGTAGGGGATTCTATAATTAGGGGCATTGATAGCATCCTTTGTAAGCAGGATCAAGAGTCTGACATGGTGTGTTGCCTGCCTAGTGGCAGGGTGAGGGACATCTCTGACCGGGCTTGAAAGGATATTGGAGCGGGAGGGTGAGGATCTAGTTGTTGTGGTCCACTCCGGAACAAACAACATAGGTCCGGCTAGGAAGGAGGACCTGTTTGGGAATTATCAAGCACTTGGAACAAAATTAAGGAACGGGTCCTCAAGTTTTATAATCTCTGGATTACTAACCGAGCCATGTGCAAATTGGTTTAGGGATAAGAACACTTGGCTAAAGGAGTAGTGTGGGAAAGAGAAGTTCCTTTTCATAAGGCATTACCATCAGTTTTGGAACAGGAGGGATCTGTACTTTGGGGCGGTCTCCACATGAACCGAGCTTGAACCAGTGTTCTAGTGAAAAGGATAAATAGGGTGGTCATTACGACATTCACTGGTGAATTGGGGAAAGGGAAGGGGAAAACAACATGAAGTATAATGGTAAATAGAAAAGAAAGCAGCAGGTTAACATGTGCAGGCAGGTTCAACTACATCGAAGACTATGAAAGAAGTTAAAAGGAAGGAAAACTCAGGAGATATTATTAATGGAGATGTTAGTATTCAAAAAGAAGGTATAAAAATTAGAATAAAGGCACTTTAGCTGAATGCTTGTAGCATTCGAAACAAGGTCGATGAGTTAACGGCACAAACCATTGCAAAGGAGTATGATTTAGTAGCCATTACAGAGACATGATTGCAGGATGGTCATGACTGGGAAATTAAATATCCAGGGTATCAGACTATTTGGAAGGACAAACAGGGAGGTAAACGGAGTGGTGTAGTTCTGATATTTAAAGATGACATCAGGATGGCAGTGAGAGATGATATAGGTTCTATGGAGAATAAGGTTACATCCATTTGGGTGGAAATTAGAAATTCTAAGAAGAAAAAATCACTGTTAGGCTTAGTCTATAGGCCACCAAATAATAACATCACATTGGGACAAGTAATAAACAAAGAAATAACTAATGCCTGTAAAAATGGTACGGCAATTATTGTGGGGGATTTTAATCTACATGTCGATTGGTCAAACCAGGTTGGGCTTGGCAGCCTTGAGCAGGAGTTCATTTGCGAGTGTATTTGCGATAGTTTTCTTGAACTGTATGTCATGGAACCAACAAGGGAGCAAGCTATGCTAGATCTGGTCCTATGTAATGAGACAGGAATAATTAATGATCTCATAGTTAGGGATCCTCTTGGAAGGAGCGATCACGGTATAGTTGAATTTAGAATACAGATGGAAAGTGAGAAGATAAAATCCAATACCAGGGTGCTGTGCTTAAACAAAGGAGACTACAATAGGATGAGGGAGGAGTTAGCTAAAGTAGACTGGAGGCAAAGACTTTATGGTGGGACAGTTGGGGAACAGTAGTGGATTTTCAAAGCAATTTTTTAAAGTGCTCAGCAAAAGTATATACCAGTGAAAAGGAAGGATGTAGGAAAAGGGGTAATCAGCCATGGATGTCTAAGGAAATAAGGGAGGCTATCAAATTGAAAGATAATGCACAAAGTGGCAGAGACTAGTGGGAAACTAAAAGATTGGGAAAACTTTAAATGTCAACAGAAAGCCACACAAAAAAAGCTATAAAGAAAAGTAAGCTAGATTATAAGAGTAAACTAGCTCAGAATATAAAAGCAGATAGCAAAAGTTTCTACCAATATATAAAACAAAAAAGGAGTGGCGAAGGTAAACATTGGTCCTTTAGAGGATGAGAAGGGGGATTTAATAATGGGAAATGAGGAAATAGCTGAGGCATTGAACAGGTATCTTGTGTTGGTCTTCACAGTGGAGGACAGGAATAATATGCCAGTAATTGATGACAATGAGACCAAGCTGAGGACCTTGAAACCATCATTGCCAAGCTAATGGAGCTAAAGGTAGACAAATCTCCTGGCACTGATGGAATGCATCCCAGGGTACTAAAAGAGATAATGGGAAAATTAGCAAATGCGCTCGTGGTAATTTTCCAAAATTCGCTAGACTCTGGGACAGTTCCAGCAGATTGGAAAACAGCAAATGTGACACCACTGTTTCTAAAAGGAGGTAGACAAAAGATGGGGAATTATAGGCCGGTTAGCTTAACTTCTGTCGTGAGGAAAATGCTTGAATCTATCATCAAGGAAGACATAGCAAGACATCTGGGTAGAAATTGTCCCATTGGGCAGATGCAGCATGAGTTCATGAAGGGCAGGCCATGTTTAACTAACTCTCTGGAATTCAATGTAGACATTACGAGTGCAGTGTACAACGGGGACCCAGTAGATGTGGTGTATCTAGATTTCCAAAAAGCATGCGAAAAGGTGCCACACAAAAGGCTGCTACACAAAATAAAGGTGCATAGCGTTATAGGCAATGTATTAGCAGGGATAAAGGATTGGTTAACTAACAGGAAGCAAAGAGTGGAGATAAATGAGTGTTTTTCTGCTTGACAATCAGTGACTAGTGGTGTGCCTCAGGGATCAGAGTTGGGACAGCAATTGTTCACAATTTACATAGATGATTTGGAGTTGGGAATCACGTGTCATGGGTCAAAGTTTGCGATGACACTGAGATGAGTGGTAGAGCAAAGTGTGCAGCGGACTCTGAAAGTTTGCAGAGGGATAGTTTAAGTGAGTGAGCAAAGGTCTGGCAAATGGAGTACAATGTTGATAAATGTGAAGTCATCCATTTTGATAGGAATAACAGTAAAAAGGACTACTTTTTGAACAGTAAAAAATTGTAGCATGCTGCCGTGCAGAGGGACCTGGGTGTCCTTGTGCATGAATCACAGAAGGTGGGTTTGCAGGTTCAACAGGTAATCAAGAAGGCAAATGGAATTTTGTCCTTCATTGCTAGAGGGATTGAGTTTAAAAGCAGAGAGGTTGTGTTACAGTTTTATAGGGTGCTGGTGAGGCCACACCTGGAGTACTGCATGCAGTTTTGATCTCCTTACTTGAGAAAGGATATACTGGCACTGGAGGGGGTGCAGAGGAGATCTACTAGGTTGATTCTGGAGTTGAGAGGGTTGGCTTATGAGGGGAGACTGAGTAGACTGGGATTATATTCATTGGAATTTAGAAGAATAAAGCGGGGTCTTATAGAAACATTTAAAATTATAAAGGCAATAGATAAGATAGAAGCAGGGAGGTTGTTTCTACTGGCAGGTGAAACTTGAACAAAAGGGCATAGCTTCAAAATTAGAGGGATCAGATTTAGGACTGAATTGAGGAGGAATTTCTTCACTCTAAGGGTTGTGACTTTGTGAAATTCCCTGCCCAGTGAAGTAGTTGAGGCTTCCTCATTGAATAGTTTTAAAGCTAAGATAGATAATTTTTTGAACAGTAAAGGAATTAAGGGTTATGATGAGAGGATGGGTAAGTGGAGCTGAGGCTACAAAAAGCTCAGCCATGACCTTACCGAATGGCAGAGCGGGCCCAGATGGCCTACTCCTGCTCCTGGTTCTTATAGCTTCTTTAATCATAGTTTCTATCATTTTTACTATCAGGTGTTAAGCTAGCTGGCCTGTAGTTGCCTGCTTTCTGTCTCCCTCTGAATAAAGGGGTTACCTTCACTATCTTTAAATTTCATGAGACCACCCCCAAATCAATAGAGGTTTGGATAATGAAAATGAATTCATCAACTAACTCACTGGCCAGTTCTTTTAAGATCCCAGAATGAAGTCTATCAGGACCTGAACACTTACCAGCCTGTAGCTCCAGCAACTTTCTCAGTACAACTTTTCTCTGATGATTTTCCTGAGTTCCTGCCTCCATTCAATTTCCTGATTTATCACTGCTTCTGGGCTGTTACTTATATCATCTGTAGTGAAGACTGATGAAAAATCTATATTCTGTGTTCAATTTATCTACTATTTCATTATTTTCTCTAGTTAATTCTCCAGTCCAATTTCTGATAGAAACAATGCTCGCTTTGTTAAAAACCAAAACCCCTCCTCAGAATCTCACTTTATTAAACTTTCTTCATCATTTATTTTTAGTAACTCATACTATCTGTTTTCATATTTCTGGCTAGCTTTCTCTGGCATTCTAAAATTTTGTCTCTTTATTAATCTGTTGGCCATTCTTTGCTGTTTTTTTATGTTCTGTCCAAACCTCTGACCTATCACCTGTCTTTGCAAATTACATCTTTATTCTTTAAGTTTGATACTACATTTAACATTTCTAATTAGCCACAGATTGTAAGTTCACCGTTGGAATTTTACTTACTCATTGCAAAATATCTATTCTGCATATTCTGAAATATTCCCTTAAATGTCTACTACTACATCACTCATGTCCTCATAATTGCCTTTATTTAACTTATTAAAAAATATAGTCTTGGACCAATTCCTTTCTTCCTGAAATTGAATGTGAAGTTCAACTTTATTACGGCTATTGCTACCATAGGATGCCTAACTATAAAATCATTACCTAATTCTAACTCATTGCACAATACCAGATTTAGAATAGATTACTCTCTGCCAGACTAGAGCCTTTACTTGTAATCTTCTACTCTTTTTGTAAATTCCAATCTTATCTTTTGATTGACGCTTAGATTCATACTCCCTATCCCTTCTTGTCGCAGTCTCTTCATCATTTTCCACATTGATATCTTGTCTTCGGCCTTGACTCTTAATCCTAGATTTAGCACATCATCAGGCCTGGCTCCTGAAAGGAGGATACTTTAATTGGGAGAAGCTCTCCCCTAATTGTCAAACAGCCACCTTGTACCCACCCAAATGGCAAACCCCTCCCTGTGACCCCAATCATGCCAACACTCACCTGCATCCATTGATCTGCAGTACTGGCAGTGGTCACCCCTCCTGGTGGCTCTGCCAAACTGGAGATTGCTAGTCTTTGATTGGGAGCCAGATTTTTGTTCACGCGCTCTCCTAGTGAGTTCTAGATTGTGTAGTAATTGCTCTGTGCCTCTTAGAGAAAAACAACATGGGGCTTGCACCAGTTCGCAAATGAAATCTTTGCGTTTAATGGAAGGTCATCAACCTGAAATATGAACCTGTTTCCCTCCCACTTATACTGCCATATTTTTATCATTTGAGCATTCTGCTTTTATTTTCAAATTTCCATCATCCGTGTATTTTGCCTTTGTGGATAGTGGAGGTTTCAGGATCAATTTCCAGAAATGTTGGTGAATATGCTAGAGGCGGTAATTTATCAGTGTGAAAGAAGAGACAAGGATGTTTATCAGACAGAGAAGGCATTGGGAAGATATGTACACCAGGCCTCAAGTAGGTCCACTTTTATACTCCATCTCCACAGGCATTGGCTTGGTTAAGAAGAACATAGTTTTAAACATTCCTGTAAAAGGAAGGTGTTTGTCCAATATGGGCCAGAGGAAAGGAAAGCTTGCTACCACTTCATAGACAGGGACCTGGAAGTCTGCAGGGCAGTATGGCTGACTGCCACCAAAAACCCAGAGGGCTCCCCTTCTTTATTCACCCACCCCCTTGGTTGTTCACAACAAGATTAATTTAGAAAGGATCCCCCTCCCTTCAGAATGCCTTTCTCCCAGACCTTACTTTTTTAAAAGGAGCCAATTTACTCAGGCTTTCTTGAGCTAATAAAACAGTGAACTTATTTGTTACAAAACACCAGAAAAAATAATAACACAGCACCGACAGATTAAGAATCAGAGCTGAGTCCAAATAACAAAAAAAATTGAGAAAAGGTATATGTATAAGTCTCTAAGTCCTTTGTGGAGAGTAGATAGATAATTGCACATTTACACTGGATGGCCCTCTCGCATTGACATTGAGGTTTGAGCTGTCAAATTCAAAATCCTTTGCTTATTTACAGTGTGATCCAGTTCCTTTTGACAGTGGCTGGCTGACAGCACTCAGAGAGAGCCTCCCTTACCTTCCTTTGCTTGCAGTCTGGGGGTGCTTCATAGCTGTTCCCAAGCTGTGACCTTCACAGAACACTCGTCCATCTGCTAGTAGAACAAGCCACTACTTCAACACCATTTTTGTATGTAACTGAAATGGTAAAACATAAACATGTCTGCAGGAGACGGCATCTTGTTGGGGTCGGGGCTGGATTTGGGGGTTTGGTTTCTGCCTATAAGCTGTCTCTTCCTTTTTATTCTTTCAGTTGATTTTTCCCAAACTGTTTGACACAATATACTATGGACCCACACAGAACTCTGCCAGATAGTCACTGAATTTACATCCGCAGTTATCTTTTACTGTCTGAGTCCTATTTTGAAAAGAAGGCCAATGGGAAGTTTATTGGTAATTCTTGAAATTTTGAAGCGCTTTAATAAGAGGAATAGCAACATTCCCTCAGTAATGGGGAGAACTACACATTCGTTACACATTCATATTATTTAAAACAATCACTACGTCAGAGGAGAAACACTAAGAGAAACTATTTATACAGAGTTATTTTAAACTAGAATATCTTTCCAGAGTGAGCAATTGATGCAGAAAATGTGGCATCATTTAAAGAAACAGTAGGCAAACATATTAAGCAGTAGAAAGAAGCAAAATACATGGTTTAATTTTAGGTTTTTAAGCAAGATCTTGAAACAGACTTAGTGAGCCAAGTGTCTTCTATCTGTACTGCAAATATTTGTGGATTTGTAAAGTGGACTGGAATTTTAAATTCAGTTGAATCTAATTTGTTGACATCTCGCTGTGCTCTTTCCTTAAAAACTCAACCTTCTGCTCCAGAGGTTTCGACACTTCTATCAATTGACGTGTGCAAACGGCTAATGTTAAGGCAGTATTCAGAGAGGTCAAAGATGCTGAGACACCAGCACAGTCTTTAGAGCTTCATCAGTCTCCAGCACTCGGCCTTAATGAAATGGCTGTCATAAGAGACAGACAGCAGTACCATGTACTACGTGTTAAGATTAAATGGGTCTAGATAATTGAGAGAGCCTGACACCACCGTGATGGCTCCAGCAGCTCTACAAGCAATCCTTTTCGTCCACTGCATCAATGTAGCGTGTTTGTTGCTGAGAAGGTACATTTAATCCAAAAGAGTTTCTGATGATGTTCCTATCTGGGTTTTATATTTATCTATTCCGACTCTCTGTATTAAATGAGCGTTATACATATTGATGAGGGTGAAATGTTGGTGTGTGTTTTTTTTTCTAACTGTTCAGGACAGGTCATGTAACAAGGTTGGATTTTATGCCCAATTGTGCCTGCCCATTGCTACCTTCACAATTTTGCCAGCCTTGGGGCCTCCCCGGTGATACTGCTGGGAACAGAGAGTTGTTGGCCATTTGATTGGCAGGCAGCTTTTAGAGGCTGTCCACACAGAGGCAGATCTCTTGCTTTGAACCACTTTACACCCCTCCAAATGTTAGATTGCTGCAGAGTGAACTGCCAGACAAGGGCAGACAGGAGTTGGTGAGGGGACTCCAGAGCCCAGTTAAATCCAGGGCGGTACTGTGTGTTGCTGCTTCACTTACAATTAGGTCATTGCTCCAAAGAGTGTTGCCAAACATTACCATCAAACTTTTCCCGATTCAGTTCCCTTTGCTGAAATACTAATTCAGTAGAGCACAGATTACTGGCTGCTCCTGAATGTTTCCAGCACCTAGAGGCACTGAGGTTCATTGCAGCACCATGTTAATACTGATACATTGAGAAATGTACTTGGCAGATACCATGGTTGAAAGCTAAGACTTCCTTTGATCTATACTTGCTGAATAAATTTGCTGTGTGAATCGGTGAAAAAGCTGTTAGCCTTTCAGGGTTTTGTGTGCTCTTGTATATTATTTATTGTACTCCTCTCAAACACCTCCTTTTCAATTTTCAACAAACATCTGCATTTAAAAGAAACACCTTTCATGACATCAGATCACTCAATGTGCTTCACAGCCAAAGAAGTATTTCTGAGATGTAGTAACTGTTGTAAGTTGGGGAAATGCTGCATTCAATTTACACTTAGTAAACTCCCACAAGCAATGAAAGAATAGTAATCAGGTAATCTGCTTTCAAGCTATTGATTGAAGAACAAATATTGACCTGAACCCTGGCAATAATTTCCCTGTTCCTTTTCAAAGCAATGCCATTGACTCTTTTAGATCCACCTAAAGAAGCAGGTAGAGCCTTGGTTTAACACCTCTGATAGTGTAACACTCTGTCAGTAGTGCATTGGACGAGAAGCCTTGATTTTCATGTTTAAATTCTAAAGTGGCATTTGAACCTACATGGGATGTCTTAGACGAAAGAATGCTCTGTACTGAACCACAGCCAACACTAGAGAAGGACATTGTTTGATGAAACAAAAACAGAAATTGCTGGTGAAACTCAGCAGATCTGGTAGCATGTGTGTGGAGAAGGCAGAGTTAACATTTCGAGTCCAATGATTCTTCATCAGAGGACTCTTCATTGAGAGTCACTGGACTGGAAACATTAATTCTGCTTTTCTCCACAGATGCTAGCAGACCTGCTGAGTCTCGCCAGCAATTTTTGTTTTTGTTTCAAATCTCAAGCATTCTCTGTTCTTTGTTTTATTTTAGTGTTTGATGAACATTCTTAGAAGCTAATGACACAGAAGTGCTGCACAACTTTTCAACTATTTGTCTGTAGCTGGGACATTCCTATTTTATTTTGTTCAGTACCACATCAAATGAGGATGAACAATGGAAGACATTACCAAATATTTCATACAGTTTGCAGTGCACTTTTATTGCAGAGCTGCAGGGAAATATGCTTGATGGTTAATGTGATTGTTGTTAGTCATCTTTCTGGTATCTAAGGGGCATTGAATTGCTTTTTTTTTTAGATATACAGACTGATTATTTACAATATTCCACAACACAAGTTCAGTGCATTTTCTAAGGCTTTAAGGGGAAATCTTGCTACCAAACCATTTCTAAAAATAATTAAAATAACCCATGATTGACTTCAAATCAGTTCCTTTCTTTGTTTCTCATCAATTTATGCATCTTTTTGAATTTATTTGCAAGACAAATCAATAATCCCTGTAGATTTCTTGGTGAGTGTCACATAGAGTCTGGCGAGTTTCCAGGTTTGCGCTGAATTAGCTGATCTTAGGCAAGATGTTGCTACAATTCACTTCAGTGCCCCTGGGCCAGGGAAAGAAAATAATCTGCAGGGTTCCTGCTCCTGATTGTTGCCTAGCTATAAGATATAAAGCTGTGCACATTTGTCCTTTTAAAATTAATCTTTTCTTTTAAACTATGCCAATTTTAAATAGTCATAATAATCAGACTTTGGCCGATCTGGGGTTATTTGGTATACAAAGCTTCTGGGCAAAAGTGGATTCTGAAGAAGAATCAATTTATATGTAACACACAAACTAAATACAAGGAATGCACAACGGTTCCAGCATAGTGACCCTTTCTTCCATTCGCATCAAACCTATATGTATATTCAGGAAAAGGCTTCACTTCCAAAAAAAAAGCTTTTTATAATGGGCAACCTTGATCTGACACTCCAGACACACAAGAAAACCATTGAGGACTCAACTCAGGTTTGGATTCTGCCCACGCAGCAGAGCTGGTTATAGATTAGGATGGCTTATGCCCAGCAGAAGAAATGGCCGGTAATCAAAGGAAAGCAACAATGTTGGAAGCCAGCACTCTGTTCATAATTCCTCTTGACTGCGTGAGCCAGATTGCTTCATTGTCAAAACAATGAAGGGTATCTCGTGGACTTCATAGCTTCCAGGAGTCACAGCTGTGGGGTGTTCAGCTGGTCCATTAGCAGTATGGCTCCTCCAATCCTCCTCAGAAGTTCTGTAGACACTGAAACAAGCTTCAGGCTTCTCTGTGAATGACTCTTGCTCCTACCATGTTGTGGTTTACTATTGGCTGCTCTCCTGCTTCTGTTTGCTGCTCTCCCTGTCCTACCCCCTCTTCAGCTGGCATTCAGGACCTTGTGTCTGTCCCCAGCAGAAGTTGCTCCCCAACATCGCCACCCAGAGGCCGGGCCAGCAGCTGTGGGGACCACCACATAGAAAATGCCCCTCAGGTGGCTGGGTCCAGTGTCTAGCCCACTACCACACTCCAGACATTGGACATTGAGACTCTGTTCAACTTTCCTGCTACACGTAATGGGTCTCCTCAGAAGTACCCAGGTGTCCAAAATTGGGTACTTCCTGTTTCCATCTACTTTTGATTGGACACTTTGCTACAAGGTATCGCCTGAAATTCCTGCATGTCCCAGCTCTGGTGTCTCCATTATATTCTACATCCAAAAGAGGCAATTGTGTAGTACCTTTGAAGGAGACGGAAGTGAGATTTGAAAAGACCATTTTCCTGACAGCACCAATGGACTGCTGTGAGGATTGCAGTGTTTCAAGGATCAGTACTATCGCTCTGATAGCCTTTCCTCTTTCTTCTTTCCTTCCCTGTGTACATCTCTCCTCTTCCTCATAGATCCTCTTTTGTCTCTCTATCGCTTCCTCATTCTTGATTTAGGTCAGAATCAGCCGTTTTGATATTGAAACAATTTTTTTGTTACTGAACTTAATTCGTTTAGTTGGTTACACTAACATTTGTGGATGCACAGCCAAAACAGGCATTTGCTCACTATAGTACAACAATCCAATCAAACAGTGGGATTGTCTTTCTCTTTAATTAAGCAGATCGCTCCCTAATGCATCAAGACCCAATCTGCTGTCTTAACCTATGACAGGAAGTAAGGATCTCTCACTGAGCAAAGTCAGCTAAGGACAGCAGCCAGAACTGCAAAAGATGATTTTTTTTTTAATTGAAGTGATGGGCAGAATGTTTGGTCCCACTGAGGCTGGGAAAGGACATGGTTGAGGCCTGATGATATCTGCCCTGCCAGTGCGCTACTTTCCCATTCCTGGTGTTGACCATTTTGGGGAAGGCTGGTTTGGGGCACATGAGGTGGGCATCTAATTAGCTTCATAAAGGCATTGTTTATGAGAAGTAAAGCAGGCCCCTGGGACTTTCTACATGGTCTGCAGTTTATCCAACATGATGGGGGACTGTTGGGAGTGTTTTAGAGGCAGGCACTCACTGGCAGACTGGGAATCCAGTGTTTCAGGAGCTCTCTTGCTGCCAACCTAACTGGGGGCATGACCAGAGACTGCCCTGTAATGGCATTCATGGTGGCACAGTGATTAGCACTGCTGCCTGACTGTGCCAGGGACCTGGGTTCGATTCCACCCTTGAGCGGCTGTCTGTGTGGAGTTTGCACATTCTCCCCATGTCTGTTTCCTCTGGGTGCTCCGGTTTCTTCCCACAGTCCAAAGATGTGCAGGCTAGGTGGATTGGGCATGTTAAGTTGCCCGTAGTGTCCAGGGATGTGCAGGTTACATGGGTTAGCCATGGGAAATGCAGGGTTACAGGGATAGGGTGGGGATGGTGGGTCTGTGTGGGATGGCCTTCAGAGGGTTGGTGTGGACTTGATGAATGGCCTGCTTCCACACTGTAGGGATTATACGGTTTTACAGATGCTACCTACCCAGCATAGTGGTGATCTGGCTGCTTTACCAATGTTTTCAGTTGTTTTGACATAAAGTTTCTGAGAGGAGATCTGTTTGTTGATGCACCGTCTCAATCATCTACTCTATGCTGTAGCTGGATGCTCCTTTGAAACTGGATTGGTCCTTCAGCTTCCCAGTGTGAACCCACCATCCTTATTTGGGCACAGAAACTGTGTTTCTGTCAGTTATTCTAAGTCAAAATTTCACTGTGACTGCTCCCCATCCCCCTGCCCCACCACCTCTACTAACCTAGCATTGGTTTCAGGAGCTGGAAGTAGACCTGATTCTTATTTCCCACCTCTCAAATCTTAATGCTCCGAAGAAAATTCAGCCATGTGCATTTCCTTTCGGACTAAGATGAAACTGTGTTCCACAAGGGAACCTTTAATTTCCGCTGTCCTCGGCTTTCTCCACCTTCTCCTGACCTGGATTGCCCTCCTGCCAAACTGTGGACTGTTTCTCAGAGTCTGGCCTGCCACCTGATTTTAATGGCTGTTCAGTCACTTCCTACTTATATCCCAGCTGTTTTGTTCAGGATGCCAGCAAGCAGCTGGCAACAGTAGTCAAGCTACACACTCACTTCGCCCCATTCCGATTCGGAAGTTAAAATGCTGTCCACATTTATTTGTTTCAGAATCCAGCATTTCTCCACTTTGTATCAGAAGCTGTTTGATTTGGATGCCTTTTATGTTTTTGAAGAGGCTGGAGGTAATCTATTTCATCCATCTGTCCCTGGCTGTACCTTCTAAACCTTGCAGTAAATCTCAAGATCCTCTCTTTATAAAACAATAGCTTGAATTTCTGTTACTTTTGCCCATTTCCTAAGAAACGTTGGCTCATGGAAAGACCAACTTGTGTGTTTTTTTTTCTTTATATGCCACAGGCAAACACCTTCAGAAGAATAAGTCTTTGGACAGTTAAACTTGGGTTCTTTTTTACTCTGTAATAGACCTGTTTATATTGATATGTTTTTTATGGATAACTGCCTACTTTTTTTTAGAACTTTGGGAATAAGACTCCTTTGTAAATGTTCCTTTTTTTTATTTTCCTTGGGTTGAGTTATGAATTCAGTGTCACATGAATATAGCATTATGTGACTGTAGGCCGTGCTTCACTTCTTTAACCCACAATTTTCCTTTCTTCGAACACTTTGTTACTTGCAAGGTTGAATGTATGAATGACTTGCGTGCTAAATTCAGTCAGTCATGAATTGCGAAGTGTAGCAACATGAGGACTTCACAGGAAAATTGCAGTTCAGTAAAATGTTAGATCCTAGGAATACAGACATTCATATAGAATTGGGCTTGCTCTTTCTTCAAGCATTTTAAAAATATATTTCAGCAATGTACAACAATGACCTGTAATACTTTTCCCACATTGGGCACAGATAAAACAGATATATTCTTTGCACTTAAATTCTACTCCCAAATCGCCAGTAAGTACCTTCAAGGTCAAGCCAGCTTCATATATGCCTCATTGTGGCCTGGCAGAGGTCCACTCTTTCTGGTTATAAATTTGAAAATGATGTCCAAAATATCCAATACAGCATACTTTTATTGTTATATAGTATTGAATTGTTGGAACTTTGTGAGATTTCTTGATTTTTGTTTTGTTTCCCTGTTGTAGGCAGTATTCCTGTTAGTGGACAGTTCCTTAAGTAAAAGTCAATTCTTTACCGCCTCGGTCTCTTCATACCTGGGTCTCAATAATGACTGTGGCCTCACTAGTCATTGTAGGGACTACAGCTAAGCTAGGTTATCATTGACTAAATCTATGTGTATGGACATTCCGGGCACTGATTTCTGATTTCCTCTTCCTGGTACTCTATAAGTCCCCTTGATCTGATGTCCTCTTGGGGAACTGTGGAAATAAACCTATCTCAGACAATCTATACAGTAGCATTCATAGTTGTACTATGTCTCAACAACATTAAATGGCATTCTTTGGTCTAATATGTCACAATACTTAAAAACAAAGATATCTTTCTTGATTGTAAAAAGCAGTGTAAGTCTGCAAAAAACAAGACTTTTCATTAAGCATCAAACAGATGATAGATTTCTGAACCAAATCCTTTATTCAGCTGTGTGCAACAGCATCACATTTTAATGATTAATTGAGTTTTTACTGCACCATGTTATCATCATGTGGGTGATGATCAGTCTGGCTTTATCAGGATTGTCTGAAAATGTATAATAGACCATCTGTGCTTGATCAAAGGGGGTTACTGGCAACTCCACTGCTCTTAATGACTTGACCACCAGTAGCCTGATCTTGTGCAATCGCTATTTGGAGTGGTCAGGCTATGTTAACTCTTTGATTAAAATGACCACCAATAATATCCTCATTTTAGTGCATAATTTACATTATGTATACAATCTAACAGATAGCAGATCTTCAATGCTGTTATTCGTGATGGACTAAAGTGTATGCATTCTATTCATGTAGAGAGATTTATATTGGGAATATTATATAAGATTTGTGCAGAACATTTAGGAAAACAGACAAAACAGAAGATTTCTAGTATATTGTGCGCTGACATTGAAGTACTAGTTGTGGTGCTTCTCTGTCTCTGCAACCTTTATTCTGGATGTGTGCATGTCTGGTGTTCTTTTTCTCCTTTTTTTTGTTCATTTTGCCTTTGTGTAATTTGCGTTTGTGAGTTTCTACTATTTTCTTCTTTTTGTTTTGTGTTATTTTCTTTCTATCTTTTCTTCTATGCTGTATCTATGTTGATCACCATCAGACTGCTATTTCATTTTGACACTTCTGTCAGTTGTTCCCTGCCAAAACTTCCTGTGGCACCTTTGTACATTGCAGTTTCCCTTCCCTTTCTCCACCCTCCCTCTTTTTCCCCTCCTGTCTCCTCTCCTCTTCCTTACACTTACGTTTGTCCGTTTCTTCACCTTCTCATCCTATTTAAGCCCCTTTGCTATATTTTGTTTTAATTCATTAATGGGATGAAGGCATCGCTGGCTAGGTAGTATTTATTGTCCATTCTTAATTGGCCAGAGGACAGTTAAGAATCAACTACATTGCTGTGGGTCTGGAGTCACATGTCAGCCAGACCAGGTAAGGATGGCAGTTTCCCTCCCTAAAGGACATTCGTAAATCAGATGGATTTTTCCGACAATCAGCAATGGGTTCATGGTCATCATTAGATTCTTAATTCCAGATATTTTAGTGAATTCAAATTCCACCATGGTTCAACCCTGAGTCCTCAGAACATTATCTGGGTCTCTGGATTAACAGTCCAGCGGTAATGCCGCTAGGCCATCGCCTCCACCACCTCCCCCCACCCCCCAGCCATATCTATAATTGTGCAGATGCCAAAATACATATTTCAGTCAGCCATTAGCACTTTGCAAAATAAAACAATCCCATTCGGTACAGAAACCAGCAATGAATGCAATAGAGAGGCCATATTGGGGAACTGTAGGGGAAGAAGGAGAAGCATATATGAGATATGCTGACAGGTTATGGGGAGAAGGAGCTAGGTTGGAAAAATAGAGAATAAGACCTAGAGGTCAAAAAAAGTTAGGAGACCCAGAAATGACCAGGGCCAGGTCTATAAGGCAAAGGAAAAAGCATAACGTACCACAACGTTGGGATGTATGTGTGGTAACCTTTCCTTTCTACACTCATGCAAATGATATTCAACCACCACCTCTGTAGTTTATTCAATATTTCATTGCTAGTCCAACATCTTTTACTGCATGAGCAGAATTTTCCAACTGAATATAGAAAGATAAAACCATTGTTCTTCATCATTGTCATGAACTCAGTTCCCTGCATGATACATGTAGCTACATGATATCTCAACATATGGCCAGTATATAGGTACCCACCACACCTTCAGTCATGTTCTTAGTGCAGTAGAGTCATGGTAATAGTAAACACAAAGCCAGTCTGTGTACAAGTCTGAGATATCGTAGTGCAAATGGTGTTGTTAATAAACTTCAATAATTTGTTTCAGCAAGTCTTTGTCAAACATTACAGTGTGGAGCTGGAGGAACACGGCAGGTCAGGCAGCATCAAAGGAGCAGGAAAGTTGATGTTTCAGGTCAGGACCCTTCTTCAGAAATGGGGAGGGGGAAGGGAGCTGAGAAATAAATAGAGAGGAGAGGTGGGGCTGGGGGAAGGTAGGTGGGATGGTGATAGGTGAGTGCAGGTAGGCAGTGGTGGGAATTGGTCAGTGGGATGGGTGGGGTGGGTAGGTGGGAGAGAAGATGGCCAGGTTGTGTCAGATCAACGAGACGGGGATGAGAGGGAGGGTTGGACATGGGATGAGGCTGGGTGTGGGGAGATTTTAAGACTGGTGAATTCTATGTTGAGGCCATCGGACTGTAGGCTCCCGAGGCGAAATATGAGGTGCTGCTCCTCCAGTTTGCGGATGGTGTCATTGTGACACTGGAGGAGGCTCAAGATGGATATGTCACCCAAGGAGTGGCAAGGGGAGTTAAAATGGTTGGCGACTGGAAGGTGTTGTCGTTTGTCGCTAACAGAGCGCAGATGCTCCGGGTCTACACTTGGTCTCACCGGATACAGGATGTACAGGTGAGTCTCTGTCTGATATAAAAGGTTTGCTTTGGGCCTTGAATGGAGGTGAGGGGGGAGGTGTAGGGGCAGATGTAGCCCTTGCTGCGGTTGCAGGGAAAGGTGCCAGGTGTGGCGGAGTTAGTGAGGAGTGTGGAGCAGATGAGGGAGTCACGGAGAGAGTGGTCCCTACGAAAGGCAGATAGGGGTGGGGAAGGAAATATCTCTTTGGTTGTGGGGTTGGATTGTAGGTAATGGAAATGGTGGAGAATGATATGTTGGATGCGGAGGATGATGGGATGGTATGTGAGGACCAGGGGGATTCTGTCTTTATTTTTGTTGGGGGGAGGGGATATGAGGGCAGAAGTGCAGGAAATGCAAGAGATGCGGTTGAGGGAGTTTTTGATGACTGAAGGTGGGGTGTTGTGGTCCTTGAATTAGGAGGACATCCGGGATGTCCAGGAGTGGAACACTCCATCTTGGGAGCAGATGCGGCGGAGTCGAAGGAATTGGGCGTAAGGGATTGCATTCTTGCAGGAGGTTGGGTGAGAGGAGGTGTAGTCCAGGTAGCTGTGGAAATCGGTGGGTTTGAAATAGATGTCAGTGTTGAGGAAGTTACCAGAGATGGAAACAGAGAGGTTCAGGAAGGGGAGGGCGGTATTGGAGATGGTCCAGGTGAATTTGAGGTCGGGGTGAAATGTTTTAGTAAAGATGATGAACTTCCCTCCCCTTCCCCAGCCCTACCCCTCCTCTCTATTTATTTCCCAGCTTCCTACCCCCTCCACATTTCTGAAGAAGGGTCCTGACCCAAAACTTTCCTGATCCTTTGATGCTGCCTGGCCTGCTCCACTTTGTATTGTCTCTGACTCCAACATCTGTAGTTCTTGCTATCTTTTTGTGACATGTGCTACGTGAGCTAACATACAGGGCAGCATTTGGGCCGTATCTCACTGTCGATGTTGTTCAATCCATGTCACTAATTTGCAGTAAGTACCATCTACCCATCACCCACATTTGCTGACCCATATTGGCTTTCAGTTAAGTTTAGATTTTAATTTTTTTCTCTCCTTATTTTTAATCCCTCCGTGGCTTTACACCTTTTTACCTCTACAACTTCCGTGAAACCCACCGAAATACCTTATAATAGAAAAGTTTGATGGGAGGTGTGAGCAGATGTAATATTTTTAACACATTACAGATGTGATCCATTTAGCAGACTGCTCCTCAGACTGAAAAAGCAACAAGCCATTCTCATTAGAAAATTCTTTAGCTATTATGTGTTAATTAATATAAGGACTTTGTCTTCTGAATTTTTAAGCTACATTTGTGCTGTGTTCACATTTACATACATTTTTTGGCAATACAGTGGATCAGAATGTAAAGTTGGAACATGCTTCAAAAATGTTCTTTTAAACAAATGGAAATAACACATTGAAGACAAATGGAAAAGACAGAATGCTATTTTAGGCAGAATTTGGACACCTAGACAACCTTAACTGAACAGCTGTATTTTAGCAATTAGGTCCCAAAGTGTACTATAATATTAACCAGTTGTAACTAAAAGGTAGTGTAAATGTGCTGCCCATATGCATATTTGTAGCAAATTGTTCAATGTTTATGTGAACTCAGGCTGTTTTAAAATAAATTCAGCGCTGGACAATGAACTTCAGTTTCCTCCTGCATGTAAAATAATAGGGCTGTTATGGTTATAGTTATCACACCATCAGTTCACTCCCCTTAGATCCCGTTAGGGGTTGCCAGTAGTTTTGTTTGTTGAAGTTATTTTCTGCTGCACCAGCAGTTTAAAAATCCATCGTCCTTGTAGCTGTTTAACCAAAACTTGATATACCAACTTTGTAATTTAATAGCTGTGATGAAGTTGAAGCATGTATTGTTTGGGTTTTTACTATAACAGTGATTCATTTAATACTGTTTCAGCATTGGGATATGCTATCTGATTACTGGTCACTTGACATAAGCAAGTAAATCATTCATTATTGAATAACTGTAGGCGACCCTATGGATGAATATTCCAGTCTCTACTCTTTTGTTTTAGAATTACATATTTTTGTTTGATATTTTGTACTCAATAGGGAACCAGGGTGACGAATATCAATTCTGAGGAATGGAACCCGATTAGAATTTGGACTTGCAGCTCACTGCACCATTTCATCCACACCCCAAAAAGACACTTCAGTATCTGTATGATATTTCTGATTCCTGCACAAGCTATTCCTATCACCTCTTTGAAAGAGATTTCCAATTTCATATAAATTAGTGCTGATTTGGGGACAGGTTTATGTGCATTTGTGCCCCTTGACAAAAGTTCATACTTTTTTTATTATAAACTTATGGTCTGAAGTGGATAGAACCATGTATAACTTCAGATTTGATTTATATTTCTATATTATGTATATTAAGAAGGATGTTTCAGTTTCATTTTAAGTTCTGTGAATGGTGCATGAAATAACTCCACAGAGGCTGGAATCCCATCGCCAAGTCACCTTTTAGTTTATACATGGAGAGTCCTTGACACTGATCCAGCTCCTTCAGAGCCAGCTCTCAGGGTGAACAGGCTGTCTGACAATCAGGCTCCCTGATTCGACCAGATTAACAGCCGCAATCAGGAAACTCACATTCTATGAGGCCCACCAGGCTGATCTCATTACAATCACCACAGTGGAAAAGCGCAAAAAAATTTGTTTGCAGTCATCTAAAAAGGTTTTAAAAGCCCTTGAGGTGATTAGTTCAGTGCCTTAGCAACAAGAGTGAAAGAGTGAATAAAAAGGGGCTTTTGCCTTGCAAGAAGGTCACCTATGAGACAGGGAAATGGAGGCAGAAACAGATTCTCTTTAGAAAGAGAGAGGGACAGCTCAAAAAAAAATCTATCCAGACAGACAAAAAAAGCCTATACCAGCAGCACTGTAGTTTAGCAGTTTCCAGAACAGTCAGGACAATATCAGGACAATATAAAGAGGTCCTGAGAAGATCCAGAAGCAAAAGCTGTGGAAGAGTGTTTAAAGAATTCATCATAAGAAATAATTAAGCTATGTTAGTAACTTGTGCAAGAGTTGTCAACTAAAGAAGCTGGCATTGAGTGAATATAACGTTTTGCTGGAAAGAAACCAAGTACATCTGTGCCAACTGAACAAGGAACTTTAAAGTGGAAACAGAGTGACCCTTCACTGAGGTTTGAGTATCTGTAAACTTGTTGTGGGGAAAAAAAGTTGAAACTTCATTGCTGATATTTGGAATGAGACTGTTTCAAATAATTCTTTTATAGCATAATATAGTTTGTTTCTTTTCCTTCTGTGTATATTAAACTTTGATGTTCCTTTGTTAAAAATATATTAGCAATCTTTTATTAATATGATCAATGACTGACCACCACAGTAACCAAATTTTAAAAAGTAGAGATTATAGTCTACCAAGCCAGTTTTCTTTCTAGGATCTAACTTGTCCAGTATTATCATCAACTGGGATCATAATGCTACAATATACTACATTGACGTAAATCAAACTCATTTCACTTTTGCAGCGGGGAAAACATTGTTCCCAGTGGCCTCAAGTAACCAATATTCAGCACATAGTTTCTGGTCAATGACCGTTCAATAGTATGGCTGAGATACCAGTTTGCATCAGTTTGTGCAGTTCATATACCTTCATCGTGATGTCAGAAAACTTGAGTCATCAATTATTTTTCCATTTTGGGTTATTATAATTTCAATACATTGCTTTAAAACATGTTACAGAATTGTTTGGACCCAACCTTATGAAATATATGTTTGCATGTAATAACAAATGGTTTCTATGTATTCTGGAAAGTGATTGGGGAATTGGCTATTAGAAGTCATGAAAAGTCATGAAGAAGACATAAAATCGATCTTTTATTTCTCCTTTCAGTTAGGGATCACATTTATATGTCAAACAGTTCAGAACAAAAGCAAAGTTAGTTTTGTTTCTAGTGTGATAGCATACTCGTACCTGCTTGTACAACATAACTTGAACCATGACCTGGGAAAAGTGGTGGGCTTGATCAAATAAAACCATCGTTGTATAGGCAAGTTTGTCACTGAATGACCTCTTTCACCTCTGTGCAACATAATTAGAAAGTTTTCTGCAAAAGAACCCTTTGTATTGCGTATTATACTAAGGCCTCAATGTGTATAAAATGAATGATTCAAATCTGTGAAAGATGAAATAGTCTCTTTGATAAACTATATTGATGCTAAAAGATCATGTCAGCATGAATAATTACCTTTAGTTGGATATAAAATTGAAGCCTATTCTTCCTATAGTAAATGCAATATGGTTTGAATTTATTTTTAAAGCAACAGCAATCAGTCTGAACTACTTGTCATTTTCAGGTCAATTTGATTGTGCGCAAAGTAGGTCAATAACTTTGTTGAATTAAAAAATGGCTTGATTTACAAAAATGAGATGGAGAACAATATTTACTTAATTGCTACACTTAATAGAAGCTCAGTATAAGAAAAGAAGATGCTCAAAATAATTTTTAATCATTACTTTCAAAAAAGAAAGATATAAATTCAGAGTAATGGGATTAGTCCCAATCTAGGTGAAATGAGTTCTTACTGATACAAGGAGTGAAATTGTTTTGGGCTGTTGAGCAACAGAAGTAACTCAGCAGTTATGCAAATCAACAGAAAGGAAAATGATGAGGAAGAAGTGTTGGAGTTGGTGTGGGGCAGTAAGCTGTCAAATTTTGATTGCCTATTTTGGGTTTTGTGAAAGAACAGCCCAGATTTTCTGATGGCGACGTAATTGTTTCTGCAGCATAGATGGGAGGTGCTCATGGAGTCACTGCAGAATCTCCAATATAACAGACTCTGAAGGAATTGTTCAGGAAATTTAAGATTCTGCTCGGCAATTCCCATATAGCCTGGAGCCTTCCGAAAATATCCATTTAAATCAGAGGGTTTTGACTTTGGCTAGTTACTCAGGAGAAGTTAGACAATTAAAACCTTAGTCTACTTCCTAAATAACTATTAAACTGGAACCCGAACTTTACACACTGTCCAATTACATCTCCCCTAGACCCGAACCTAACATGTCTCTGCGCTCTTGCCCCCTGCCATGGGACCTGGGAACTGCTGCTCCCAGACTCAACACTCCCTCCAAACCCAGGACCCAACACCATTCCTTTATGCAACACCCCTGCCTCAATTTATTTCTGCATTTGGTCATGATTAAATTTATTGTAAATCACTGTATTTATCTGGAAGGCAATAGAATATAAGCGTTGTTTTACAGACACAAATGTAACATGGTGGTTTGGATACTTAACTTCATTAGTTCTCCTGCTAGCAGAAGCATTAACACCTCCACACCAAGGACCTGATACCCTTTTCGCTGCCCCTTCCTGTCTTCACCTCTGTCAGCACTGATATCTCCAGTCCAGCCTGACTGACTATAAATAGTCCATTTATCAGCCCCTTTGCCACCTTTTGCCCTGACACCCTACCCACCTGGCACCCTAATCCTACCACCCTGACACCTGACTTTGCTGTCACCGAACCGCCTAACCACGAGACAGCCTACCCCACTGTCATCTTAACCTCATCCTTATGTGCTTAGCCTTTCACAGGAGCTGTTAAAATAGCTGTCTATGATGCTGAACCTTAAATCACAGAATCTGACAAATGACACTGTGAGAAAAGCAACCTTTTTGCTTCTCTTACTGTTCTGTACTACAGGGGACGTGTCAGAATGAAAATACAACATCATATTTCTGAAGGAGCCCAGAGTATAAAAAAAAGTGGAGCAGCAATCTTAGAGATAGTAAGAACTGCAGATGCTGGAGTCAGAGACAATACAGTGTGGAGCTGGATGAACACAGCAGGCCAGGCAGCATCAGAGGAGCAAGAAAGCTGACGTTTCAGGTGTCAATCCTCAGAAAATCCAGCCCAACATTTCCATTCTCACTGTTCATTCATATGAATCAGTGAAATTAAAGTTTCTCCCCAAAATTTTTCTGTCAGTTTCCAAATACCAATCATCAGAAGAGAAGGATCTTTTCGTGGGGAATGGACAATTCTTAGAGCTTTGCACCTCACTGAGAACCCCAAATTTAGTAAAAGTAACTAAGGAACTAAGCATCCGAACCAGCACGTTACGCTTGTGTCTGTAAAACAATGCTTGTATTCGTTTGCCTTACAGATGAATGCAGTGATTTACAACAATTTTAGTCATGACTAAACGCAGAAATAAAATGAGTCGGTGTATTGTGGATGAATGTAAAGATGGTCTGGCAACAAAGATTGAAGAACATCTTATTAACCCATAATGCAAACTAGTGTGAGTAAAGAAGATAATACATTTCAACATCATTGGGCAATACTGCCCAATTGACAGGACTGCAGAATTGCCCTCAGCAATATCTGAAATTGAGAGCCATATAAAAATGGTTGTGCCAGGCAAAAGAAGGAAGCAAAGCAATGCTATTCATCGGTCGCATTAATATTACTGAAAGCTAACATCATTTAGTTCTTTGGAAGAAAAGAAGCATTTTTAGAGTTGTATAAGGCTGTAAGATTATTCAGATTAAAATATTAGCCACCTTTCTCTACATACAAAAAAGTTGCTTGATGGACACATTTTAGAAACGTCATTGCTATGTGTTTTTATTCCTTCTAAAGGTTTAGCTGATTGTTGGGCAAGAGATCTTTTGTGTCTTAGGGTAGTTAAGTCTTATCCATTCTGAAACATGATCATGATTTCTTTCCCTGCCAATTAGACAAGACAATATGGGATACAGTTGATATTTGCAGGCACTGATGTAACGTTCTGCATGTCATAGCTTGAGTGCCAACATTAAACTTGTTCACAAGTACTGAGCATTTGATAACAGAGCAGCTGCAGAGGACCAGGCACACTGACCAGTATGTTATGCTTCACTTGAGATGCTCAACAAAAGCCTTGTGTTTCAAAGTGTACTGAGGGTGGATATATAATCACTCAGGAAACACAGCACATGGATTTGGAAGTGGTCTGCTTATTGACATTGGAGTTGACCTGAATTATAGGTCAACAAATGACATGTTATATCTTGTTAAGAACTTGAGCTTTGACTCCACCTACAAATTCATCAATGCCCCCACCCCTGACAACAACATCCCCACACCCTTCCCGAACCCTTGGTTCAGCATTACCCATTGAGCTATGTAGAATGGTTAGATAAATAGGGGTGAGGAAAGTAATTCAGATAACCTTACATCATTAAACTTGAAAATAGACAGCAGACCTATTAAAGCACACAGTGCATTGGCAGCTCACCACCACTTTCGTGGGGGTAATTAGGAACAGGTAATAAATGCTGGCCCAGTTAGTGATATCCACGTTCCCTGAATAAATAATTTTAAAATGTCGGTTAAATAATTGCAAGGTTTTGCTTCTACTCTTCCATCTGAAAGTCCTTTTGGAGGTTGGTCACTCTTTATGTGAAGAAAATCTTCTTTCATCTGAATGTCAAATCTAAAATTCCTGAGTTTGAAATATTACTTGCACATCTTAGTACATCAGTTTATTTATAAAACTTATTGAGATTCTCAATTTAATCCCCTGAATTTCGCTCTCACTTTGTCTCAAGGCTGAGTTTCTACTGACAATACTGACTTGTATTGTAATACTTCAGTGCAGGAATGCCCAGATTTGAATTTCTGCTTAAATAAGATGAAGGTCTTTAGAAGAAGAGTCATATCAGACTTGAAACACTAACTTTGTTCCTTTCTCCACAAATGCTGCAAGGCCTACTGAGTTTCTGCAGCACTTTCTAGTTTTTATTTCAGATCTCCAACATCTGCTGTACGTTGCTTTTAATTAAATGTCTCCCTGTCATTTTAATACCTAAAACTGGTCACAATAATCAAAATGCAGACTAGTCAGAATATTTTGCATAACAATTTCTCAGTTGCATTCTGCTAATATTTTTTCAAAGTTCTTCAGCATTCAGTTTATTTTCATTGTTACCATATTCTTTGCATATTAGGTTCTGTTCACCCATCATACCTATCCTCACAACAGGCAAAGACATTGCTCTCTGCTACCTTTTGTCACTCCTAAAAAATTATTTAGGTTTCATGTACATGATCTACCTATTATCATGCTGGCACTCTTTAACTAGCTGAAGGTTTTCAAGGTGTTCAGTCACTGTATCCTTAATTATACATTTTAAAGATTTCTCAACTAAAGATGTTAGACTAGCTAGTCCATAAAACTCTTTTCTGCTTTGTTAACTTTTTTTAAATAGCAAAGTGACGTACAATTTTCCGGTCTAATTGAACAGTTCCTGAATTAAGAGAGCTTTGAAGATTATAGTTTGAGAATTGGCAATGATCAAATCTATGTGCTGTAAAATTCTGGAATGCAAGTTATCTGGTTCTGGGGATTTGTCACTTTTTAATGCTATTATTTTCTTCATTACTCTTAGGGAATAACTACAGTTTACGTAAGTAAACTGATTTATTATTAGATTCCTTTCGGATGCTCAGATTGTTGTCCGCTATTGTCAGTGCTGACACAAAATAATTATTTTCCATGTTGGCTGTTTCCATATTTTCATTGACAATATTATGTTTTTCAATTTTGAAGAGACCCACATTACACTTGATCAAGAGACAACAAGGTGCAGAGCTGGATGAACACAGCAGGCCAAGCAGCATCATGGGAGCAGAAAGGCTGACGTTTCAGGCCTAGACCCTTCATCAGAAATGGCCTGCTGTGTTCATCCAGCTCTGCACCTTGTTGTCTCGGATTCTCCAGCATCTGCAGTTCCTACTATCTCTCACACTTGATCAAGATCTTATTTTATAGGCACTATTTTAAGTTTCTCCCTCTCAAAGAATGTATTGAACGTACTCATATTATGATCACAATTTGATAAACAAAAAAGGGTGACATCTTTGCTTTTTGACTCAGGAGCACCAACAAGCAGATCAGGCTTATGTGGGTCTCTCAATAAAGTAGGATTGGGAATTTTCATTTCCACAGATCACTCAGTTCGTCACTGCACTTTATCAGGCTTCATCAAAGAAAGTTTGAATCGTGGATAAGACTTTGATTTTGGAAAAGTGTGTTGCTGTTTTCTTCCAAGTGATTGCAATGTTTGGAGACTTCCTGACATCTCCTTGGTTGTCATTAGATCAACTTCACACAGCAATTGTTGCGAATATTTTCCATTGCTGTGAAAAAATTCAATTGTAATAATTCCTTGGTCCTAACACAGATCAATTGGATAAGAGAAGTATAAAGCAGATATTGAAACTGTATGTTCTATGAATAACATAGAAGGCAATTGCTGTTGACCATTCGACAATGATTCATAGTAAAGAAGAGGTACAAGCTATTTTACCATCAAAGTCAGACTGTAGGGATCTACCATTTACCATTTCTTTTCACAGTTATCAATGTTTTCAAATGTTTGAAGCCCTCTGAGAAATTACAATGAAGAATAGAATTCTTAGGTGATGAATATTAATACAGGACCTGAAGTGGATGAGCTGAGTAGCTAAGAATGTAATTGATTGCATACAGAGCTTCAGACACAATCTTATGCAACAGCCTGGGTTTCAAAATCTGTATAATCAATTTGGCACTGATATGACAATGTCCTTTCCACAAATGGTAAGTTTGTTCAGCAGCTTTCATTGTCTTATCTGCCAACGATCTCCGAATTGTTCAGAGAAACAAGTTAGGTGAGGAAATCAAACAGGACTGTCAGCCTATTACATTTTGTAAGGAATTGAAAGTGATTGAATCTTCGGCACTGTGGGCAGAAAACAGATAATAAATGAGTTGGATCTGCTTGGGACCAATCACAAGTGGCTTTACTGAGGGAACTGTGTAAGATAGTAACAATTGTCATCAACAATCTAGCTGTAGATATTGGGAATGACCTGCAAGATGATACCAAGATACCAAGTGTGAGAATCAAGACAATAGAGGATGCTTCACAACTACAATTAGATCTAGATGTACTGAGGCTTGAGCCTGTAACTTACAAATAATGTTTAATCAGATAAAGGAAAGGTATGTATGTTACTAGATTCAATGCTGAATATGCATAACATTCTTCAAGTAAAGAACTAAAGCTGGTGCACAGATCTCTAAAGGTCCATGACCAATGCTGTGAAGCAATAACTGGAGTGTTCACAATGTCAGGATATGTTTACGGCACAATTAGCTATGCAACATAACATACTGTTTTGTCTAAGTGCAAGACTTTTAGAACACCTCTTTCAGAATTTTAAAAAAACAAACAACAGCAGATGCTGGAAATCAGAAACAAAAACAGAAATTGCTGGAAAAACCTGGCAGCTTCTCCGGTGAGGAAGTAGAGTTAATGTTTCAGGTCCAGTGACTCTTTTTCAGAACTCTTCAGTACAAGGTAGAACTATTTGGATGATCTTGTGTTCCTGGACCATATTGGTACTAAGGAACAGATTACCAACTCATATGGTGAATATTGGTTCACTAAATTCCTTCAAATGAGAACTGAATTTAATTATGCCTCATATTATGAACACCTCATACAAGCTGTAGGTGCCTGGTAAAGTCAACTGGGGTCAGAATGGTCTTGATTGCCTCAGTGGGTGGAGGAATTCTTCAAATACTCTTTCTACTAATTGACGCTGGTTTTTATTTCTTTTCATTAACCCAGGAAACTACATAGCTTTCAGGTGGGATTGGGAGTGATGGCTCCACAAGGCACTGTATGGATAGGCTGAAAGGAAAAATGGACATTTTTCTGTCTGCAATCTCAAATATGCTCATTTCTCTGTCTTGGAAATTCTACAAATAAAATGTCAGTAGGGTCTGCAGCACACACATCTTATGACCTTTTTTTATGGCATTATCCATTCTTCCAATTGTTTGAATATCCCCCTTTGCACCTTCAATAAAAAGGTACCAAAGTAATTTTTGTTTGAAATGGCTTTTTAGCTTTAAGGTATAGAATCAATATAGGCTCCCTTCACATCTCTGGTGTTACTTTTTTTGTCTGTGTCTTGGCTGGTTCTAAAGCTCACTAAGCTGAAAGTACCTTGAAGTAATTTCGAGGCATTAGCTTAATTTAGTTCAGTGTGTAATTGTACAAAATGCATGTTAGAGTAGCGCTCTTAACGTCAGTAGTCTCTTAGCCTCCTGTTTGCATGTTAGCACCTCCTTTAGAAGTTGAAGAAAATTCTGGTAAATCAAGTGTCAGATCTAGCTATCTGAGTTCCCATCTTTATGAGAACATAAGAACAAAAGAGACAGGAGCAGGAATAAATCATTTGAACTTTCTAGCCAGCTCTGCCATTCAACAAGACCAGAACTGATCTTCTACCTCAATTCCAGCTCCTTATACTGTTGCCATGTCTCTTAATTCCCAAGAATTTATTGACCACTGTTTTGAATATACTCAATGGCTTAACATCCACAGCTGAATGGAGTAGAGAATTCTAAAGATTCAAAAACCCTTACAAGGAAGAATTTTCATCTCATTTCAGTGCCAAATGGTCAATCATGTGTTCTGAGGCTGTGTTCTAAGAAGGAAAATGTTTTCTCAACATCTATACTTGTCAAGTCTTTTACAAATATTTAATGTCTCAATTTAAGCACTTTTCAGTCTTCTAAACTTCAGAGAATATGCACTTAGTCTAATCAATCGTCAGCATAGATCAATCATCTTATCCAGGAACTGGTCGCATTAACCTTTGTTGCATCCACCCCCTCTATGGAAAGTCTGTCCTGTCTTAGGGATCAAGATCAAAATGATACACTGTACTTTAGGTGTAGCTTCACCAATGATCTGTAGAATTGTAACAAAACTCATTTACTCCTGTATTCCAATCACCTTGGGAAAAAGAAATACATTTTGCCTTCCTAATTATTCAGCATATCTGCACGCTAACTTTATATGATATAATCATTGAATCATATTGTATGATTTATATGAGTCCAAGGTCTCCTGATTGTAAACAGTTCACATCCTTGATAAATGGGGAAGTTTAATGACAGAAAAGCATCTGGTTAAAAATTATCTACCAGATGTAAAAATGATGGTTGCTGTGGAGGTGGTCAACTGTGCATGGCACGGCACTGTATGGATAGGCTGAAGGGAAAAATGGACATTTTTCTGGCTGCAATCTCAAATATGCTCATTTCTCTGACTTGGAAATTCTACAAATAAAATGTCAGTCGGGCCTGCAGCACACACGTCTTATGACCTTTTTTTTGGCATTCTCCATTCTTCCAATTGCTTCTTCCATTCTTCCCAACCAAGCTTGGGAAGAGCCAAAAGAGAAACCATTGAGAGGTTTTTGATCTATCAGAGAATGAAAGGAAATAGAGAACTGGCAGGAAGGTAGCATTATATTGAATGGCAGAGCAGGCTTGAGGGGCTACATGGTCCACTCCTGCTCCGATTGTGGTCTTATTTAAATATCCCACACTTGCTTAATTATAATAGATTATGTTATTTATTCAATGGAAGATGTTCAGTATCCTTGTATCTCAATCATTTTATTTTTCCAGTCATGTACTTATAATAATGTCATTATTCTACATTTCTGTTCATGTATTTACCTAGATTTCTTTCTGATTCAGCAACATTTTCCTGAATAATTTCATAATGAATGCACCAATTCTAAATAATTAACAGAAAAAAGGCAATGATCACAGTTAACAACAGATTCACAATAAGATCTGTCAGTGACTCCATAATCAGAACTAATAAATAAATGGATATTGGTTAAATCTTCCCCTCACCCTTCCGTTATCTCTTTCCTCAGCTGAAGGTTGTGGATTAATTTAAGACATAGCTCATGGCCACTAACAGCATCCTAACTTTACTCATGAAATAATTTTTTTATATATTCCAACAATGAGTAGCATACTGTTCAACCATAAAGGTATCATAGCTTAGCTTTACCTGATATCCTTACAGGTATATGTTCCTGGCTATATATTTTTTCACTTTCAGTTCAAAAGCAGCCAAACTAATGATAGATACCCTACTGGAGTTCCAGTAGAAACCTGCTAACTTAGGACAGGCTGAAGATCAAATTGGGATACTTCTGCACTCTTAAGACTCAGTTCCACATATATTTACCAACTGGGTTAATGGTTATTTTTAAGCAAAGACCTACTGATGTAATTAGTTGAAGGTGTGTAGTGACCCACATATGCAACTTCAAAAAAACTACACTGCTTAAACACCGAGATACGTTTTGCATTCCATTCGTGTATATGAGGAGCATAGTTAATTGTAAGAGCTGAATTTAATAACTAAAGAACCTAAGCAGCATTAGAAACTTTATAGATCCATGTTCAACTATTCTCTTGGTATGACTCAAATAAGGAGCACTTAAAAAGGTACAATTTTATTTTAACTTTCAAAATGCTTTTTCTATTGTATGTAGACATGTGAAAATTAAATTCTGTAAATATAATACAATTCAACACTTGTGTTCAGGAAAGAGAAAAAGGTTAATTCAACCAATTGATTTTCCTTAATGATGAGTTTGTCTCAAATTAATTTTGTATTCAGAGGACAGTGTAATGAGGGGTTCAGGTCAAGACAGGCCATGTTCTTAGAACAAAAAACACAGAGAACTTCAACGTAGCGTCTGCCAAAAATGGACACTTTCACAATTTGTCACTAATACCCTGTTCGCCACATCTTTGCACACTTAGTGAATCTATCAATATCTGTTTGTAACATCCTTGTGTCCTCTTCACAACTTACTTTCCTACCTATCTTTGTGACTTCAGCATATTTTGCGACCATATCTTTCACCCCTCCAGCTCAATCATTTATATAAATTGTAAAGAGTTGAGGCCCCAGCACCAAGCAATTTGGCACACAACCCATTAGATCTTACCAACCAGAAAATTACCCATTTATCTCTACTTTGTTTCCTGTCAGCTTGCCAATCTTCCATCTATGCTAATAAACTAACTCCTGAACCATGAGCTTTTAATTTCTTCAACAGACTTTGATGTGGTCATTTTTTTTTCCTATATTTGTTAATGGGATGATGGCATCTCTGGCTAGGCAGTATTTATTGCCTGTCCCTAATTGCCCAACAGGCAGTTCAGAGTCAACCACATGGCTGTGGGTCTGGAGGTAAGGATGGCAGTTTCCTTCCCTAAAGGACATTAGTGAACCAGATGGGTTTTTCCCTGACAATTGACAATGGATTCACAGTCATCGTTAGATTCTTAATGCCAGATATTTTATTGAATTCAAATTCCACCATCTGCTGTGGTGGGATTTGAACCCAGCATCCTCAGAATGTTATCTGGATCTCTAGCTTAACAGTCCAGCAATAATACCACTAGGCCATCACCTCCCCCATTTATCAAATGCCTTCTGGAAATCTAAGTACAAAATATCCATCCCCTTTAGCCACAGTTTATGTTATTTCCTAAGAGGACTCCAAAAATTAGTTCAATATGATTTGCCTTTAGCAAAAACATGTTGATTCTCCCTAGTTACCTTGAATATTTCTATGCGCCTTGATGTGATATTGTTAATAATTTTCTTGAAATTTTCCCTCCTACAGCTGTTACGCTAAGTATCTTGTAGTTTCCTACTTCTGGCCTCTTTTCATCTCAAATAAAGGACTTACATTTATTACTTTCCAATCTAATAAAATCTTCCCTGAATCTAGGTATTTTTTAAAAATTAAAACTAACGTATCGACTATCTCACTAACTAGCCGTTACTTTTATAACCTTCGGATGAAATACATCAGGACCAGGGACTTGTCAGCCCACAGCTCCAACAATTTTGTTTAGAACCACTTCCCTGGTAATTTTAATTTTCTTGAGTTCCTCTCTTCGTTCCATTTGCTGAATGACAGCTACAAAGAAGCTAAACATGCTAGGTGTGTGGTGAGTGAGCAGGGATTGGGTGGCGGGTGGGTAAAGTGGGTGAAGTGGTAGGGTGACAGGCGGATGGGGATGTAGGGTGGCAGATGTGAGAGAGCATAGGATGGCAGGTGGAAGAAGGATAGAGTGTCAGATGTGTAATGCAGTCAGGTGCCTGGTGGATGAAAGGGTGGGGTGGCAGGAGGGTATGGGCAGAGGATGGAGGATAATTAAGTTGACTGAGTGTTTAGAGTGCCAGGTGGGCATTGGAGTAGCATGACAGGTGAATGAGGAAGTATATGTGCCAAGTGAGTGACTGAGATGGTAGGGTGTGTCAATTGTTTGGTTTATGCCAGTTTGGGAGATTGGGGGTGCCATTAGGTGAGGGTCAGTCAGGGGAGTGGAAGAGGGTGGATGTTTCTGGGGTATTGGTCATCAGTAATTGGGGTTGTGGTGGAAGATTATGGTGTTGGGAGTGGGTGAAGAGGTAGGGTGGGTAATGAAAATTTTGGGTCATCTGTTCAGGGTATTGATGTGATTGATTAGGGCCTTGGTGGGAGTGTTTGGGAGTCAGGTTTATAGTTCCTCAGAAGTTGGAGGAGGTTTTAATTCTTCTAACTTTTTTATACTAACTATTAAAGTAAGCGATTTGGAACCCTCAAAGTCTCCAGTTCTAACTCAGAGTTGGGAGACTCTTTTGGTGGCTTCTGTAGTTGCTCATCAGAAGTTTAAACACCAGCGTTTGTGAAAAAAAAATTCAACATTTAAACAATGAATGAG
This sequence comes from Rhincodon typus, assembly GCF_021869965.1. Lineage (NCBI taxonomy): Eukaryota > Metazoa > Chordata > Chondrichthyes > Orectolobiformes > Rhincodontidae > Rhincodon > Rhincodon typus. The sequence continues at coordinate 46,793,079 of NC_063341.1, forward strand.
GACACAGAGTCATACAACATGGAAACCAACCCTTTGGTCCAACTCATCCGCAAATCTGACTGAGTCCAATTTTCCAGCATTTGGCCCATACCCCTCTAAATCCTTCCTATTCATGAATCATCCAGATCCCTTTTAAATTTTGTAATTGTAGCAACCTCTACTCTTCATCTGGTAGCTCATTCCATATATGCACAACCCTCTGCATGAAAAAGTTACCCCTCAGGTCCTTTTTAAATCTTTCCCCTCTCACCTTAAACCTATGACCTCTAGTTTTGGACTCCACCAACCTAGGAAAAAGACCTTAGCTATTCACCCTATTCATGCCCCTTGTGATTTTATGAAACTGTATAAGGTCACCCCGCAGCATCCGCCACTCTCAGGAAAAATGCCCCAGCCTATTCAGTCTCTCCCTATAACTGAAACCGTCCAATCCCAGCAACATCTTGCAAATCTTTTCTGCACCCTCTCATCAGGAGGTTTGAGGGGTGGGGGGGGGGGGGGGGGGGATGGGTGGTGGGGGGGGGGGATGGTGTCTCCACCTTCCCCATTTCCAACACCCCTCCTTGTCAAATTGTTCATTCAATGAAGAGGCTGGATGGAGGCTGGAAATGGGTAGAGAACCCTTCCCAGTTATGCAGCCTTCTGGTTTTTCCACAGAAACTGAAGGTTGACATAAAATACATGTGCCTGTATATACACAAGCATGTTGGTATATGGCTTAAATGGTCGAGGAATGTTATTCAATTTAGTTCTCATTATTTATGCCACTGTAATTCTAAAGACCTGAGAGGCTGGTTTATGCCTGACATCTTTAAAGCTTGAAATAATAGTTGATGACACAGGGGCATATTTTGGACATTTTTTTCTTGAGGGAATTCAACCAAAATCAATGCAAGAGTCATGTCATAGCCAAACTCTGTCTCCCCTCATGTAGATCCCAAACTTATTTAATGTACCCTAACCTGGAAAATTGGCAAAAGTCAGAAGTCTGTCTGTATTGCAGACAGACAACTTACTGCACCAAAGACTCCACAATAGTTGAATATCTGGCCCCAGTGATTAACGTACTGTTTACAATATGATAGCTTTACTGAAATCCAGTGAGAGGCTAAGGAGATAATAAAGTAACAAATACACATTTCTAAACAGGACTCCATGTAGGAATAGGGCGACATATTTCATTATATATTATGTGGAACACCAAGGAAACACCAATTAACAAATTGTTAATTAAACAAATTAATCATTTGTCCAGTAATTGAATATATAATTGTAACCATGGGTTTGCTGTTAACTGGGATTCACTTATGCTCCTTTATATAGGAACAGAGTGAGACTTAATTGTACAGTTAGGAGGTACATACTTGCAATGTGTATCTCTTCAAAATAAAATCTTATGAAAGCACATAAGGATTAGGCTCCAGTTCCATCCTTCATTAGCTGGCTTTCTGGAATAAAACAACAAATTCATAATTGTTCCAGTCTCTGTCTTTTAAAAACTGTTTTCACACTTTTACTGATTCTTCCTGAAATCATCAATGTGTCTTCATAAAACAATTGCATTCACATTACAAGTTGCGTTTTCCCTTCTTGCATTTTTTTGCATTATCTTTTTTGGGGCTGAATGTCTTTTGGAGCTGAAAATGCATTTGAATGGCTAGATCAAAACTGCATCTTGCTTTTTATCAGGAATTCAGGACTTAGGATTACATGGTGAATGATTATTGTGATTTTATAGACAGTAAAAACTTCAATTCCCAAGTAGGGCGTAACTATTTCAATCTCGTTCACAAGACCCCAGGACAGGAAAATAGAATTATGATATAATTGAGGAATTAATCAGAAGGCTTAAATAGCAGCCACAGAAAACTTCAGCATAAGGTAACTTACCCATCACCCCATGAGAAAAAAAGCTCATTTCCCCCTTGCCGCAGACAGGAAGGCACATTTATTCACCTCAAATTTATTTTAGTCATTTCTGTTGAATGATTCAATTGAGTTCACACCCAGACCTAACTGCACAAAAAGCAACTCACCAAACTGTGGCTTCACTGTCAATGAATTGCTTGTAAAGAATATTTTGTTAAGAATAGGTCTCAATTTGGAGTCACTGTTCATTATGCATTATGTAAAACAAGACACAATAAGACCTGGCTAATGTATTTTACAAGTTGAGGTTTTGCAAGCCTATGTATATGTTATAAAAATATTAATCTCTTCTAATCCCCTTAATGCACCCAGCAACCAATTTAGAACTTCACTGTCAACATGTGTTAGTAAATACCTGCATTCACACAAACTGAATGTATCCAATACGAATGACCCTGGCTATTGATACCTCATTATTTATTTGATATTTCACCTACTTACTCATCCACCATTTTTAATTTGAACTGGCTGTTTCACAGAAGAGTTTCAAGTTATCTGCAATGAAACAAGGTAGTCAGAAATATTAAACAGATGACATTAACTCGATGAAAGAGCAGAGTATTATGGATGCCGGAAATCTGAAAGAAGAACAAAAAATGCTGAAAATACTAAGATGGTGAGGCAGCATTAGTGGAAAAAGAGAGAAAATTAAGATTTCAGGCCTGTGATCTTGCAGAAAAAATTAGGAATTAAGCAAGGGGTGAGTGGGACAAGGTCTTAGTTTTAGTTCTTTGTTCAAGCATGAGTACTAACGTTCCAAATTTCTCTCAAATCAGGAATTTTCTCTTTTATTTGGAAAATTGGCAATGTCACGCCATTATTTATAAATGCCAGAAGCGAGGAACTAGGACATTCTAGACCTCTTACCATAACTTGTGAAGAAGTTAGTGGGACCTGTTATTCAGGACAGACCAATTAAGCATTGGACAAATAAGGGCTGAGAGAGCCAGCATGGATTTGTAAAAGGGTAGCTATGTCTGATTAACCCAGTTGAATCCTTCAAGGAAGAAGTTACAAATTTTCTCGAAACAGGCAATTTTATGGATTTTTTTCCCTATGGGCCTCCAGAAAGCATTCAACAAAGTTCCACATTAGAGGGTGTTAACAAAACTGAAAGGATGTGGGGGCAACCTTTAGGCTTAGGTCAGCGAGTGAATGAGAGGTGTTAGCCAGAGAATAAGGCTAGTGGATATGAACTCAAATTGGCAGGATGTGACCTGTAGTGTCCTGTAATCTTCCATGTGGACCTGTCAAACTCCTTGCTAAAATTCATGTGGATTATATCAAATGTACTCTTTATCACACGCTCAAAAAATTCAATTAATCAGACATAAACTTCACACAAAACTGGAAGTGTACTATACTTACCTAATCTATTCCTTTCGAAATGAGGATTTAAATTTCTGTATGAAATTTTCCAAGAAATTACCTATCACCATGGTTAGATTGACAGGTCTGTGATTACTCAGATAATCCCTTGCGCCCTAAGCCATTTTTTTTCCTTGCATGGGATGTGGATGCCAGTGACAAGACCAGTATTTATTGTTCATCCCTCAAAGTGTGCGGACAATCTGTTCTAGTGACAGAGCTGTTGTACCTTTCATTTTGTACTTTTTGACCCCTAAAACATATAATGGTATGTAGGTAGAAATTAAGAGAAAGGGAGAAAATAGGGAAAAAAAAGTTCGTCATTTTGAAGTCAAATAACTAAATCACATTTGCTTTCTGAAAATACTGTTAAGCCATTCTTTATAAAAGAAATTACTCTAAATGTACTGGCTCAAAACCAGTGATAGAATGTTAAAAAAAAATTGAGGCAACATCGCACTGACTTGAAGCCATAACTTTTAAGATGGCCAAATATTTGCAGTACTCTACCTGGTGAATTCCAAAGCTATGAAGTGGAACCAATCTGTCTACAAAAGCCCATAAAAGTTAATAACATTGAAGGAGGTGAAGGAATCCCATCTCCTGTCCACATTTGCAGGACATTCAGGATGGACAGCATGGAATTCACACAAAGGACTCTGGTTGATAAAAGAATTCACCCAGCCATGATCTAATCAAATTGCAACTGGAATCTATAAGCCTTGACCATATTTTGGTGTAACAGAAAAACAAAGGACTGCAACTGAAAGTCTGAAACAAAAACAGAATTTGCTGGAAAAGCTCAGCAGGTCTGGCAACATCCAAAGATAGAAAGCAGAGTTAATGTTTCAGGTCCAGAGACCCTTCTTCAGAATAGAGCCCTTCTGTTTATGTTTCCTGCAGCTTCTGTCCCTCAAAAAAATAAATCATCCATCCAAATCTTCAAACTGCTCTGGCATCAAAACCTAAAGGGCCTAAAGTTTAGCCTAGATCCAGCCAAATAATCAACCTACAAAAGCAATATGATATTTTCCTTCCTGAATTTCACAATATCACTTGACCTGTCCTCCACTTTATAACTTATTGTATGGTGTGTGGATGTAAAAATTGGAGAATTTTTAAATTATTTTTATTTAGACTGGGTTAAGTACAAAAAATACAATCCTCTCTCTATTTACAAAGCTCAGGGAAACCCTGTTTGTCTATTTTATGATTACAGCAGGTCAACTGTAAACACTCACTAAATCAGCAAGCATGCTGTTTTAAAGAGAATATTTTGTGGTGAAACAAGGAGTAGGAAAAGAAGGTGCAGGGCTGGATGAACACAGCAGGCCAAGCAGCATCATAGGAGCAGAGAGGCTGACGTTTCGGGCCTAGACCCTCCTACTATCTCTGTAGGAAAAGAAGGGCTCCTTTTGAACCCTGCTTACTGGGTAGTAACAAAACATGAACAGCATAAAATTATGAGCGACCTAGGTAGAATGGATGGCCACAGAGAGGCTTGTAATTAAGTGACATTGATTTAAAATAATTGCCAGAAGGATTAGAGGGGAATTGAGAAACTCTTCATCCAGAGTGTGGAAAGGGTCTGGAAACCACTGCCTGCAAGGATAATGTGGCAGAAACCTTCATTGCATTTAAAAATCTACCTGAAGTGCTGTAGCTACAGGGCTATGGCCCTGGGGATTACAATGGATAACTCTATAACAGTTGCACTGTCATAATGGGTTGAAAGGCCTCCTTTTGTGCTATAAAGTTCCATTGTTGTTGTAATCAGTCTTGTTTAGGGAAGAAGAAGGATTTGAAGGAAACTTCCAGCATTGAAAATGCTATCTTCTTGTATCCGTATCAATTAGATACCGTTACATGCTCAAACTGCACAATCCAAATTCAGCTCTGAATCTAGCTCCAGGCAAACATATCTAGTCCAAGGCATTTGAGAAGCAGAGGCCTTCAAATTAAAAATTTTAATGGAGGGATTAAAAGATAATGATTGCAACACAAATGTATGCTTTTCATTGTGAATAGTGTAATTAGTATTTTTATGAAAAACGGTTTGGACAAGATCTTTGGACCTTAGAAATTTCCATTTCCTAAGAAATATTGTCTATTGTAAGAAACTTGCAGCTTACCCAGTCACTGGATTGTGCTAGCACACTGCACAGGTGCTATGTACAGGAAGTACTGTCAGCAAATTACTGCAAACAACATAGTTTATGAGGGATAATCCTGGACCATCTGAAAATAACTAGGGGCCGGGAGCATTAATGTTCCTTTAATATTTTAAATCTTAGCAGCTAGAAGGGCGTATTTCACTCATCCAGCATGCAAGAATGACAAACATGATCTTAAAAACTATGGAGGGTAAAAGCATTGTAGTACAGGAGAAAAACAGCTGACTTTAGGATATGAGAACAGTGAGGCAAGCTACTTAATCAAGAATATGATGGTTAACACTTTCAGATCTACCTCTGATTTAGATGCATTGGCAGTTGAGATGTATCACACAAAGAAACCCTTATTCTGCTCAATAAATAAAGGCAGATTGTTATTTAACAATTACTGTGACCAGGAACCAAAGGGCTATTATCATTTGCATGACATGCTGAGCTTCTAAATAGCTTCTAAAAGTATTCTAGCAAATTCATATGACTGATAGCCCAACTAATGTTTGATTAAATGTTTGAATGTCCATTCTTTTACTATTTTTAATTTAATAATTACTTTAATATATAAAATCTCTGATGACGAAATAAGATTTTTTATATTATTTACTTAAAACAATTGCTTGAGAGCAAAACAGTTCCAGTTCTAGGAATCAAAATAATACAGTCAGTATATAAATCCTTTTACTAACAACTAACCATTTGTGCAACTGAGCATGTGAATAAAGTTCTGAGAAGCAACAAACATTTGCTTTGGTACATTATCCCTTTTTTCATGTGATGTATTAGTCATATGCTTGACTGACGTCAGGATTTTGTGAAGCCTAAACTCCAAGCTAAATCATCTAATGAAGCTTCAAAAGCTGACTTTTTTTGTCCTTTTTCTGGTAATTAGTCAATTTTGGGTTAAGCCTAGTAGATCAATGGTGAGAATATTTTGCCATTTATGGCATCCTCTGTCAGTTAGCATTAATTATAATTGCAGTGGTTGAATCCAGAGCATAACCACTTTTATTCCTGACCAAAGTTTCACCTTAACCACATTCTTATAACTGTATCGCTTACTTCACTAGAATGAAAACTTGCAGTGCTATAATTAGCCTTTATTTGGATAGGATCTTCTATTGTCTCCCCATAATTTTGAAAATGAGGTTACAAACAATAAATAACAATGATGTAAATTGCACCAACCGATCTCCCGAAATATCTTTCTTTACAATTATTGTCTCTATTGTGTTGCCTTATTTAAGTTTTTGGAAGATGTTTTTCTGGCAGACATCTTTTAATAGGGCACCTGTCACATTCCTCAGAACATTGCAAATTGTAATCATTGCGTTGTAGGCAACTGTGATGGCAATTTGCCTATTGCAAGGTCTCACAAACAGCAAATGAAATAACTGATGAGTTGATCTCTTTTTGAGTGATGCTTTCTGAGGAATCAATATGGACTAGTGCATTGTGAGAGCTCACTGCTCTTCAGTGAATAGTGTCATGGAATCTTTTACATGCATGTAGCTGTAGGCCTTGGTTTAATTGTTTATTGAAAGACAGAACCCCCATCAATTAGGCATTCTGTCTTAAGAGATTAAGTCCTCAAATGGGGCTTGAGCCCATAGCCTTTAACTCCAAGAGTTCAATCACTGAAAGAATGCATTTCGGAGCTTGCCCAATAGCTCTGTGGATAAATATAAGTGCTGAATATGGTAGTATGCCATGTAATCAGGGAGAGTGTCTCTGATTGTTCCTGAGTTAACATATCTTAGCGCAGTGGTATTCACTAAAAATACTGAGGGAAAATTGGAATGTTGAAACATTTTAATTGGGTTGCAATGAGAGTTTAAAAATAACTTAGAGATTTGCTGTGATTTATTTAATCAAAAATGTAACTTTGTGTGTAAAAGACAAAAAATGATTAAATGAAAAAAAAGATTAGAAACTTTACACAGGACACCAAGTGTGATCTGACTAAGTTTCAATATACATTGAGTATAGTTTCTCTATCATAAACAGCCATCCTCATTTGCTATTGCAAATGTCTTTCTATAAAAAGCATGGTAGAGAAAAACACGCAAAACAAAATCATTTCCCCATTAGAAACATACAATAACAGTTATGTTCTGACCTGTAATTTTTGCATTCTTTTTATGGGCATTCCGTCAGGATCATGGATGACTTGCTTCCACCCCAATTCCACAGGATCTTGACTAGCTGATTAGTCCAATGCATTATTTATGGATTCTGTCACATACAGGCCAAGTGGTGAGTGGGTTGTTTGGAACATTCCTTTTGACATCTCAACTTCATCTCTTCACTATTTCAGTGAAGTCTGTCAATATATTTGATGCCTTCCTCAATGACCCCTTTCCATTTTGGCCAATCAAAGGCCAGGTCCTCCCATGAGATGATGGGTATATTCAACCTCTTCAGGGATGTTTTGAGGACAATCCTAAAGCATTTCCCCTATCCTCCTGAAACTCTCGTGCCACGACCAAGTTCGGAGTAGAGTAACTGCTTTGGGAGTCAGGCATTTGAATTATATGAACCACCCTTCTGTTAAAAAACCTATTGGTTGCCTTGACCCTAACTGGGCTAAAAATCCTCTTAATAACTTAAGAACTCTTAATAACTTACTCACTCTTAAAGTATTAATTCTTTCAATTTATCTCATGTTTACTGTTTCCAGCCTCTAGCTTGCTGCCTCTCCTGACTTTCCCCTTAATGTTTGCTTCTGAATCTCCCATTCACTGCCTCTATCCTACTCAACAACCTTCCCACTCTGCCTCACGCCTTCCTTTCACCACTCCTATCCCTGATCCTCCTAAACCCCTACCTCTCTCTGGCTGTCTGAACATTTTGACTTCGTGTCAATCTCCTAACTTTTCTCTGTAACCTTGTGTTAGCCTTTCCAAATTAACCCATATTCTTCCATGTCACCATTAATCCTGTCACAAATAATTTAAAGTTAAACTGACAGGTCAGAAATTTCTGGGCCAATCTTTGCAACCTTTATTGTAAATGTTTTCAGTTCTCCAGCCTTTCACCATCACCACTGAATCCAGCAAAGGCTGGAAGATTGTTGCCAGTGCCTCTGCCATTTCTACTCTCACTTCCTTCACTATCCTTGTATACATCTCATCTGGTCCAAGGGTCTCATCAACTTTAGGTAATGACAGCTCATTCATTGACTCCGTCTTTTAAATTTTAAACCCTACTAGTGACCAAATTTCCTCCTTGGAAAGATGGATGCAAATTATTCATCTAACACCTCCTCCATGTTTTTGTTGCCCAAATTTTGGGCCTTATTGCATTTCCCATTTTACTTCCTCTTTATAACTGATCTTTATCACTGTAGTATTTCTCACATTGTTTGGATCTCAAATGTCATCACCAATAATCCACCCCTGAATAAAATTGTCATCTCTCGTCAGTGTTAGCCTAAATAGTGTGCTGCCAACAGAAACTCGGTATGTAATGAATTATGGAGCAAAGCTGTGCCTTTGTAGTTGGTAGCTCAATGCATGACATGTATTGGACAAGAAAACATATTTAGATTTTCTAAAATCTTCAGTGCTACAGCAGTTAATTAAGAATGGTTTTGAATTGAAGGCTGAAATTATACATTCACATTCTATGAGTCACTTCGCCCCTGATATGGATGTGAGTGGCTTCCCAATGAAGCAGCAATTAATTCAGACTGAATCTGAATAAAAATGGTTCTTTAAATAGTCTGTTATCCAGCAACCAAGCTGAGAACTATGAAGCTGTTTCATGCTCACTACTGGAATCAGGATCCAATCGCCAGTGAAGTGTACTTCATCAGCAAAAGTCATTTTATCTGTTTACCGAGTACAGCAAACTGTTACAGTTTGAAAGGGACATAGATTGAATTGTGTTATTTACCAATGAACCTGGTCAATGCCCTCACAAAGAAAAATTACATTCAAACTCTGGAGTTAGTTTTACACCTAATATGATGTTTTTTCACTTTTCTAGTACAATGCAGTCAGCAGACACACATACGCTGGCCTGTTCTCAGGCCGTTCTCTAGAGAAAGTGGGCTGTGTTACAATGGTAATAATGTCATTATCAGTAATGTAAGCACAGAAGGCCTCAAAGTGAGGTTATTCCAGTTGACATAGGGATGTTAGTTACTTGATTTCTACCTTCATCTAAACTGCCTTCCCACTACTCCCACTCTTACCAAATAACTTCATTTCTTGTTACCAGCTCAATCAGTCAGGTCCAGTATTAAAAACATCTTTCCTACATACATTTTTTTGAAAGTACGTTTTTTGTGCAAATAGGTTTCTTTCCTTTATCTCTAACTCGAAACATGGAAAAAGGCAAAGGATGATATGTAATAACACTATAAACAACAGATTATATATCTCTCTTTTCTCTTACAAGCTTCTTGAGTAATTGCATCAACAAGGCTCTATAAGCAATTCACAGTCCGCGGTGCCATATATCAACATGTCCACCCCCATTGACTTGTCACTGCTGGCAAGCATGATGTGCTGTATGCCTTTGTAGTTGTGCTAAATAGCAAGTCAGTTCAAAAGTACTGAGAGTACTGACTGAAGAGATAAAGTGCTAAAAGGCAAGGCAGGGTAAGGTAAGCCATGAACATCAAAGTAGGTACAAATTGATTGAGTGCTAAAAGCAAGCAGGGAGCCCTGAGATGCACCCTGGTGTAATCCATGAGACTCGTACATGTCCATGTGAGCAAAGTGTACTGGCAGCAGAATTGCAATGAAAAGTGCAGGTGTGAACTAAACAGCAATGCTGAACCATATTGGAAGAAAATCGGAGATGTGCCATGAAGGTGCAGTAAGTCCATATTGTATATCACAGCCCGTGGAGTATGCCTGAGATGCTGGGGACTGTTGTCCAAGATAGAGGTCTGGAGGTGCAAGAGGTGAGCTGGAGTCTCCAGGTTAATTCTAACATTCATGTGAGAAATTGTCACCATCTAGTTTCTTTCTGCAGTTGGGAAAGGCTCTGCCTACTGAAATATAAATGATTGTCATTGGCAGGAACTAGTCTGTTCTGTATTCTATGCTCTACTGTCTACAACCATGGGGTGGCACGGTGGCTCAGTGGTTAGCACTGCTGCTTCACAGTGCTAGGGACCCCGGTTCAATTCTACCCTTGAGTGACTGTCTCTGTGGAGTTTGCATATTCTCCCCATGTCTGTGTGGGTGTGCTCTGGTTTCCTCCCACAGTCCAAAGATGTGCAGGCTAGGTGGATTGGCCATGCTAAATTGCCCATAGTGTTCAGGGATGTGTAAGTTAGGTGGATTAGCCATAGGAAATGTAGGGTTACAGGTGAAGGGAGATGTGTCTGACTGGGATGCTGTTTGGAGGTGCAGTGTGGACTTGTTGGGCAGATTGGCCTGTTTCCACACTGTAGGAATTCTATGATCCTAGGTAGCATAGATCTAGTTAGTTATCATTATGAACCTAACTGCTGGTATTACTGGACAATTCAGATCCCAGAGTGAAAACAAGTTTGACAGGCAATAAGATTTATCTTTCTTTTTGTTTACTGTGGGGTTTAATCATTGAACATAGTCATAAGAGGCTGCCAATGTATTTTTAACAAAATGTAAAAGTTTATTACTCAAAAGAAAAACATAAACTATATCATGCTGTACAACAACTGTTGGAAAAAAAATCTCAATACAACAGCAGAAAGGTTCATCTCTTTTCACCTGGGCAATACCCGCGCAGACACTGAAATGTCAGCAAAGAGTCATTCCCATCTGCATGCAAAAGCTTCTTGCAGAGGTGGCACAGCTGTAGTCGGTTTCCTTTCAGCAAATTGCTGTGCACTCAATGCTGTTCTCTTCACTTAGGGTCTCTCTAGTTTTATGGACCTCTTCTCTCTGCATGTACCTCCTACTGATCCCCTCTCTCTACTGGTCATAAAACTCAGGTCAGCAAGCACCTTAGTACTGACTCTGCAGCGGTTGCTAGTCGATGTCGGCTGCATTGGCGAGATCAAGCAAGGACTCGCAGTGGCCACAGCGTCAGTGGAAGTGAGATGGCACCGGAGAGTGGTGACACTATGCAACACTTTCCACTGTATTTTGTAACAAAACACACGTGGCAATAAATAAATCAAATCAAATAACAGTCATTCTTTTGAAATTATGTGGCATCTTGTAAATGCTGTTGTTTTGAACTCAATATTCAAACAACATACTTAATTTTAAAAAGAACAAATTGGACCTTTGCTGATCTGAAAAGCTAAATCAATTTCTCCTCCACTTTTTACACCAAACAAAAATAATATTATAAACTTTCATAACACTATCTTTCAGGAGATAAGAACGTTTAACTGTGTGCTGTTGTAGTTAACCAGCCTTAAGATAACATAACACACAAAGACCGAGGTTGCTGGAGAAACATCTCTGGAGAGGAAACCGAGTTAACATTTTGAGTTCAGTGATCCTCTTCAAACCTTTTCAGACTCCTCTTCATTTTTGTGTTTCAGATCTCCAGCATCCAGAGTTCTTTGTTTTATTTAAACTGACGTAACCTGATAAAATACTATCAGGTAATAAAATATTCTGGTTACTCAAGTACAAGGTCTTTTATTGAAGACATATTAGTGGTTACTCCTTACCAATCAATACTAGTAAGCGACATAGACTAGTATAACAAAGAGCTGCTGGCAGCAATCTATCCAGAGAGGATCCTGGCAGAATTCTGTGCCAGCTACAGACATCTCTTACAATATGGTGGCAGCATTGCACACCGATCTCTAAAAGAAAGCATCGACAGTGCAAAGAATCCACAGAAGTCCAAAGAGAAAAGAAAGCATTCTACTAAAAGAGTGAACTTCTCTTTTTAAGATTCAGCAGATTTTAACAAAAAGCGCGCACTCAGCTCCTACAGCATTTAGTGAAAAGTAGCAGTGAGCAAGTCAGAGCTGGACAGGTTTTAGTGACAGTCTTCTTTCTTTGCAAACGTAAATCAGCCAGAACAAGGGGGAGGGAAAACAAAGCATTAAAAATGAGAACTAGAAAGAGTCTTGTAAAGCTACAAAGAGATAAGTCAGAATCATGCTCCAGGAAAAAAGTGGTCAAAATCAGGCTCCAAAAGTAAGTTTGCTCTCTTAGAGGAAGAGTGAAACTGCATATTTTTATGGAAAAAATTCAAACCTGAGGGGCTAAAAGAAGGCTTAAATCATTATATTTACTAAACATTATTTTGCAACATTAAACATCATCATTAGAAGCAGCAGAGCATCATGTTATTGAAAGGACTCATTCATGAATGTCAGGATGATATAATCCTGACACAAAACTACCAGATATTATTTTTAACACCCACCCAGCTTCAATCCTAGCCCTAACATTCCCATAAAAACAGGTCTCATGTCTTTCTGGGCAACTTTGCAATGATTTTCAATCTGTTATCCAAAAACAGATACCATGAGTACAATATTGTTTGGAAATGTTTCTTAGTTTACAAAGCATTAAAACCTCTCGCAAACCATCAGCCCACACAACAAACCTTCTGTGTTTATATCTTTCCCTCTATGTGCCGAAGGCATCAATTTAGTTTGAGATTCATTAAACTCTCAGCATTTCTTGCTGCTTGATTTCAATGGCCATCCTTTTGGGTGGGTGATTCTAGATGTTAAGCCACTCATTGGGAAAAATGCTATATCTGCACTTCCCAGCAGAGTTAGTGAAATGCTCTCAGCAATGCAAGTCTGGCTATAGTCATTTGTTTTTGTTTTCTCAGCTGTGAATGGTGAGCCCAAGCTCATTTGTAGCATTCCTATTACAACCTTGCCTGAGCCGGAAATTAGCCAGGCTATTATAAGCATGAAATTGACCCATGATGATCCTAGTCTACATGGGTCAGTCCCATATTGGACATGGTGAAGTTATCAAATCACTGCACCTATAATCTTTGCTGTGGAAATAGCAGTTTCATTTGTGTTTGGGATTATATCCGAAGCCATCAAGCCCCTTGGTGGAAAGTGCTATTTCACACAATGGTGTGAAACATTTATTTGAAGCACTTTGTATGCAGTTATTTAAGTTAACCTGTTTGGACATGCTGTGGCACACCTGTTGGCAGCTGAAACTTAAACCTGGAACCTCTTGCCCAGGGACAATACCACTCCACCCCAAGAGCCTTGATCCCACCTTGTATGTATCCTGGCTGAATGGCCATTCTGCAGTCAATTCAAAGTCATTCCTAGTGTAAATTAACTGTGTCTGAAATTAATCATCTGAAGATGTAGTGTCTGAAGCTTTGATTGTACTTTTCCTTCCCCCACCAATCCATGCTGTTGTTTAGTCTTGATCACATGGTGCAGATGGAAACAGCACTTTGGAGGATCTCTTTGGCACCTGCTACTGGTGACCTTGGAGTATGACCATGTAATGTTCATCTGTTCACCATAAACGTTCTGCAAACAAAGGCAGTGCAAGCTATCCAACCCGTACAAACAGGAATTTTCAAATTCTTATTTAATTTACTGATGTGCGTTTTTAGTCTCAGCATTATTTTCCTTATTTAATAATATCTTCCTCTCTGGTAGGAGAAAAGCAAAGTAATTGTAGTATACAATTTTATGTGCAGGGAATGAAGTAGTTAATGTCAGAATGAGAGAAGACAGTTCAGCTGTCACAAGCAGCTAAAAATATAAGCCTTTTATCAACTAATTGGTAATAATTTGATCTTGTACAGTGAATTCATACAGAAAGCTCTTCATTTATCTAAACTGTATTCATAACATCTGCAATATACAGACTGCCAGGTGTTAAGAGATATCAGGGATTCATTAAGCTAGGATTAAGTTAAATAGATAGAGACCTAATAATCCAATCAGAAGCTGCCTAACACTAGAATGAACAATGCCTAGAGATTTATCCAAAAGCAACTCTGGGCAATGATGTCATCACAAGATACTTTTGAAGGAATAATCTTTAAAGGGGATTAAATAGATGCAGATTGTTACCATGATAAACTGCCCTCCCTGTTGTACTTCATTACTGTTTAGTCTGGAGATGCCAAGTAGGATTTGGGATCAGAGGCAATGGAGCAGAAAACATGTACAGGTCATCAGTATTTCTTGAGTTCCTGTTTCCAGTTTAAATGCACTGTATAGCAATGCTGTTGTTCACTGAGACTAAATCATGTTGAGTTTCAACAACATCAAAACAATTTCTTAACTGCATTAGACAAGAGCAGTAAAACTCATGAACATCCATACCAGTAATATGCTGATCCATTTTTCTAATTGATGTGTTTACAACGTTGACCTCTATTTAGAATGATTTAAGAATTTCCCTTTCAGTTACTACCATTGTCTTAGTCGTCGTGATAATAAACTGTGCAGTTACAGTTTAATGACTGCACTCAACAGCCCTTACCTTTATTGTGATTGTGTCATTCCTTAAACTCCCTCCCAACCTCCGTAAAAACAAAGCATTAGCTATGCAGTTTTCACAATAGGGAAACAGTCCAAAGAAGGTAAACTCTCCTGAGTGTCTTATAACACGCTTAGAAATCAGGCCAGAGAACACAAAGTAATGCTACCATGGGAACTACATTACAACTGTCTGAGAACAATTACTAGGTGCCTTCTCTCATGAATGTATATTCTGGAGACTGTAAAGAGTGCTCATAGTTAATTATGTGGACTGTGCAATTTATAAACATGTTTACTCAACTTGTGAATGCAATCAAAAATTAAAAAGAGGTTTTAGTATCAGGGCAAGTATTTGTCCGGAGACAAGCCACACCTAATCAGTTATTTCGAAGAAAATCAATTTGTTTAAATGCCTTTTGCAAGCATTCACCTGTGTAGACAGGCAAATTTAATGCAGTGATGTAGACCATGGTGGTTTTCCTCAGCGTATGTTAGATTTGATTCTGATTGCACAGATTTAGGGCTCTTATGCTGTTTCAGTTACACCTTTGACAATGGTTAATACTACAATCATATCTGTGAAATCTGATTGAGAGAATAATCCAGCATTAAATCAATTTTATCTAAACCAGTGATATATACAAGTCATATGGATGCTTAATAAAAACTGGCTATCTCTAGACAGATAAAGACTTTGTAAATATTACTGGTAGGGTGTCAGTTTTTGCTTGGTGCTACTCTTTCTGCCTTTGACACAATGGGTTGTAGAGTCAAGCCTTATTCCAATTTCCACACAACATGACACCTCAGTGTGCAGTATTGATGGAATGCTGCACTGTCCAAGGTGCTGCCTTTCAGATGAGGTATTAAACTGAGACCCTCCTACTTTGGACGTAAAAGACCAGGCATCCTTTTTGAGGAAAAGCAGGCAAGTTCTGTATTGGTTATCCCAATAGTTATCCCTCAACCTATTATATATCTAAAGCGAATAATTTGATCATTTATTTCATTGTATTTATGCAACCTTGCTGTGTACAAGTTGGTTGCCATATTTTTCACATTCATTCAGTAGTTTGGGGTCTCCAGGGGTCATGACATATAAATGTAATTTATTTAGTTATGATTTTATTTTCTAAAAGTACAAGTTTTGCACCTTAATTTTTCTAGCTGTAGATTTGATGTGATTGCCATGTGAAGGAGCTAAAATAGTCAAAGGAAGTTTAAGCTGATAATCAAAAAGATGTAAGTAACCCAATGATGAAAACCATAATCCAGTGCTGATGACTGTGTCACCAGAATTGGCTTGAAGCCTGGCTAAATCCAGCAGTGTGATGGAACATAAGAACATAAGAACTAGGAGCAGGTGTAGGCCTTCCGGCCCTTCGAGCCTGCTCCACCATTCAATAAGATCATGGCTGATCTTTTCGTGGACTCAGATCCACTTACCCGCGTTCTCACCGTATCCCTTAATTCCTTTATTGTTCAAAAAAAATCTACCTTATCTTTAAAAACGTTTACTGAAGTAGCGTCAACTACTTCACTGGGCAAGGAATTCCATAGATTAACAACCCTCTGGGTGAAGAAGTTCCTTCTCAATTCAGTCCTAAATCTGCTCCCTCTAATCTTGAGGCTATGCCCTCTTGTCCTACCTTCACCTGCCAGTGGAAACATCCTCTCTACTTCTATCTTATCTATTCCCTTCATAATTTTATATGTTTCTGTAAGATCCCCCCTCAATCTTCTGAATTCCAATGAATATAATCCCAATCTACTCAGTCTCTCCTCATAAGCCAAACCCCTCAACTCCGGAATCAACCTAGTGAACCTCCTTTGCATCCCCTCCAGTGCCAGTACATCCTTTCTCAAGTAAGGAGACCAAAACTGCACACAGTACTCCAGGTGTGGCCTCACCAGCACCTTGTACAGCTGCAACATAACCTCGCTGCTTTTAATCTCAATCCCTTTAGCAATGAAGGACAAAATTCTATTTGCCTTCCTAATTACTTGTTGTACCTGCAGACCTACCTTCTGTGATTCATGCACAAGGACACCCAGGTCCCTCTGCATAGCAGCATGCTGCAACTTTTTACCATTCAAGTAATAATCCTTTTTACTATTACTCCTACCAAAATGTATGACTTCACATTTATTTACATTGTATTCCATCTGCCAGACCTTTGCCCACTCACTCAATGTATCTATGTTCCTCTGCACATTTTGCTCTGCCATTCATCTTAGTGTCATCTGCAAACTTTGACACCCTACACGTGGTCCCCAACTCCAAATCATGTATATAAATTGTAAATAATTGCGGTCCCAACACCGATCCCTGAGGCACACCACTAGTCACTGACTGCCAGCTAGAATAGCACTCATTTATCCCCACTCTTTGCTTCCTGTTAGTCAACCAATCCTCTATCCATGCTAATACTTTACCCTTAACGCCATGCATCCTTATCTTACGCAGTAGCCTCTTGTGCGGCACCTTGTCGAAGGCCTTTTGGAAATCTAGGTACACCACATCCACTGGGTCCCCATTGTCCACCTTGCTCGTAATGTCTTCGTAGAATTCCAAAAGATTTGGCAAGCACGACCTGCCCTTCATGAACCCATGCTGCGTCTGCCCAACAGGACAATTTCTATCAAGATGCCTTGCTATTTCTTCCTTGATAATAGACTCAAGCATCTTCCCCACTACAGAGGTTAAGCTAACCGGTCTGTAATTCCCCACCTTTTATCTACTTCCCTTTTTAAACAGTGGCATCACATTTGCTGTTTTCCAATATGCTGGGACTGCCCCAGAGTCCAGCGAATTTTGGAAAATTACCGACAGTGCACCTGCTATTTCTCCCACCATCTCTTTTAGTACCCTGGGATGCATTCCATCAGGGCCCAGGAGACTTATCAATCCTTAGCTCCATTAGCTTGCCCAACACTACCTCTTCCGTAATAATGATTGTTTCCAGGCCCTCACTTACCTTCGTCTCTTTGTCAATTACTGGCATGTTATTAGTGTCCTCCACTGTGAAGACCGATACAAAATACCTGTTCAATGCCTCGGCCATTTCATCATATCCCATAACTAAATTCCCCTTCTCATCCTCTAAAGGGCCAACATTTACTTTAGCCACTCTTTTTCGTTTTATATATTTATAGAAACTTTTGCTATCTGTCTTTATATTCTGTGCTAGTTTTTTTTCATGTTCTATCTTACTTTATAGCTCTTTTTGTGGCTTTCTGTTGACCTTTGAAGTTTTCCCAATCTTCTAGTTTCACGCTGTTTTTGGCCACTTTGTACGCCTTCTCTTTCAATTTGATAGCCTCCCTTATTTCTTTAGACACCCATGGCAGACTACCCCTTTTCTTACAGTCCTTCCTTTTCACTGGAATATACTTTTGCTGAGCACAAAATTAATATGAACAATTCATGGATATATTTCAATGGATCTAATTTATTTTTCCCACTGTCTATATAGACTACAAAACTGTAGACGTAAATGGCATTTGCCCAATCACCATGGGGTTAGGGTTGAAGAGAAGATTGCTCTTGTGAACTAGGTATATGCTGTTACAACACAAGGAGTTACATCTGACTCTGAGATATGCTAATAAGATACAATCAGGCTTAACTTCCCACCCTGTTTCTCATTCTACCCATTATATTGCAACTACTTACAGAATTTTTAAGCAATCATTTGCAGATATAATTTTACAATAAACTTGTAGAACTGAAATAATATTTAATTGTTTAATGCAAGTATGCTCATGTATTAATTAATTGAAATGTATTCTCTTATGACTGCTACGATGCCAGCCTTTGGTCAGCAGGAAAAATGAACCTAAAATTTAAACTAAAACTACTACATAATGATGACCTAGGATTGAAGTGGCTTCTCAACCGATGAGATTTTTCTGACCTGATGTACGTTGCCATCTGTACCCCTCAATGCGAGGCTGAGCATTGATAAAGTTACAAGTCACTAATAGTCTTCATGTAAGCCATTTGAAACCCTCAATGAGATCCAATCCTGTAATGTCTCCTAGGTGTCCACTCTTCTCAAAATAACAAGTTTAGAAAGCACTGTCCGCTGTCACGTGAAGCAGCAGCGGATTATGACAGAACAGATTGTTTGTTTGATGCATTTCCTCTGACTATTGTGTTTGTTACCCTTAAGGAACACTCTCTGAAAGATATTGCCCTTAAAATGATTCGTGTAACTATATCTTGGGACATTAACTTCTGTACTTCAGACCCTATTAAGTATATCATGAAGAAATTAGATAAGCCTGTACTGTTTACTAGCGGATTTATATGTCTGGGAAAGTCATCACTGAATACATCCAAGTACTGGAAACAATTAACATGAGGCACCAGTCTGTTAAGCAAAAGCATAATCTAATCAAGACAGCCTGAGCCATAGACAGTACTTGTTAGTGAACATTAAAGTGGCTCATCAAAACCTTTGACCTAAATAGCTTCTGTAGATATTTTTTAATCAACCTGATTCAGAGATGTTATTACAAACCTCTGGAGTAGGTAGGACTTGAACCGAGGCCTCCAGGCCCAGAGATAGTAAACACTACTTTTGCACCACAAGGACCATCAAATAGTTTATGTGTGCATTATGAAGCTTACTCAAATTGTTCGTCTGTTTCTCTAATTAATTTCTCAAGGTCTCTCAAAGGATTTTTATGGTTGGAAGGATATTGACCCCCTTTTCTTTCAATTGGGCACAACACATGGCTGGCTCCATGGTAAGAAAGGTTACAGGATTTCAAGAAAGCTTTACCAGTAGGAATCTAGCAGTTATTCCCTTGTGTATCTTTAGGTTGAAAAGCCTGCATGGAAACCTTTTCAAAGGAATGGAGCTGATGGGATTGTCTGATTAACCTTTTCATGAGTTGGTTCAAAGCTGCTGTGTTATTTGAACTGACTTCAGTAAGTCATAGAATCATAGAGTCATACAGCACAGAAACAGACCCTTCAATCCAACTCATCTGTGCCAACCAGACATCCCAATTTGATCTAGTCCTGTTTGCCAGCATTTGGCCCAAATCCCTCTGAACCTTTCCTATTCATATATCCATCCAGATACCTTTTAATTGTAATTGTAACTGCCTCCACCACTTTGCCTGGCAGCTTGTTCCACATACGCACCACCCTCGATGTGAAAAAGTTACCGCTCAGGTCATTTTTAAATCTTTCCCCTCTAAACTTAAATGTACACTTTCTAGTTTTAGACTGCTCTACCCCCGGGAAAAGACCTTGGCTATTCACCCTATCCATGCCCCTCATGATTTTATAAACCTCTATAAGGTCACCCCTCAGCCTCCAACGCTCCAGGGATAAATCCCCAGCCTATTCGTCCTCTCCCAATAGACCCGGCAACACCTAATAAATCTTTTCTGCACCCTCTCAAGATTAGTAACATCCTTCCTATAGAAGGGTGACCAGAATTGTATGCAGTATTCTGAAAATGGCCTCACCAATGTCCTGTACAGCCATAACATGATGTCCCAACTCCTATACTCAATGCACTGACGAATGAAGGCAAGCATGCTACATGCCTTCTTCACAACCCCGTCTACCTACAACTCCACTTTCAAGGATCTATGCACCTGAACCCCCTAGGTCACATTGTTCAGCAACTCTCTCCAGGGCCCTACTATTAACTATGTAAGACCTGCTCTGATTTACCTTACCAAAATGCGACACCTCACACTTAACTTAATTAAACTCCATCTGCCACTCCTCAACCCATTGGCCCATCTGATCAAAATCCCATTTTACTGTGAGATAATTTTCTTCACTGTCCACCACACCACCTATTTTGGTATCATGTGCAAACTTACTAACCATACCTCCTACATTCACATCCAAATCATTTATATAAAATGATGAAAAGCAGTGGACCCAGCACTGACCCCTCTGGCACACCGCTAGTCACAGGCCTCCAGGCTGAAAAGCAACTCTCTACCACCACCTTCTGTCTCCTACCTTCAAGGCAATTTTGTATCCAATTGACTAGCTCTCTGGATCCCCTGTGATCTAACCTGACTAACCAGTCTACCATGCAGAACCTTGCTGAACCCTTTACTGAAGTCCATACAGACATCTACCACTCTGCCTTCATCAGTCTTCTTTGTCACCTCTTCAAAAACTCAAGTTAGTGAGACATGATTTCCCATGCACAAAGCCAAGTCCTGTTTCTGCTTGCTGCTATAAATAATTCAACCTGTGAATCTGCTTGTTCATTCATATCATATTTTTTGTATGATAATTCCTAATTGTCTTTTTATGTGATGAACCTATTCCAGAAATTGTAACCTGAAACAAAGCCTTGCTGTTGTTCACCCAAGGCAGACTCACCCTGACCATTTTGTACACATGGCCTTGGTTACACATAGTTACTTATGCAAACTAACTTCAGTGACAGCCACAAGAGGAAATATCTGAAGAAATTCAAATCACAATAATAACACTGCAGTTTGGGTCACATGGTACAGTAGAATACTAGATTGAATTGCATGATTCTACTGTGCTTATAATATTTGGATCCACCACAATATGATGATAAACTCAGAACAAGAAAATATATATTGAAGGAATAAAGTTAAAGTACACCCGTGCCCCTCAACTTCAAATGCGTAAATTCTACAATAAAAGGAGCTGATACATGCTACAAGGCGGTTGTATATGTTGAGAAGCTTCTCAAAATTCACTCCCAGTTTATAACATCATGGATGCCTATATGTTTGGTGACTTTCTCCTTTTTTTTGGCATCAAAATATTTGATAGTTGTCAGTAAATAGTTCCAAATTTCCAGTCTTGGTGATCAATGTCAGTTGGATCTGTGAATTGGAATGCTAGCTTATATTTCCCTGACCGTCATCCAGTATCCACAGTGTAATATACTCCAACTGATGTGCTACAGCATGCTTCTGAGTATGTACCAAAATGAGCCACATTGATGTTCCAGAGATGGCCCCATCTAAAACGTTAATTGTTCTCTTTTAGATGCTATCTCAACTGTATATAGTTTAAACAGTCATAACCAAATTTGAAGAAGGCAAAGGGATTCTGGAAATGTGCAGTAAGTCAACTAGAATCTCAAAGAGAAAACTTAATCTTTTAAGTGGGAAGCAACTCCAGGACTGATTTCAAGTTAGTCATTGTTTACTGTCAACTGACTAAACAGTAATGATTGTAATTGGGGTCCCTAACCCTGACCCAGATCTTTTAATACTGTTGATGTAATTTTAAATTGTTGGGAATGGAGCCACGAAGAAGATATCACCCAGTACACAATGGAAAACTTGATTATATGAAATTTGAACCATAAATGAAGAGAACTGCTTAATTTGAGCAAAATATGTACTCATTTAGCAGGAAAAAGCATTTGGTTAATAGGAATGCCAGTTGATGGAAACAGCAAATGGCTTGATTTTTCCTTTTCTTTCCCATACACTTGAAAGAATTATTCATGCATCAGTTCATTCAAATGGAACTGGTTAACAGAAAAAAAAATGCATTGAAGTTCATTATGTGAAAAATAAATAAATATTTAGCTGATTCATCTTGAAGCACTGCCAAGGGTTGCACTTGCAGAAGAAAGGTAGAAACTGCACACAAAATTGTTCTGAACATGTGTGCACACATTCCCACACCCTCGTCAAATATTAGTGTCAATCCCCAGCAATGTATTTTGAGTGCATGGTCTGAATCTTCAAATTAACAACAAACAATCAATTATTACATAATTTCAGTTATTCATGGAAGTATTTTTGGATTGTGGTACATCTCAATTCAAAGCTGTAAGTTACTCAAGTTTCTTCTCTGTGAAATGTGAACGGTTTGGAATGACAATGGTTGTTAAAGTTAGTACCCCATTTATGTTGCCCATATTCCAGTGATGTACCTGTTGAAGTCAACAACAGCGCATGAGGGAAGGCAATGACCTAGTGTTATAATCGCTGGACTGTTAATCCTGAGACCCAGGTAATGTTCTGGGGACCTGGGTTTGAATCCCTCCATAGAGGAATCTGAATTCAGTAAAAATAAATCTGGAATCAAGAGTCTAATGATGATCATGAATCCATTGCTGGAAAAACCCACCTGGTTTACCGATACCCTTAAGGGAAGAAAACTGCCATCTTTACCTGATGTGGGCTACATGTGACTTCAGACTGACAGCAATTGTTGACTCTTAACTGCCCTCTGGGCAATTAGGGATGGGCAACAAATGCTGGGCTAGCCAGAAATGCCCTCAACCTGTGAGTGAATTAATTTAAAAAGTGTAAAATTCTTAATATACTAAGTTTGTTGGTGATGGTGTTATGACCCGACTGGGGTAGCATGACATACATCACACACCCCGCTTTTCTCAGAGTTCTAACAAATAGAGTCATAGAGATGTACAGCATGGAAACAAAACCCTTTGATCCAACTATAATGGAGGAACACAGCAGAAGGGTCTGAAGGAGGGTCCCGACCCGAAACGTCAGCTTTCCTGCTCCTCTGACGCAGCCTGGCCTGCTGTGTTCATCCAGCTCCACGCTGTGTTATCCAGTTCTTACTATCTCTTTGGTCCAACTCGTCCACATCGACCACAGATCCCAATCTGACCCAATCTATTCATAAACCCATCCAGATGCTTTTTAAATGTTGTAATTATACCAGCCTCCACTACTTCGGCTGGCAGCTCGTTCCAAATCTGCCATTCTCCGCATGAAAAAGTTAGCTCTCAGGTCCTTTTTAAATCTTTCCCCTCTTGCTTTAAACCTATGCCCTCCAGTTTAGGACTCCCTCACATTAGGAAAAGTCTGGCAGTTAGGCATACCATTTTTCTGCCATTCTCACATTCCGATCACTTTTTCTGAACCATCAACATCTTTTCTCCACCAGCATTCTACAACCCACCACCAGCACAAACTCCTGCCTTCACATTCCTCCTCCCCTGCCAACTATAGCATAATTGCTACCCCATCCACACTTCACTTCAGCTTTGATGAATAGTCATCTAGGCTTGAAACGTTAGCTTGCTCTCTCTCCATGGATGCCTCCTGACCCGCTGTAATATCCAGCATTTGTTGTTTACAGAAGCTGTTTTTGAATTTCTTGGGATGTGTGTTTAAGCTTTTGTGTCTTCTGCCCAACAGAAGAGGTTGGAAGAGATTATAACCGGGGAGGGGACGGGTCATTGATTATGTTGGCTGTCTTCCCAAGGCAGCAAGAAGAATAGTTGGAATCAATGGATAGTAGGTTGGCTTGTGTGATAGACTGGGTTGTGTTCACAACTCTCTGTAGTTTCTGATGAAGGGTCTAGGCCCGAAACGTCAGCCTTTCTGCTCCTATGATGCTGCTTGGCCTGCTGTGTTCATCCAGCTCTACACCTTGTTGTCTCGGATTCTCCAGCATCTGCAGTTCCTTCTATCTCTGTAGTTTCTAGTTTCTAGTACTGTAGTATTTTGGCCTCAGAGATTCATTCCCAGTATATTTCTTATTCATTTGTTTGTATTTCCACCTCAAAACTTAGTTTACCCTGCGCTGATAATCCATCTGATCCAAACTGAAACATGATACAACAAGCTGCCAAAGCCTGTTTCTCTAACCGTGTGACTTCTGGAAGTAGCTGTCATGTGTCATGCGGCAGCAGTATGATGATTGATGTGTGTGCAACAAGCAAACCTGTGCGGTTGGTGAGATTGACTGTCAGAGACTCTGCAATCAACAAGTCTGTTGCAATCTATGTGATGGAGAGTGAATGGATCTAAATAATCTGCTGTATTCCCCGGCCAAAGCTAGGCCTCAAAACTTTCTGTTCAAAACCTGATTGACTTTGTTTAAAAGCATGACTGTCTCTGTGTCTGTGGTCTTATACACACAATACAATAGAAGGGTCAGTGCCAGACTCCCTGCAGATTGCCTGAACCTTGGCATCTACTTGCCCAATGCAAGTGAGGAATTTAGCCAAATCAGGCTAACAAATTGGTTCTTATTTACAGTCTCTGAGAAAAGAACACATATTAAAGTATTAGCTACCTATTGTTGAAGGACTTTTTTTTTAATTCTGTAGAAATTAAAATTCAAAAATTTTCTTGGTAAAAGTGGTTTAAAAATCTGGGTATATAATATGCATTATATTTCAATTCACTCAGATTTAATGTGTATGCAACACTGATTTGTTTCAAATCAGCCTATATTACCGTCTTATTCACGTTTATTCAAACACTACCTGAAACGTATTCCTCTTGGGACTTTAGTAGCCCCTTGGTACAAGCAAATGCAGCTATAAGGTGCCCTTTTGTCCAATGAATGTTTTTCCCCCTCAATAATATTGGCGCAGGTCACAAGACCTGGTAGTTGCTGTAGTACACACTTCACAATAAAGTTTGCAATGTTGGCTCCTAAGACCTGTACTCCGATTATGGTTAGTTGTGGTTTTTCTCATCTGTTAGTCTCATTATCCAAGGAGCTGATTCTTATCAGTGTTCCACTCTTTAAATAAACAAATTGCATTCAGCTTCAATGGGATATAACACCAAGGCAGACAAAAAAGTCTGATTAGAAACTAGCCTAAGGCTTGTCATAAAGTCTGATGCATTGCAATGTTTGCTGTCTCTTAAAGGAGAAGTGTTGCCTCTTTAGAAGTTATAAGGCAGAAAGAAATGGGAGCAGCCTGCTTGTTACTTTTTCTTTGCAATGTTACAGTGGCAGTTTCAAAAACGTACTGGCACTGTAGCAGAAATTATGGTCCTGAGTTTGCAAATCTCAATTTTCCAAATGGCATTTTGTGCAATTTCTTGAGGCCAAGGCTATGTGCAGTGGTGTCATGTGTAAATTCAGAAAATTAGGTCCAACTTTAATGAGTTCTATTGGAGCCTAGCCCACAGTCTAATCCTTACCCATAATTGGTAATTTGAAGCCAGAACGTAGCTATTTGAAGCAGTATTTCGTTTTTGTTTCTTTATTTCACTCGCATCACATTTTGCTCCATTTTGGTCTTTGTTGGTGGGGAGCCCTGCCACTGCTTTCTTTCACTGTTCTTGGTAGCTGCAGGTATTCAGATCACGCCATATAAAGAAATGAACTTGAATATCCCTTTAGCGATCCTGAACATTTTGCAAAAGTGGGATGACATAAAGAATTTATTAAAAGGGTCAACAGCCCTGAGGCACTTTAACTAAACCCATAATTCCAGGTCCGATTAAACCTATGGATTCCTGTATTGTATAATTATTGTACATGTATTTTACAAATAACAACTGATCAATTTTGCAAGGGACAACTTCTTAATCACTTGTTCTGTAGAAGAGGGACACCAACTGGGGAGGAGACACTGTTTTCAGAGGTTGGGAGTTCAGATATTTTTAAATGAACCTGTTCAGTGATTTTATTAAACACTTATGGAGCAGATGGGACTCAAACCTAGGCCTCTTGGCTCAAAGGTAGGGACACTGCCACTGTACCACAACAGTTTATTCAGAGTTTCTCACAGCTCCTTTGTTGCCTCCTCCATCCACAAACAAAGCCTGCTGCATAATTCAGGTATACAGAAAGAGCAAGAACAAAAGGATGATGCAACAGTGCTTCATATGCGTACTGTAGAGCAGGGTAGTAGCACCACATTTAATTTCATCTCAACTCAATGGACCCTAAAAGAAATTTGCATGACAGTGAGGACAACACAAATTTTCACCTTTATCCTGATAGCACAGACTTCTCATCTGGAGCCAGGTACAAGGGATGGGGTTGACTGAGTTAACGTATAACTGATTAGGGATAGTTAACATGGCCTTTTGCGTGGGAAATCATGTATCGCAAACTTGACTGAGTTTTTTGAGGACATGATCAAGAAGACAGAAAGGGCAGAGCAGTAGACATCTATATGGACTGCAGCAAAGCTTTAGACAAGGTTTTGCATGGTAGCCTGGTTACTAAGGCTAGATCACGTGGAATCCAGGGCAAGCTAACCAACTGGATACAAAATTGCCTTGAAGGTAGGAGACAGAGGGTAGGGGTAGTGGAAGGTTGTTTTCCAGACCGAAGACCTGTGACTGGCAGTATCCTGCAAGGATCAGTGCTGGGTCCACTGCTTTTCAGCATTTATATAAATAATTTGGATGTGAATATAGGAGGCAATGGTTAGTAAGTTTGCAGATCACACCAAAATTGATGGTGTAGTGGATAGTGAAGAAGGTTGTCTCAGAGTAAAACAGGACCTTGATCAGATGGGCCAATGGGCCGAGGAGTGGTGGATGGAGTTTAATTTAGATAAATGTGAGTTGTTGCATTTTGGTAAGGCAAACCAGGGCAGGACTAATACAGTAAATGGTAGGGCCCTGGTGATTGTTGCCGAACAAAGAGACCTAGGGGTACAGGCGCATAGTTCCTTGAAAGTGAAGTTGCAAGTAGACAGGGTGGTGAAGAATACATTTGGCACACTTGCCTTCATTGATCAGATAATTGAGAATAAGAATTAGGATGTCATGTTGTGGATGTATAGGACATTGGTGAGGCCACTTTTAAAATACTCTGTACAATTCTGGTTGCCCTTCTTATAGGAAGGTTGTTGTGAAACTTGACAGGGTGTAGAAAAGACTAACAAGGATGTTGCTGGAACGGGGGGGAATGAGTTGTAGTGAGAGGTTGAATAGGCTGAGGCTTTTTTCCCTGCAGCATCTGAGACTGAGGGTTCACCTTATTTTGGATTGTAAAAACATGAGGGGCACGGACAGGATGAATAGCCAAAGTTGTTTCTTTAGGGTGGAGGAGTCCAAAACTAGAGGCCAAAGGGCTAAAGTGAGAGGGGAAAGATTTAAAAAGGACCTAAAGGGCAAGTTTTTCACATAGAGGGTGGTGTGTGTGTGGAATGAGCTGTCAGACAAAGTAGTGGAGGCTGGTACAATTACAATATTTAAAAGACATCTGGATAGGTATACGAACAGGAAGGGGTTCATGTCCACAGTTCTCTGAAAGCTGCCACCCAGATGGATAGAGTTGTTAAGTAGGCATTTGGTGTGTTAGCTTTCATTAATAGAGGGATTGAATTCAAGAGCTGTGAAGTTATGCTCCAGCTATATAAAAGCCTGGTTTGGCCACATCTGGAGTATTGTGTCCAGTTCTGGTCGCCTCATTACAGGAAAGATGTGGAAACGTTGGAAAAGGTGCAGAGGAGATTTACCAGGATGTTGCCTGGAATTGAGGGAAGGTCTTACGAGGAAAGGTTGAGAGAGCTAGGGCTTTTCTCTTTAGAACGACGAAGGATGAGAGGTGACTTGATAGAGGTGTACAAAATGATCAGAGGTATAGATAGAGTAGACAGCCAGAGATTTTTTCCTAGGGTGGAGGTAACTTTTACGAGGGGACATAGTTTTAAAGTGAAAGGAGATAGATAATGGGGAGACGGCAGAGGTAGGTTCTTTACTCAGAGAGTGGTAGGGGCGTGGAATGCGTTGCCAGAGAGGGTAGTGGAGTCGGCCTCATTAGGGGCATTTAATAGGCATATGGATGATAGTATAAGGTAGCGGTGGAGGTTAGATAGACCTTAGGTTTCGGGTAAAAGTTCGGCACAACATCATGGGCCGAAGGGCCTGTACTGTGCTGTACTGTTCTATGTTCTATGTTCTAGATATTTAAGAAAATAACATCAAAATTGGCTGTGCACAAGAAAAGAAAACTATGTGTATACGTCCAACAGTTTGGAAAGATCTTCTCATAAACAGCAAAAAGAGAGTTTTAACTCTTTTACAGTAATGTACTTTCAGACACTCAACCTCAGTGAAGTTTCACTCCTATCTTCACTCAAACATTTCTTACTCAGTTGATGAGATTGCAAGTATTTCCTTTTATCAAATTTCTGCACATGCACCAGATGTGATTATTTTTATCTCTCTCTCTCTCTCTCTCTATGACACATACAGACACAGGCTGACTCCTTGATTTTCTCACTGAATTGTAAGAACATTTTTCAGTTGCTTTGAGGCTGTTAAACAGCACACCTGCTAGTCTGAGTATTTTCTTCTAAACTGAACCTGCTCCTGGTATCGGAACTCTCCACCTATCTCTCCCTGGATTGTAAATTTTACCTTAGTAAACACTTCAGCCATTACCTCATCAAATAGAATCCCTACAGTGTGGAAACAGGCCATTCAGCCCAGCAAGTCCACACTGACCCTCCGAAGAACATCCCATCCAGACTCAATCCCCTACCCTATCCCTTATTTCCCATGGCTAATCCACCGAGCCTATACATCCCTGGACACTATGGGCAATTTAGCATGGCCAATCCACCTAACCTGCAATATCTTTGAACTGTGGAACGAAACTGGCGTACCTGGAGGAAACCCATGCAGACACGGGGAGAATGTGCAAACTCCACACAGACAGTCACGCAAAACAGGTATTGAACTTGGATCCCTGGCACCGTGAGGGACCAAAGCTAACCACTGAGCCACCATGCCACCCTAGCTTGTCTAGTCATTGAGCTTTAGTCTCATGATTTGTTGGAAATGCATTTTTGACCTACCCACTGCTTAAAAAAAAAGTTTTTAACACTTAAAAACTACTCACCTTTATGGAACTGAAAACCAGGAATCCATTTACCTCTACTTTATACCAGTAGTCCCAAATAATAGTAAAATGTTACACACTGTCCTCACACTCTGCTTATGAAGATTGAAACAAAAGCAAAATATTGCAGATGTAGGAAATCTAAAGTTAAAAATGCCAGAAATACTCAGCAGGCCAGGAAACATCCATGCAGAGAGAAACAGAGCTCATGTTTCATGTTGATCATCTCAATTCGGTCAAAGGTCATCAACCTGAAACATCAGCCAGAATCCTCTGGAGGTGATTGAGGTCTCAGCCACCAGCATGAGAGCCAGCTCTCTTTGTGGAGAGGTCAGGCACTTGATAGGCCAGCACTGATCCTCCTTCAGGGATCAGGTACCACATGGGAGGAGGTTTTCCACATTGAGCACTACCAATCGAGTTAGAGGCCAGCAGTTCTATTGTCCAGCAAACTTGCACAAACGCAGCGGCTGCTTTTGGTATGGTATCACCTGAAACTTAGGATTGTTTCTGGATCCCAAGCCACGGTTGAATTTTGGCGAGAGATGATGGGCTGGATTGAGCAGCGAGGGTCACTCAATTAGGCTCTGAATGCATTCAGCAAACAAACCCAACACCCAGGAAGACCCCAACAATTATGCCTGAGTTTGCTTGTTGTGCTTCTTGCATGGCAAGTCCCCCATCTGCCATTGGGTTAGTACTGCAATGGCAAGCTAAGGCTGCTAAGTGCATATTAAGTGCCTCAAATGGTGGCAGGAGGCATCTCCATCTACTGCCCTCCTGCCTGATTCAATGCCATTAACTCTGTTTTACTCAAATTGAGTTTGAGACTAAACTCTTAAGACACAAACTGATTGCTTACTATGTAGGAGAAGAAGTTAAGAATTAAGGGTAATCATCCAAGCATTCTGTTGGAAACCAATGATGTTGATCCACTGGACATGTGACTCAAAACTGCCCACTGCCTAAAATCATGTGGCACACTCCACTGCAGGATCAGTTTCAATTTGGGTCACCCTGACAAGATCACATTTAGTACAAAGTGTGGATTACAATATAAACTGGATATTTAGTTTTGTAAGTTAACCTGTCAAGTGCTGAGGATTGTACTGGCAAAAACATCATATTATGAAACAAAAACACACTAATAAATTGGTCAACACCAGAACTGGAGTCCAACCATCCATCTTTATTGTTATTTATTGTCATGGATTATCTGTCCATCTGTTAAAGACTTTTTTTTGCAATTCATCAAATGTCATACTTAGTTGTATAATTAGTTAAAAGGGATTTGATACATGTGGAGATTAGTCCTCGCTACACTACTACTGAAAGGATGTCATAATCCAACCTTGGAAGTCAAATGCATTTTGAACATTTAAGTGGAGTTGACCTGTTTTAAGTATTAAGAGGTCAGCTTAAAAAGAATCATTTTCTTTGCACGTGTCACTTGAATGTTCAATTTAATTCTCTGCTGACGAGTGGACAATGAGGAAGGAGAGCCAAGGGATTCAGGAGATAGTTGGGTTGAATTATAACAATCGAATCAGGAACTCATTATTTAATCTACTGTTCCTGAATTGAGTCTGACATATAATCTATTCCAGTAACAGCAATTTTTTGGCGTTAGGAGCAATTTGGTTGGGTTCATATTGGCACAGAATGGTTTAAGTACAATTGAATAAGGAGATGAGTTCTTGGGTTCACTGTTATAGTTGTAAGAACTGTATCCTTTTATATCTGTGTTTTATTTAAATTCACTCATGAGATAAGAGTGTCGCTGGTAGGCCAGCATTTATTGTCCATCCCTAGTTGACCTTGAGAAGGTGGTGGTGAGCTGCTTTTTTGAACTGCTGCCTTGGATGCACATAGGGACACCCGCAAGGCTGTGAGTGTGAAATTCCGGGATTTTTACCTAATTAAAGGAATCATGACATATTTTGAAGTCAGGACAGTGAGTTGTTTGAAGGGGAACTTGAGGTGATTGTGTTCCCAATATGTCTGCTGCTCTTGTCCTTCAAGATAGAAGTGGTCGTGGATTTGGAAGGTGCTGTCTAAGGAACTTTAGTGAATTTCTGAAATGTCTCTTGAAGATGGTACACACTGCTGCTACAGAGCATTGGTGGTGGAGGCAGTACATGTTGTGCTCCTTTATCCTGGCTGGTGACAAGTTTTTTGAGTGTTGTTGGAGCTGCACTCATCCAGGCACTTGTAGAGTTAAGAGCAAATTACTGCAGCTGCTGGAATCTGTACTGAAAACAATAAATGCTGGGGATCACAGCGGGTCAGGCAGCATCCACAGAGAGAGAGAGCAGGCTAATGTTTTGAGTCTAGATGACCCTTCATCAGAGCTCCGTCACACTCCTGACTTGTGCCTGTAGATGATGGACAGGCTTTGGAGAGTCAGGAGATGAGTTACTCACTGCAGTATTCCTATCCTCTGATTTGCTGTTGGAGCTACTATATTTGTATGGCTAGTCCAGTTCACTTTCTGATCAATGATAGTGGGGGATTCAGTTATGGTAATGCCACTGATCACCAAGGGGCAATTGTTAGATCATCTGTTATTGGGGGTGGTCATTGCCTGATATTTGTGTGGTATGAATGTTACTTGTCACTTTTTAGCCCACACTGGATATTGTCCAGGTCTTGTTGCACTTGGACATGTATGGCTTCAGTATCCAAGGCGTCATTAATAGTCATGAATATTGTGCAATCATCAACAAACATTCCCACTTTTGATGCTATAATTGAGAGAAGGTCATTAATGAGGAACTCCTGCAGAGATTCCTAGACCTGAGATGACTGACCTCCAACAACCACAACTGTCTTCCTTTCTGCCAGGTATGACTCTAGCCAGTGTACAGTTTTCCCACTGATTCCCCTTAACACCAATTTTATTAAGGCTGGAGTCTTTAAAAACTGCGGATTATGAGGAGAAAGAGCAGTTATTAAAAACAGGAATTTACCAGGATGACTGTATAATTTCACAGCACGGAATTTGATACCTATTCTAAACTCTGGTTGTGTGGCAATGGGTTCTTGCAACGAGCAGACAACCTGTAGCTAAGGAATTGTTTACAAGTGAAGATGATTGATTCTCATCTAACTGAGTAGTTTGGAACTGGAAACAAATTACACAGACACAGACATAGAGACAGAAAGACATAGAAGGGTGTGCTGCTGTTCTCCCCAGCAGAAGCTGCCTGTTCTTTGCAGTATGGAAGACTGAGTTTCAACTTACCTTTCCTGCAGCATTTGCTTTCACCTGTGACTTTTGAATTGATAAATTGGAGACATTTTCTAAGTGAGTCAGTTACTCTGCTCTTCTTACAAGCCAATGGAAGCTTCCAGAAGAAAGATGTCAGGAACATCTAGAGTCTGGCTTGCCAAAGTCGGATCATCTCAAAATCGGAGTCGGGAAGTGAAGACTACTTAACGGACTTACCAGTTTTTCTAAATTGCCAATAATTTATTTTTCCTATTTGTTTGTGTGTGTATGCATGTGTGTAAAAGGGGAATTTAATAAGGGGTTTAGAATTTTAGTTAGTATTATATGATAATGGTTTATATCTTTTTATTTGTCACTATGATCTAATTACTTATGATAAATAATGATTCGTATTCAGTACAGAAACCTGGCCCATGCCATCTATCAACCTGGTCTGCAGGTCGGGTAAATTAAGATGCTTTGTGTACTTACTTTCTTCAATAAAAAATCTCTAACTTCTGGTATGAGCAGGGCTGTATTTACGGTGCACTATCCCAGTGGGTCCTAATATAATCTATTAAAAATCTTAGCCCAGAAATGCCTGGAGACTTTATGCCATTGTAATGTTTCATCTACAATATTAGGTTAGTTCTCCTGCATACATACCATAAAATTATGGATGAACTAAATGACATCATTATTCCTACCACACCGTAATTCCTGGGACTTTTTACACTGCTCCACAAAAACAATGGAAAGTTAATTACCATAGCTGCACTGCTCCTCAGGCAAGTCAATACTGGTTGTAAATTTCCTGATTGCAAGCTAGCTGTCTTCTCCCAAGCACTTAGGCTGAAAAAAAATGATTTTAATGGTTTTTAGAAGAATGTAACATGAATTGTTCTTGAGTGCGCAGCTGACTGCATCTATGACTCAAACAATTACATACTGCTGTTCAAAGTCAATGTTGTACAGAATTCTATGACTTTGATCACACTAATATTGAGCTGCTTAATTGATACAAATGGGCCAAACCATTAACTGTATAACCTGAGGACCCTGACCATTGCATTTGCTGTAGTGTATTCACATTACTTTCACAAGAAAGTTTGTACATTTATAAAAGGAAGATTGGGGCACAAAGCTGCACAATTCATTCAGTACTTGATGTTTGTACCCTTCCAGGAAATTCTGGTCCCTTGTATCTGCATCTAGTTCCTACCTACAAAACGTTATTTCTTATTGGCAGCTTTTTAAATAAATTCCAAGCCAATATTATAATAGAACTGTCTATGTAAATTTGTCACATTTTATACCATCCACTGGTCATGGCTGTATATTTTTATATTCTAGTTACTTAGACTATGCTGCATGGAAATATCTATATGCAAACCAGGTTTTGCTATTCAACTCTGCATGATCAGTTATTTTCCACACATTATACAAATAAGAATGGAAAGTATGGGGTTAAAGTGAGGCCAGAATTACATTTGGTCAACCTCATCTGATTAACACACTCAACCCCCACAATCTCCATCCTTTAACTCTATTTAACTGCACTTGACACTTCAATCATCATGTGTCATACCAAGGGAAATAGTAATAACAATTTATTGAAAGTACAGTCAAATGTGTATAAGCCGCCACAAACCAGAGCCATTTTAATTACATAAATTAAAGCAGAAATAAATCATACAAAGTTAGGACAAATTTTATTTTTTGTTCCATACATGGCTTCATGACTTCGTAAGTGGCTGCAGGACGCTGCCACGATTCTCAACCACCAAACCATTCCCTGAGATTGTAATACCAAGGAGAAAGCACACCACCCCACTGTCTGGACCCAGAATGTCGCCTCTGCCAAGAGCTGTCCCTGAGGATGCAACACCAAGGAAGAAGCAGGTTGAAGCACCCCCTGGTGCCAGACCCAGAACATCAGCTCTGCCAAACCCACCTCATCGCTGCTGACACTCCAGTCGCCACCATAGCCAGGAGACTGTCCCAACTCTCGAGGTCTGGGGCCCATTCTCAACAGCCAAGGACCAATGGACCATCCAAATTAACTCCCGAGGATCGAGGGATCGTTCACTCTGCCGTTGTTGCAGATACAGCCGAAACGCCAAAGAACCGATCCCAATCCGTCAATGCTGGAGCAGTTGCTCAACCCGCAACTACCATGGCCATGAGGAATGTTCTGGATCCAACATTCAATAGCTCCCTGCAACCTCTTTCCACCACCGCAGCCACAGAAAGAAGAAAAAATGAATTTGATTCAAAAGTTAAGTGAAGAGGAGTAATATTTAAAAAAGGGATGCAGTTGGACATGTGAGAGGGAGTGGATGGGTCAGGAGCCCCAACACCTCCTACCCTGCCACCTCTGCCATCTTAACTAGAAATCATCATTATTATAATCATTTCAAGGATTGTTGAATGAGCTTTGACTTAAAATGATTCATACAAATACAGAGCCATTACATGATTTTCTGCTTTGTTACAAACTCCAAATTTGTATAGGAAAATTAGTAATCAGCAAGAGTAAAGTATCTTGTCTAGAGTGATCATATGAAACTGGTTGCTAAGGGTTCATTTAAAGTATATAGAACTTCTGGGGATTAATTGGTTGGTAAATCTATTCCAGCAATGTTGACCTCTCATCAAATTTCACAGCCCTTCAGCACAATCATTGATCTAACACCCCCTTCATTTTCCTTTGGCTGAGATGAGTACATTTCTCTCCTAATATGATTGATGCCAAATCAATACAGATCAATTTTAGGTCCTGTGAGTGTTACACCCAGTATAATAATGTTCCGGATAATCAATTAACTGGGCATCTGTACCTTGCAATGTAAACTTGGAGTTTTATGAAAACAGTTGACACAGTGCTTTCTTAGTATTCTACTGGCTAAAACAAGATGATAATGTATCTTCAAGAAGTGTAATGCATTTATGTAACAGTGGTGCCTCATAAAAAAAAAGACTACTATTGTAAAAAAGATGGCAGGTCCCTGATATTAATGAACAAAAAAAGGCAGGAATAGAAAAAATGTCCTTCATCTGTTTCAAACTGCCCTATCATCAAGTTTCTGCTTTGGAGCTATTTAATTATCCTGATATTTTTATTCCCAACTGTTAAGAAATAATCTAGGTTCCTTTATAAGGCTTCAGCTTAACGAATACTATTATTTAGCTTAGCAGCTATTCATCTAAGTACATGTCTGTTAATTTTAAATGTGAAGAAATATAGTCTGAACATTATTCAGCCTATTTATCCTTG
This sequence comes from Rhincodon typus, assembly GCF_021869965.1. Lineage (NCBI taxonomy): Eukaryota > Metazoa > Chordata > Chondrichthyes > Orectolobiformes > Rhincodontidae > Rhincodon > Rhincodon typus. The sequence goes on from NC_063341.1 coordinate 46,829,001, forward strand.
TTCAATTATCCTGACTTTATGTAAAACTGTTGCATATCCATTTTCGTGATTTCTTCCCGTATTTTCAGAGTTTGAGTTCTCAGTTCCCTAGTGGTTTAGGGAGAGAAAGTATTGCCCAAAGCACTGTCACTACATTCCAGGATGCATTCTGTTTGATTTTCAGTCTGTGCTGACTTGGCAAATCTTTGCCTTGGGAGTAATAGGTGCACTATAATTAATATGATAGAACAGCTTGCCAGCACTCACATGTAGATTCAACATGAAGAATTGCCACAGGGGTAAGTTACCATAAGGCTGATGGTACACTTTAGTATTTTTGGCTTAATATATAAGTTAGCAGTTTGAGGAGAGAAAATGAGGGAAATAAGGATAAGTATTGATTTCATATTAAACTTCTAATAAGACTACACTCAGTTCATGCATCCTATATTCACACCTCAATAATCTAAAGTAATCCTTTGCTGGCCTGCTGTGAATCTCTCCTAATGCCTCTAATTTCAGTGCTGCACCATACCTACACATTGTACTTTGTGTGTATTTTTTTTCCCTGCTTCATGGACTGTAATCTCATCAATTTAATCGAAATATTTTTAAATGTGCTGCTTTTGGTGCATCAAAATTATTTCTTGGTGAGTTGAAAGTTCTTGACTATATCAAAGCATTAGAAGATACCATGAGACCAGTAGAATCCATAGAATCCCTGCAGTGTGGAAATAGACCATTTGGCCCAACAAGTACAAACAGACCCTCCGAAGAGCATCCCACCCAGACTCCTCCCACTACCCTTTTTCTAGTAACCCTACGGTTCCCATGGCTAACACACCTAACCTACATATTGCTGAACACTACGGGCACTTTAGCATGGCCAGTCCACCAAACTTGCACATTTTTGGTCTGCAGGAGGAAACCAGAGCACCCGGAGGGAACCCACACAGACACTGGGACAATGTGCAAACTCCACGCAGACAGTTGCCTGAGAAATCTATAAGCATTTTGCTTCAACTCATTTATTTATAAAATAAATATATTTAAAATATACATCCAATGGCCTAAGACAGAAACTGTGGGTGGAAACTTCTCTCTCTGGTGCAGCGTGGACAATGGTTGAGAAAGCTGGGAAAATACAGTGAGAATTTAAAAATCAGAATCTGCTAGTGAAGTGGAAAGGACTGAAAAGTCGGAGGTGAGTGGACATATCATTTGACTGCAGTGGGTTACACCAACGTCAAACCTGCAGCATGTACCAATAGCTTATGCAGCATGGGTTTCAGCAATTGAGCATGGCTGAAAGTCAAACAGGAGCCATTCTTAGTGGGGTTGAAGGGTTTACAGTCTGTCATGTGGTCCACTACAGTCAGTTGAGGGCATTGGGAGATCTGGGAGTTAGGAATCTGACAGGTCACAGTCACTCTGTGCTCCAAATGGGGAGAGTGTAGAATTTAGAGAGGTAGTGATGTGGTGGTAATGTCACCATACGAGCCATCCTTCAGATCACATCAGGTTACATCCTTCCCCATAATGTGGAGAGTCAAGCAGCCCAGGCAGTGTGATCCTGCACCATCACTGGCTTCCCCCATGGGAAAGGCACTGTAAAATGCATCCAAGATGCTTTGTAAGTGCCCTAACATCAATCTGCAGAGTTCATTAACAAAAAAGCCTTCCTCTCCATGAATGTTTAAATTATTTGTAACCCTTAATGCTAAATTCTGGAGGCCTGTGCAAGATATCATGCGAGCCGCCATACCAGATAACTCACAGGGTCCTGGATCCTTCCAAGGTTCTTAAGACATATACGGTTGGCTGCTGGGAGAAGGGGGTATGTCCATCAAACTTGGCTCACGAACACCTTGGACGGACGCAGAGTGAAAATACAATGCTGCTCATACTTCACCCAGAAAAGGAGCCCCGCATCGTTATGCCATCCTGTGCTTTTCACAACTGGAGCCAACAAACGTGGAATGTCCTGGATGCAAAGAAAATGGAAAATCAACAGAAAACCTCTGAGGATGAAGGTTAGGGTATTGACAAGGAGGGTCAGCCAAGAACGGAAAACAAAGCAATGCATTATCATGCACAAGAAGCCGGAGAGAACTGGATTGAAAACTACTTCCAGAACGAATGTGCTGGGCTTGGAGTTTACTAACAGAATCTTAAACAATTAAATAATATGGCAAGCCAATGCTTAGTATAAAGGGCATGTGAATCTTATTGTTTTTGCTGTTCTTGAACTTTTATGTTGACATATAAATGTCTAATTATCTGTCTGATTGGCTGATCTCACTTTCAAGTATTTAGACCTTGTGTCCTACTGACCATTAAGGAAGAAGCAGCAGTCTGTGAGACAGTGCATGGCACTAAAGGTAAAGGCTGTCGTTGGGATAACATATCTTTTATGATAACCAAGAGGTTGAGAGGAATCTTGAGGAATTTCCTTTTGACCCTTCCATCATCAGTAACTCATAACTATTTCATTGCCTGCATCCACAAAGTTCCCCTGAATCTTTTAGCATCCTCTTGGACAATGCTGAACTTTCAAAAGGCAGCATATTGTGCAGCTTTGCTTGTCGGACTACTGCTAAATGAAGGAAAATTGACAGTGTATTGCCAGTGTGTATCTCCCAACCTTGAATGACAACACACTCCCTTGAAAAGCTCGTAGAATCATAAAGTCATAGAGCTGTACTGCTTGGAAACAGGCCCTTCAGTCTGACTCATCCATGCTGACCATATGTCCTAAATTAATCTAGTCCCATTTTCTAGCATTTGGCCAACATCCCTCTCAGCCCTTCCTATTCATATACCCATCCATATGCCAATTAAATGTTGTAATTATACCAGCTTCCACCACTTCCCCTGGCAGCTCATACCATATACGCACCACCCTCTGAGTGAAATGTTGCCCCGTTGGTCCCTTTTAAATCTTTCGCCTCTTGCCTTAAAACTATGGTCTCTAGTTCTGGACTCCCTACCCTGGGGAAAAGACCTTGGCTGTTCACTCTATCAATGCCTGTCATGACCTTATAAATGTCTATAAGGTCATCCCTCAGCCTCTGATGCTCTAGGGAAAATAGCCCTAGTCCATTCAGCCTCTCCCTGTAACACAAACCCTCCAACTTTGGCAACATCTTGTAAATCTTTTCTGAACTCTTTCAAGTTTCACATAATTCTTCCTATAGCAGAGAGACCAGAATTGTACACTGTATTCCAAAAGTGGCCTAACCATTGTCCTGTACAGTCGCAACATAACCTCTCAATTCCTATTCTCAATGCACTGACCAATAAAGCCAAGCATACCAAATCAAATGCCTTCTTCCTGTCTATCTGTGACACCACTTTCAAGGAACTATGAACCTGCATCATGTATAGAATGAGCCCTTCTCTCCAGTGATGTGTGAAATAGTCACTGATTCTGGACTTCATGTAAGTGTGGAATAACACATACAGGCCATGCCCTAGCGCACTCCCTGGTCGCTGTATTTGGCCTCAGTGTTCTCCACTTCAAAAAGCCTTAGATGCAATTCTTGATGCCTCGGTTCAAGGATCCCTGAAGCTATCTGCAGTCAAGGAGTCATTTGTTTATGACAAATAAGCAATGCTTGGACATTACATCTTTTTGGGATATCTGAAGAAGCTGCTGGTCTTGTACATGGGATGCACCTTAACCAAGTCCAACAGCAAAAATGACACTTGAGCAGACATCTACTGAATCCAAGTGAGAATATATTTACAAAGTGCAAAGTTATTTCCAATAACGTGTCACTTGTGCCACCTCTGTGCCACCTCTGTGCCCTAAGTAGATTTTTTTGCTTCCTCTATCCTACACACTATGTCTAAGTACAGTCCTGAATTCCATCGGGGTTGGCCCTATTAGCCTGGCAGACTAGTGCAGTCATCCGCAGGGCAGTTTGGGCTAAAAGGGCCCAGCGCTGGCTCACCCTCTTCGGCTTAGATGTCTGCAGGTTTCAGCATGACAAGCACAGCAGGAAGATGTGGAGGATCTAGGCATCTCTGAAATATCTTGGGAAGAAGCTTTGGGACGGCTGTTATCACTCTCTCTAGATGCCTGCTGACACCACCTTCTCTCCCTGAGAGGAAGGGGCACCTGGAGTAAAGTCGATGTACCTCGCTGCCCCGCACTATTGATGCTGAACATTTATAGTTAAAGGGATGGAATGCAGGTCCATGCTCCAATCTGACAGACACTGCATGTGCTGGACCTGGCTTTCATGGCATTTGATCATGGCCTAGCTCTCATAGCACTTGTCCATAGAGACAACCAGATGCATGCTGGCACCAGTATGGTACTGAAAACATTGGTGGATTCTTCCATTACCAAGCCTCAGACAAAGCTGCCTGCTGCTCCTTAGCCTGTCTTGATGAAGTAAGTCTTGGCCAAACCATTGGATTGTATTCTGCTAATGGCTGAACAGCTTTCTGATCCCTAGCAGTTCTCTGAATGCCAGAAACCTTAGGCATTTGTTCCTCACAATGCAGCAGAGATATGTCAGTGAAATGTTCACCAGATTGTGCTCCTGAGTCCAATCTGGATGGACAGCCTGATAAAGTGAAAGTCTCTGAGCTGATGGAGGGTTCAAGTGAGAACATTTCTCATGCATCTTTGAGGCTTCCTTCTCAGATGTGAAGGTACAGCTAAAGGTCTCCAATTCTGCCATTTTCCACGCAGTTGTTTGATGGTTCTCACAAGAGCCTGTATAAGTGAAGAGAGGGTCTTGGTTGTGCAAGAGGGTTAAAACTTTGACAGATAGGAATAATTTGGCACTAGTAAAAATGGGAGAGCAGCTCAACACAGCACTGTGTTGGAACTTACTGGTTTAGTTTGCAACGGGCTCACTCCGTCACCACAAGAGCAGTCAAGTTCATCTCTGACCAAATTGAATGTATTCATCTCAAAAAGAGCGAGTGGCCTGATGTCCACCCCATCACCAGTATTGGATATCTCAGCAAGTCGTGGGCCAATGTTTCCTGCAGTGAGACAAAGGGAGAGATTGAGTATGCCTGATGTGGATGGGAGAGGTGTTAGTGATGATACTGGTGTGGGAGAGTCAATGAGGTATCCCCAGTGAGTGAGTAGGAAATGCAGAGAGCAAGAAGGATTGGAGGGATGAGTTAGGTGAGACCCGCTGGCTTGGTGTGCGGCATGCAATAGAGAGAGTTATAGTCCATGACCCTTAGTGAGCATTGTGTGCAGTGGTAGAGTATGTGTTACCCCTTTGAGAAGATAATTGAGCTTTGAGCAATGTTGTGTGTTCTGTTTAACTTAGAAATCAGCACTGACTTGGGCTGTTATCTGTGTCCAAGCTGGCTGGGTCCACTGGCATGGCCTGATTTTGGTCATCTGCAGAGAACATGACCCTCCTTTCCACCACCCCATCCACCATCACTTCCACATGTTTGTCCGCAAAGCAGAGAGCTAACTTTTGTGAGCTATTTCCTCAGCGACAATGGAACATAGTGTCTGAAAACAAAAAAATGCTGAAGATCACAGTGGGTCAGGTTTCAAGTCTAGATGGCTCCACATCAGAGCTGAAGTGAAGCATGGAGGGGGCAGCATTTATGCAATTGTCACGGAAGGATGGTTAGTTGGAGTGCCGGGAGAGAAAGGATGTTGATAGTTCAGATTAAATGATTGGAATGTGAGAACGGCAGAACAATAGCGTGTCTAACTGCCAGACTGAAAAGAGAAGACAGTCTCATTGGAGTGGGGAGAGGGGAAAGGGGACATGTGACAGAGAATGTAACAAGAAAAGTTAAAAGAAAGGGAAGGATGTGTTCACAATTTGAAGGTGTTGAACTCAACGTTAAGCCCAGAAGGTTGTAAACTGCTTAATTTGAAGATGAGATGTTGCTCCTCCAGTTTGCACTGTGATTTGCTGGAACATTGCAGCATGCCAAGGACAGACATCTGGGCATTTGAGGAGGACGCTGTATTAAAATGACTGGCTATGGGAAGATCAGGGTCAGGCTTGCACACAGAATGGAGGTGTTCTGCAAAGTGGTCACCTAGCCCGTGTTTGGTTTCTCCAATGTAGAGTAGGACTCTGGCTTGTAGCATCTGAAGAGGTGTGGAGCTGGGCTTTAAATATGGCACCAGCAGCATGTAAGCAGAAGTGCCAGAAGTGGTGAGCACTTCCACCTCTCCTGCTGCACAATTCCATGAGAAAGGTATCATAGAGTCTAACCGCACTATTGATGAGGTGAGGAGCGGAAGATCGCATGAGAAAAGGTGTTCCAAGCCACAGCAGGCTGGGTGCCGTGGATCTCACTTAACAAAACAATTTAACTTTGAATGGCAAATTTGCCTAAAAGAGAAAGCATTTTATGCCTGATTTGAGATGGAGACAGATACTGTGGTTGTTAGCAATTTTCAGCAGCATTCCAATCTATTACCATTATACTCACCTCCCAACTTTCCTTGATGACATGCCAATGCCATTTTAAAAAGCTTTTTGAAAGAATATCATCTATGCTTCACTTCAGAAATGTCAAGTAGTTTATCTATGCTACACATTATTTTCTGTCTTTGTGCATTCAGTGTGGTAGAATCACACTCCATCTTTAAACAATATCAGTTGAAACTATTGCTGAAGATTTTATTAAAGCACTTCAAAGGTGTGGCATAACACAGGCACTTTTTAATTTTATTTATACAATGCAATAACATAAGGGTTATAAACCAAAGAGTTTTAATCTAATTTCTTTCAGAAATAGCTGTGGTTGCATATATGCTGTGGAAGTTAGTTTTTTTGGGGAAAAAAAAACTCATGTTCATTCCGGAAAATATTATTTTTATCACTTAATAAATTGGATGTAACTAAAATGAAGAGCTGCGTGTTTACATTGGTAGTTCTTTACCTAAAACAGAAGTAAAGATATTAAAAACTAGTATGCAGGGTCACCCTATTAAAGCAGTTAAACAGTGATCTTTGGCAGACAGCCAAGTTTCAATATAGCTGTTGGAACTGGAACCTATGTCAGCCCCTTTTGTTTTCAAAAAACAGTCCCACATGAAGTTAGCATTTACACAGAGTAGTTTACAGCTTGAAAAGGAGTATAATCTGTTTTCATGTGCTGGGCGATGGCCCTATTATTTTTTAAATGCTAACTTGGCCCTTATAACAAAAAAGATAAGGTGAATAAAAGCAATGTCATTGGTAAGACTGTAGGTGATCTGAGCAATGAAAGTATTGTATTGTGCTGCCATAGTCTTACCAGACCATAGGACTGCATTCTCATTCGAGAGGGATGACTGGTGGTGGTTTAAACCATGGGCTGCCGTACCTCAGGGCAAGGGAGAGGTTGAACCCACGCTGTCAGCATCACACTGCTTTGCAAACCAACTTTGTCCAGCCAACTGAACTAAACTGACCCCCAAGAAAATAAGTAACCAAAGACAATTAAATTTTCAGTGGAGGAGAACATCTGTTGACTTAGCAAGGTTACCGCCAACGTACACAATACCGATTGATGGATTGATTGATTTATTGTCACGTGTACTGAAGTGCAGTGAACAGTTTTGTTTATGAGCAGAACAGGCAGATCACAGCAAGCAAAGGATGTACAGATCAAAAAGACTTAGACAGAGGCATACAGGTTACATGCACAGGGCGTGCACTAGGCAAGGTCAACGTTAGCAAGATCAGCATTACTTGAGGCTAGAGAGTCCATTTATCAGTCTAATAACAGCCAGGAAGAAGCCATTCCTGAACCTGCTTGTGCGAGTGTTCAGGCTTCTGTATCTTCTGCCTGATGGAAGAGGTTGTAGGAAGTCATTACAAGGGTGCAATGGGTCTTTGATGATGTCAGCAGTGAACCATGTAAATGGAGTCCATGGATGGAAGGTTGGCTTCCGTGATGGTCTGGGCTGTGCACACCACCTTCTGTAGTTTCTTATGGTCCTGGGCAGAGCAGTTGCCATACCAGGCCGTTATGCACCCAGACAGTATGTTTTCAATGGCGCATCTGTAGAAGTTGGTGAGGGACCTTATGGACGTGCCAAATTTCCTGAGCTGCCTGAGGAAGAAGAGGCGTTGTTGTGCCTTCTTGACTGTCAAATCTAGGTGACAAGTCCAGGACAGATTGTTGGTTATCGTCATTCCTGGGAACTTGACATTCTCTACCCTCTCAACCTCAGTTCCATTGATGTAGATGGGGGCGTGATAAGTACCTAGTACAGCCACCGACAACAGAAAAAATGCCTTATGAAGACAAGAGGGAAAAAAGATTTGTTTGGTCAGTGAGTTAGACAATGGTCATAAATCCAACTGACAAAAGGGTTGCCCTAACTTCCACTAAATTTATTGAGAGAGGGCAACATTCTGACTGGTTTGAGTAATAGAAATGACTTATTGATGCAGTATGATTTTTATTCTAAGATGGAAACTTATGGTCAGGCTTCCTGACTTTCCTGCACTCAGTGGTTTCTTTTTAAATATTTGTTCTAAGGATGTGGGCAACACTGAGATGCTTACATTTATTGGCCATACCAGGTTGCTCTGAGCAAGTGGTAGTAAGCCTGTTTGAACTACTGCAGTCCCTGTGGTGATGATGTTCTTCACATATAAGATCACCAGCGACTGCTGTGGTACCAGAGGACTATGATTGCATGCATGCCTATTTCCCTGCTTCTCACAGTGCAAGAGAACACAGAAAAGGTTCTGCTGGTAATAATCATCATTCAGTCCTACGAAAACTCAACTTTACACTCAGGCGCGGCTTTCATTTGTACATATTGGAGGTCGTTCTAACCTCTACTAATGATGACTTTGGCTCAGCCAGGATTTTAAAATGGTAAACATCTGAAACAGGAACTTGCCCCACTTTGGCATTGGGCTGGGGTTGGGGTTCGACAGGGGAGGTTAATCCACCCTGATGAGGTTGGTCAGTTACTGAAACTTTTTAAGGAGACTGCTTGCTTCAATTTACTGAATTTCTATTTTTTAACCTTTATGAGCTCAGTTTCCCAGAAATGAGGAAACCGAGCAGAATAAAGAAGGAAAATGGACTGGATCTATGAGATATGATGTGTTTTACAGAACCACTTGTAGGCCAAGAGGAGCAGGAGTGTTCATTTACCCCACTCTCTCCACCTCAACAATATCCCTATTTCCAAAGCACCGTATCTTCAAACACCTTGTAATCCTCCCCAACCCTTTAAAATAATCTCTACCCACCCCCAGCAATATCTGCTCCCAACAACCACTAAATCTGGTTGCTGAAGGGCTACCGTTTGTATCAAAGGATTTCTCCATCCAAATTACAGCTTAACCAGTCAACCAGCTGCTCACTGGTCACTTTCCATCAAGTTCAATATATCCGTTGACAGATGATGGACCTACAATTCAGTATTGCATTGAATACATCTGCCTAGATTATCTACTCAAACTCTGGGGCTTAAAACCATTTGAAATGCTATCACTGAGCTAAGTCATATAAATGAAGACAATAGTAGCAATAAGGAATTTTAATTCAAAAACAGTACCACTTCGATTTAAGTGTTGATGCTTTGGAGGGAATAGTGTTCAGATCTAAAATTCTTCAAACTTTATGAAACTTTTTCAATTCTACTGAAACAGTTATCTCACATTGGTGTTTTTTTTCAGTGGATATTAAATCTAGGTATTTTGTGAAGTTTTACTTTTCCCACTGAAATGCTTGTCTTAGTCTGCGGTTTTTGAAGTCTCTTAAAAAAGATAATTTTGCCAAAATCAACGTTTTGTAAAATCTCAATGAAAAAACCTTGCTGTATTTCTTGATTGCAGAATATGTGATTGTCATATTAGGGGAAAAACAATGGACCTGAAAAGGGTAATACTCGAAACTTTGAGATCGTAAGAACTGCTGATGCTGGAGCCAGAGATAACACAGTGTGGAGCTGTAGGAACACAGCAGGCCAGGCAGCATCAGAGGAGTAGGAAAGTTGATGTTTCGGGTCAGGACCCTTCTTCAGAAATTTCCTTGATGCTGCCTGGCCTGCTGTGTTCCTCCAGCTCCACACAGTGTTATACCCGAAATTTTGACTTCTCCTTTCCTCCAGATGCTGCTTGGCTTGTTGTGTTCTTCCAGCCTCCTGTTGCTCATAATATGTCAGTTGGGAGATGATTTGACAGAGGTGTTCAAAATCTAAAGGCAGAGTAAATAGTTAGAATCCTGATTGGGGGAAGAATTGAGAGCCTGAAGACATCAATTTAAGGTGATTGGCAAAAGCATAGCAAGATGAGGAAAAACATTTTTATACAGAGAATGGTTAGGAACTGAAATGTACAACCTACAAGTGTTGGTGGAGGCAAAAGGTAATTGGATAAGCAATTGAAAAGAAAAGAAAATGCACTGATACGGAGAAAGGATAGGAAGTGGTGCTTGCTGAATTGTACCTGCAGAGAGCCAACATGCGCGTGCACACACGTACACACACACTCACATCCACCTGTAAGTGGCCTTCTGCTATGCTGTGACTGCATTATGCTTCTATAATTTTTCCTTCTTAGTATTCTGAAGATCGCTGAACAGCCTGGAATGGTTTCACTCATAGGTCAATGTTTGTGATTTTCTACATTTATAATTGCAGTCAGGTGCTTAACTGGAACTTCATGCACAGCCTAGGTGGTAAATGTGGATGAGGTTAGAAGCATGACAATCAGATTCATTCGTACTGGCAAGAACCAGCACCAGACCTTGATGAGCAAATTGGAGAAATGGTAGAGAAAAACTAATTACCTCACAATACGTGCCATGAAAGTTTACAGTGCAGCAGTTATTGTATTTACTGTAAAATGATTCTCCTTCTTTAATGGCTTTACAGAAAGAGATTCAGAACTTCCAGGCCATTGCACAAACTGGCTTCCTTTAAAATCCCAAAACAGCAATAATGTCTTTGTTAAATCAATCAATCAACATAACAGTAACTTGTTAAATATGAGCCTGTAGTTCTGATTTTAACATAGGTGAATACTGGACTTGGCAGGATAAGAACTGATTGATCTTTATTATTTGGCCTTATCTGCAATCAGTTCCCTACCAATTAAAAATTGGCAAGAAAAGTCACTTGGCTGTTGGTCAGAAACAAACTGTGAGAAGGCAGGAGGCTGCCAGCAATGGGAACAGGAAAGAGCAATCTCTGATACTCAGGTAAATTGCTGACGTAGGTTTTCAGTAGGGCGTCATAGTGGAAGGAAGAGTCTTGGGAGGGGAAGGCTGAAATGTTCCCTTTTGGAGCCAGGGGCCCACTGTGCTCTTGCTGGTTCCAGGATGAAGATTTTAATAGAAATTTAAAATCACACCTACTTGAACATTTTCTGGCCCTTCTTCTTCCCATCGGCTTCATCTGGCAGGAAAGCTCCAATCCCCATCCCGCACAGGACATTGGTAACAATAACAATCAAACATCATAATTAAAGCCTGACTTGTCTGGTTAAGAGCAATCTGACCAGATTTTGATGGGTTTCTTCAGCCTCCCCTCAGAACAGCAGGTTAAAATGGAATACTGTGGAAATATACAAACTTACAAACATACAAATTAGGAGATAGCAAGAACTGCAGATACTGGAGTCAGAGTCAATGCAGTGTGGAGCTGGAGGAACACAACAGGCCAGGCAGCATCAGAGGAGCAGGAGTGTTGACTGGTGAAGTCCTGATGAAGGGTCTAGGCCTGAAGTGTTGACTCTCCTGCTCCTCTGATACAAAATAGGAGCAGTTTTGGGCCACTCTGTCTCTGGAGATTGCCCTGTCATTCAATAAGATCATGGCTAGTCTGATTACTGCCCATGCTCAGCTACCCCGAGAACATTTTACCCCCTTGCTTATCAAGAAAATGTCTACCTCTACCTTAAAAATATTCAAGGTTCTGCCGGCACCATTGTTTGAAGAAGAGAGTTCTAAAGAATCGTGACCCTCAAAAATAAATTCTCTTCATCTCTGAGATAGTAAGAACTCCAATGCTGGAGTCAGAGATAACACAGTGTGGAGCTGGAGGAACACAGCAGGCCAGGCAGCATCAGAGGAGCAGGAAAGCTGACGTTTTGGGTCGGGACCCTTTTTCAGAAATTTCCAAACCGTCAGTTTTCCTGTTCCTCTGATGCTGCCTGGCCTGCTGCGTTCCTTCAGCTCCACACTGTGTTATCTCCTCATCTCTGTCTGAGTAGGTGACCCCTTATTTTTAAACAATGACTCCTAGTTGTAAATTCTCCCACAAGGTGAAGCGTCTTTTCACATTCACCCTTTCAAGATACTGCAGGATCTTATATGAATCATCACGTTGTGTGTTACTCTTTCAAACATGGATACAATTTTCCCTCATTTTCCCTCATAAGACAACCTGCCTATTCCAGGTATTGGTCTAGCCTTCTTCATTGAACTACTTCCAATTCATTTACATTCTTCCTGAAATATGGAGACCAATACTCTAAAAAGTACTCCAGATGTAGGCCCACTAATACACTGTATAATTGAAGAATCACCTCCCTACTTTTGTATTCAATTCCCCTCACTAAAGGATAGCATTCTATTAGCTTTCCAAATTACTTCTGTACCTGCAAACAAACAGTTTGCAATTTATGCGCAAGGGCAGCCAGATCTATCTCCACTTCAGAGCTCTGCAATCTCTCATAATTCAGATAATATGCTTTTCTTTGGAAAGTCCCGTCAAAATGAACAATTTCACACTTTTCCACATTATACTCCATTTGATAGATCTTTGCCCATTCAATTAACCTATCTATATCCCTCTGCAGCTTCCTTATGTGAATCACAGCCTACTTTCCTATCTGTCATTGTGTCAAATTTAACAACCGTACCATCAGTTCCTTCATCTAAGTCATTTATATGAATTGTAAACCATTGAATCCCCAGCACTGATCCCTGTGGTATACCACTGTTGCCAGCCTGAAAAAAGACCATTTATTCCCACTCTCTGCTTCTTGTTATCTAGCTAATCTTCGATCCATGCCAGTTTGTTACACCCCACACCACCAAGTTTTTATTTTCAACAGTAACCTTCAGTGTGGCAACTCATCAAATGCCTTCTGGAAATCAAAATACAATATATCCACTAGTTCTCCTTTATCTACAGCACACATTACTTCTTCAAAGGTCTTCAATAAATTAAAAGTGATTTCCTTTTGACAAAACCATGTTAGCTTTGCCCAAGTACCTTGCGCTGATCGAAGTGCCCTGTTCTAACACCTTTAACAATAGATTCTAACATTTTTGTTTTCTTTATTCATTAACAGGATGAGGGCGGCACTGGCTAGGTACCATTTATTGCCCATCCCTAATTGTCATGAGGGCAGTTGAGAGTCAACCACATTTCTGTGGGTCTGGAGTCACATGTAAGCCAGACCAGGCAAGGATGGCAGTTTCCTTCCCTAAAGGACAATAGTGAACCAGATGGATTTTTCCAACAATCGACAATGGATTCATGATTATCATTAGATTCCCTATGGCGTTTGTGAAGCAAATTGATCTATACCGTCTTGCTTTCGGTCTTTCTTCCTTTTTGAATTAAGAAGTTATGTTTGTTATCTTCCAATCCTATGGATCCTTCCCTGAATCCAAGGAGTTAACAAAAATTAAAACCAGAGTATTAAATATCTCACTAGCCCCTATTTTTAAGCCCCTCGTATGGAGTTCATCAGGACCAGCAACTTATAACTCGAAGAATTTGGAGCTCCATTCACTATTTTCCAAGTGCTGAAACCTTCCTCAAACCTAGGGAAATTGGAAGTTAAAATTTAACCTCTCCACTATATTGCCACAGTTACCTATGTTGTTGGCACGTGGGAACTAGTAAAAATGAAGCAGCCTTCATTTTAAGATATTTTAAGGTTGATACGTATTCAACATTCTATGAAGTATTTACTCTCTTAGGCTGGGACTTTCCAATTTTTGTTCAAAGTGTGGGCCTGGTGCCATAATGCATGGGACACCCCTCACTACTACCAAAGAGAAAGCCCAGGATCAAGTGCCTAGCATGAACCCAAGAGGTGGAGTGTGTCTTGATTTGCCCTAATCTGGGGGTGATCAGAGGCATAGATGGGAGCCAGGGAAGTGACAGTTGAAAGCCACCCTTATCCCAAAACCACCTATTGCTATAAGACTTTAGTCTCATCGTACAGCCTTGGCCTCAGCCTCTGAAGCAGTGCTGCTGTTCACAGTGGCTGCTGGATTCTTATTGACTGGCAGTTTCAGGCATGACTGACCCAGGAGTGGTGGGCCCAGAAGGTGACCTCATGGATTCATGACAGGCACTTGATCCTGGGCTTTCTCTTTGGTAGCAGTGAGGGGTGTCCATGCGTCATGGCACCAGGCCCACACTTTGAATACAAATTGGAAAATCCCAGCCTGAGAGAGTAAATATTTCATAGAATGTTGAATACATATCAACCTTAAAATATCTTTAGACCTAACAACCACTCTCAAGCAAGCACCTAACCTCTCCAAAGTGTACCACAATAATAATGTGTACTGGCACATTTCCTGTACAACCTTAGTTGTCCAGCCAACTAGCCTGAACTGCACAGCAAGTATTGTGAATGTCCCATAGTTTTATTTTGGGGAAGGAGGGAAGAAGAAACTGATCCTGCATTGATACCCATCTTTACACAATATGGCTGCAAGTATTAATCAGGATAGACCATAACATTTGTAGATTGAGAAAATATGCTGTGCCTTGGCCAAGCTAAATTGCTTGACTGTTAAATGTACTCAAATCTTGGAATTCTAGAGGACCAACCCAATTTCCAATTACGCCTCTATATAAAATAGTCTTGCATTTATCTAGCACCTTTCATGATCATCAGACATCTCAAAGCACTTTACAGCCAATGAAGCACTGTTGAACTGTGGTCATTTTTGTCATGTAAGTAACATGGCAGCTAATTTGTCCATAGCAAATTCGCACAATGATCAGACAAATTGTTTTTGAGACTGATTTGAGGGATAAATATTGGTCTGGAAACCAGGAATCCCTCTTTCATGTCAGCTAAGAAGGTAGATGGACGGTTCAAACTAACGTCTGCTCTGAAAGATGACTCCTCCTCCAGCAATCCCGGCTGTATTGTATTGGAATGTCAGTCTTGATTTTTAGTGCTAAAACATCAGTCAATTGTTAGAATTCTTCTTCCCCAAAGCTATTCACAGTGTAAAATTCCAGTCATAGTCACTCCCACTTTTGACTGTACAGTTATAGTTCATGGTCTTATTTCAATACATCAACACCCTTCCTATTCATTTCCACAGGCTGCAATTCCAGTGGATCAATTCACTTCCCATTTGGTGTTACACTATACATTTCCTAATTAGAAGACCAAAATGTTCTTAATTAACAAATTTTTAATGTTCAGCAAGAAGTATGGTCTGTCTGCCTTCAAATTAAACCTGAGACAGCAGGAAACCTCTGAAGTCTGTTCAATTATAGCTTTTAGTTCAGTATGCACCATTGTACCATCAGACGAAAATGCTGAGTGACTGATTGAGTAAATAGGCTTCAGTTCAGAGATTTTCCAATTGACTGGTTTATTGAAGTGTATGGTTTCTTGGCAAACCAATTTCATGTTTATCAGAATTAGACTGGATAAAGGATACTCTGCTGTGTAGTTTAAAACCTGAATGAACTTCTGTGTTGAGACTTAAAGCAATGTTGACCCTGATTAGTTTGCCAAAGGAAACATTCATGGTATAACTATAGTGCAGGCATTTGGGAATTTGTGAATACATAAAGGTGCCATGACTGTCCCAACAATCTTGTTTACAAGCGCCAGTTTTTTTTTTCAAACTGAGTGGTTTGTGCCAAAATTCCTTTTGCTGACAAATACAATCATTTTTAATCATCAAATGTGGAGGTCACTCCCTCAGCTTCAAGTAGTGGATTTGGAATCAGAGCTTTGCATTTAAATCTCATTTAAATATCTTCCAAAATGGCACCACGTAAGATCTGTAATCACACTTAAGTCAAGACTGAATCACTTTGGGTATTAAAGCATGGTATTTGTGTTGAGGCAATCTTGCTAGAAAGAAACTCTGCCATGTGAGGCACATTTTCACTTCTGCTGGCATTGTATAAACCATTTTAACCTCATCTGCTTCACAATTAAATTATTGTAAAGCAAAATTGGGTAGAAAATAAAACAATTCACCAATCCAATCAAATCAATTCTAATTTAGCCGCTTAGATTAGAATGGCCACATATCTAATGTCTCATGAAATCATGACATTTTTTAAAGATTTTTTTTTCACTAACATTCCTACTCCTCATTGGTCAGGACTTTCCCAAAGTGGTTGGGACACACGTCTTTTCCTTCCCACAAGCCCACCACTCATCAAGGGGTCATGACAATTTTCAAGCCATGAAATGGGTGTCAAAGTGGGAAGAGGTTTGAGAAGCACTTGACCTATTTAGGCTACAGTACCTCACCCAAGTGGCTATTCTTATATTAGTCTACAGAGTAAATATCAATGGACTATTTTATCAACTACATTAACTAACTCTTCACATTACTCTGTAACAATAATCGATTGGATCCCATTCAGTAATATAGTTGACTGCTGACATGACTGTCATTCCAATTGATACATTACTTAGAACTGGACCTGTTATTTATCCCATTGTTGCCTGTGTTACGATATTTATGCAAGTGAGGTGATTGAATGTGCAACATTGTTACTGGTGCTATGCATTCGTTGTTTAAATGTAACTGCTCTAATGCATCATTAGGACCTCTCTAATGTATATTCTATGAATGTCTGACACAGATAAATACTGTATCAAGCTGAACTAGAGAAAGGGTCAAAAAAGAACGTTCCTGAAGTCAGAGAGATAGTAGGAGCTGCTATCTCTCGACTTATGTCGACTCCATTTTCTCCCCCTTGGTCCAGGAACTCCCCAGCTATGTCCGTGACACCACCCACGCCCTCCACCTCCTCCAAAACTTCCAATTCCCTGGTCCCCAACACCTCATCTTTACCATGGACGTCCGGTCCCTATACACCTGCATTCCCCAAGCAGATGGCCTAAAGGGCCTCCGCTTCTTCCTGTCCTGCAGGCCAGACCAGTCCCCCTCCATTGACACCCTTATCCACTTACCTGAACTCGTCCTCACCCTTAACAACTTCTCCTTCAATTCCTCCCACTTCCGACAGACAAAAGGGGTGGCCATGGGTACCTGCATGGGCCCAAGCTATGCCTGCCTCTTTGTAGGATACGTGGAACAATCCCTCTTCCGAAGCTACACTGGCCCTATCCCCGACCTCTTCCTCAGTTACATTGATGACTGTATCGGCGCCGCCTCGTGCTCCCACGAGGAGCTCGAACAGTTCATCCACTTCACTAACACCTTCCACCCCAACCTTAAGTTCACCTGGACCATCTCCGATACCTCTCTTTCCTTCATGGACCTCTCTATTTCCATCTCTGGCAACCACCTGGAAACCGATATCCATTTCAAGCCTACCGACTCCCACAATTACCTAGAGTACACCTCCTCTCACCCACCTTCCTGCAAAAAGGCTATCCCCTACCCCCAATTCCTTCACCTCCGCTGCATCTGCTCCCAAGATGAGGCATTCCTCTCCCGGACATCCCAGATGTCCTCGTTTTTCAAGGACCGCAACTTCCCTCCACAGTGGTCGAAAACGCCCTCGACTGTGTCTCCCGCATTTCCCACAACTCATCCCTCACACCCACTCCCTGCAATAACAACCAAAACAGAATCCCCCTCATCCTCACGTACCACCCCACCAACCTCCAGATCCAACGCATCATCCTCTGACACTTCCGCCATCTGCAATCCGACACCACTACCAAAGACATTTTTCCCTCCCCACCCTTATCTGCTTTCTGGAGGGACCACTCTCTCCGTGACTCCCTTGTCCGCTCCACAGTCCCCACCAGCCCCACCACCCCCGGCACTTTTCCCTGCAACCGCAGGAAGTGCTACACCTGCCCCTACACCTTCCTCCTCACCCCCATCCCAGGCCCTAAGAAGACCTTCCACATCAAACAGATGTTCACCTGCACATCTGCTAATGTGGTATACTGCATCCGCTGTACCCATTGTGGCCTCTTCTACATTGGGGAAACCAAACGGAGGCTTGGGGACCACTTCGTGGAACACCTACGATCGGTTCGCAACAAACAACTGCACCTCTCAGTCGCGAACCATTTCAACTCCCCCTCCCATTCCTTGAATGACATGTCCATCCTGAGCCTCCTGCAGGGCCAAATAATGCCACCCGAAGGTTGCAGGAACAGCACCTCATATTTCACTTGGGAACCCTGCAGGTCAATGGTATCAATGTGGACTTCACAAGCTTCAAAATCTCCCCTCCCCCTACCGCATCCCAAAACCAGCCCAGCTCGTACCCACCTCCCTAACCTGTCCTCCCACCTATCCCCTCCTCCCACCTCAAGCCCCACCCCCATCTCCTACCTACTAGCCTCATCCCGCCCCCTTGACCTGTCCGTCCTCCCTGGACTGACCTATCCCCCCCTAACTCCCCACCTACACGCACCTTTACTGGCTCCATCCCCGCCTCTTTGACCTGTCTGTCTCCTCTCCACCTATCTTCTCCTTTATCCATTTTCTATCCGCCTCCCACTTTCTCCCTATTTATTTCAGAATCCCTTTCCCCTCCCCATTTCTGAAGAAGGGTCTCGACCCGAAACGTCAGCTTTCCTGCTCCTCTGATGCTGCTTGGCCTGCTGTGTTCATCCAGCTCTACACCTTGTTATTTCTGTAGTTCCATCTCTTTCAATGACCTTTTAACCAATCCATTGAAACTTTCTTTTGGAGTTTTCAACTGATGTAGCAGTATTGTGTATTTAAATAAACTCACATAACTTGATAAATTCAGCAAGAATAGCAATTCTTATTTGTTGTTTGTGTTATCATTGACCTTGATCTAAACTTATTCGGTAGGAGATATATTCATTTAAACATATTCTCAACTCTTAAAAATGGGTAAGTCATAAGCTCCAAACCCACGACCACTTCCATCTAGAAGGACAAGGGCAGCATATATATAGGAAGACCATCACCTCCAAGTTCGCCTCCAAGCCTTCACCATCCTGACTGGGAAATATATTGCGGTTCCTTTACTGTCGCTGGGTCAATATCCTGGAATTCCCTCCCTAATGGCATTGTGGGTCAACCAACAGCAGGTGGACTGCAGCGGTTCAAGAAGGCAGCTCACCACCACCTTCTCAAGGGCAACTAGGGATGGGCAAGAAATGCTGGCCAGCCAGCGATGTCCACATCCCACAAATGAATAGAAAAAAAAAAGGTTGCTTGGCAACCAATTACATATTTAACATGAGTCTAACCTTTAAATCCAACAAGTGTTTAAGCACCTCCCTTAATATTGATCGAATTACCATGACTGAATGCCTACATATCATGGTTGAATAATACAAGAATATTCTTAAAGTGTGGGCTGTTAATGTTCTGCTTTTGTGAGCTGACTATTGTGGCTCAGTGGTTAGCACTGCTGTCTCACAGTGCCAGGAACCTGGGTTCGATTCCACCCTTGAGTGACTGTCTGTGTGGAGTTTGCACATTCTCCCTTTATCTGCGTGGATTTCCTCTGGGTGCTCTGGTTTCCTCCCACAGTCAAAGATGTGCAGGTAGGTGGATCAACCATGCTAAATTGCCCATAGTGTTCAGGGATGTGTAGATGGGTTATAGGGGGATGGATCTGGGTGGGATTTCTGAGGGTTGGTGTGGACTTGTTGGGCTGCAGGGCCTGTTTCCATACTGTAGGGATTCCATGATCTATTAGTTGTGATTCACATCAACTTGGAGCAGTATGTGAAAACATATAACATTTTGAAGGATATTTTGGCTGGTAGACTTTGAGTTAGAATTTTGAAAGTTCCAGTCCAAAGCATCAGGACTGTTAACAATGTTCTTAAGCAAAGCAGGTACATGCTCTCAAAGAGCTATTATTGCCAGGGGTTTATATCCATGCTGATTGAACAGCCATTACATGTTAAGAATCTTTTGAGAGGCCTATCTTCCAATATCTCTGTTTTATTCCAACCTGAACATAAACTAAAGAATTGTTTGTATTTATGTAGCTTTTTATGGAGCTGGTATAGTTCAGTTGGCTGGGCGGCTGCTTTGCCAACAGTGCAGCTTCAATTCCCACACCCACTGAGATTACCATGAAGGATTGTCCTTCTCAATCCCTCCCCTCACCTGAGGTGTGGTGACCTTCAGGTTAAACCACTACCAATTGTCTCTCAGTAATGAGAGAGCAGCCCTATGGTCTGGTGAGACTGGGGCAATTTTACCTTTATTTATGTCATTTCTTTGATCAGTATGGGACATCCCAAAGCACTTCACAAGCCAATGAGTACTTTTGAATTGTAGTAGTCACAGTTGTAAAGTAGGAAATGCCACAGCGAATTTACGTACAGCAAACTCCTACAAATAGCAATGTGATAATGGTTAGGTAATCTGTCTTGATCAAGGGATAATTATTGGCCTGGACATCAAGAATAGCTCCACTGCTGTTCTCCAATATGATGCTTTTGGATACCTTATAATCACCTGAAAGGGCAGTTAAGGTCCAGCTTTTAAAGCCAGCACTTTTGACAGAGGAACACTACTTCAGTACTGTACTGACTTGTCAGCCTTGATTGTTGTGATGAAGTCCTGGAGTGTATTACCCCAATTAAGAGTACTGACAAGCCAGATATTTGTTAGGATTGGATTTGATCAAACATAACCATTTAAGAATATAGTACATGAAAGAACTAAGGGTAAGGAAATATGCAGCAGGACAAGGTTCCGCACGTTAGTCTGGTTAGCAAGGTTAGATCACATGGGATCCAGGGGGAACTAGCCAATTGGATATAAAATTGGCTTCAAAGTAGGAGATCGAGCATGGTGGTGGAGTGTTGGTTTTTGGGCTGGAAGTCTGCGGCCAGCAGTTGTGCCACAAGGATTGGTGCTAGGCCCATAGGGGCGGCACAGTGGCTCAGTGGTTAGCACTGCTACCTCACAGCTCCAGGAGCCCAGGTTCAATTCCACCCTCGAACGACTATTCTGTGTGGAGTTTGCACATTCTCCACATGTCTGTATGGGTTTCCTCCAGGTGCTCCAGTTTCCTCCTATGGTCCAAAGATTTGCAGACTAAGTGGATTGGCCATGCTAAATTGCCTATAGTGTTCAGGGATGTGTAGATGAGGTGGGTTATAGGGGGATGGTATAGGTGGTATGTCTGAGGGTTGGTGTGGACTTGTTGGGCCAAAGGGCCTGTTCCCACACTATAGGGATTCTATGACTACTTTTCATCATTTATATAAATAATTTTGATGTGAATATAGAAGGTATGTTCAGTAGGTTTGCAGATGAGGCAAAAATTGGTGGTGTAGAGGACAGTCAAGAAGGTTATCTCAGAGTATAACGGGATCTTGATCAGATGGGCCAATGGGCAGAGGACTGGCAGATGGAGTTTCATTTAGATAAATGTAAGGTGTTGCATTTTGGTAAGGCAGTTCTGGGCAGGACATATACAGTTAGTGGTCGAGCCCTGGGGAACGTTGCTGAACAAAGGGACCTAGGGGTGCAGGTGCATAGTTCCTTGAAAGTGGAGCCGCAGGTAGACATGGTGGTGAAGAAGGCATTCAGCACAATTGCCTTCATTGGTCAGTGCATTGAGTATAGGAGTTGCAGCTGTACAGGACATTGGTTAGGCCACTTTTGGAATACTGCATTCAATTCTGGTCTCCCTGCTATAGGAAAAACATTGTTGAACTTGAAAGAGTTCAGAAAAGATTTACAAGAATGTTGGTGGGTTTGAGCTATAGGGAGAGGTTGAAAAGGCTGGGGCTTTTTTCCCTGGAGCATTGGAGACTGACTGGTGACCTTATAGAGGTTTATTAAATCGTGAGGGACATGGACAGGGTGAATGCCCAAGGTCTTTTTCCCAGAATATGGGAGTCCAAACTAAAGAGTATAGGTTTAAGGTGAGAGGGGATGATTTAAAAGGGATCTGAGGGGCAATGTTTTCACATAGAGTGTGTGCATGTATCAAATGAGCCGCCAGAGGAAGTGGTGGAGGTGGCTAAAATTACAACATTTAAAAGGCATCTGGATGGGTACATGAACAGGACGGTTTCAGAGGATTACGTGCCAAATGCTGGTAAATGGAACAAGATCAGTTCAGGATATTCGGTTGGCATGGACGAGTTGGACTGAAGGTCTGTTTCCATGCTGTATAACTTTATGACTTTATGACTCCAGGATTAAATTAAAACATCAAAAGAGTCTTCACATTACCAACTTGAACAAAATGTTCACAAGCAATACTGACTAAATCCATACACGGAAATGTAAGATAATCGTTTTAAATGGTTAAAAACTTCTGCCTAAAACTCAATCCAATAAAATCAGTCCAGCTATTTTTTTCCCTGCAACTTTAATTCCAGTAGGCTTTTAAACATATTTTCATGTTGTGGAAAGGAGTTATTTTTTGACATTAAGTTTGGCTATCATAGCACAAGACCATGGTATATCCCTTTAAGTACAAGTTCCTGGTACAAGTATAGGTATTACTGATAGTTACATGCCACAACCCATCAGGCATACTTAGACAATCTTGACATCAATTCTTTAGATGAGTCTCTCCTATTACAGAGCTAGTTGGCTGTACCCAATTCTATAGAACTCCTTTTTCCTCATTGGAAGACTCCCCTGGATTCAGTGTTCATCTGCTTACTGTTTTTTTTAAAGCAAAAACAAGCTTCTGTTCAGAACATAGCTCCGTACTCAAATAATTACCCTCATAGCAACCTCTGAGGTCTCTTGCTTCTAAAAGCCTTCAAGATGGGCCAAAAGTTCAAGCATTTTTTGGAGAGACACTGCCATAATGAAACCAAAACTGTACATTTTCAAATTTTAATATAACCCACTACAGAGCTCTTTGTAATAAGTTACAACAATAATCTGCAGCCTTCTGACTCAGAGGCAACAGTTCAATCAACTGAACTGCAGCTGACACAGCAGTTTGAGATATTGAAAGTATGCCTGACCCACACACCCCCGCAACCTTTCCATCTGCTTCTTCCGACCCACTTCTGTTTCTATTTGTGGCTCCCTAGCTTCAGCCTGAATAGATTTGAATTCTACTCTTTGTATATCCTGTTCTGTAATGATGTCAGATTTACATATCCATTATAGCTGAAGAATTTTCCTTGCAGGATAATGAGGAGTGAAACTGCAGCTCTTGCAAAACCAAGATTAAACATAATAATTCAGTTACTTGCAAATAACACCAACATGTCTGTTCCTCCATCATCAGCCATGATAATTGTTTTTATTTAAATATGTTCCTGCTGCATGTGACCTGTGGCATGTTCCAGTTTCAAATAACCCTGTTCTCTACCAATTGTCCATTAAATTTGTTTTGGCCTAATAATTTCCTATTATAAAGATTCAACAATTGCTACAATTGTAGTGAAAATGGACTGTCAATATTTAACTTTTATCATTTGACTTGAATGCCTGGGACTTTCATGGACTAATAATAGTTTTATAAAGGACACTATTGACTGAAAGTGGTTGCTGTGAACATCTGACAAACACAGGCAACCCATATGGAATATACAAATACAATTGCTTCAGAATTACCCATTTTAATCAAGAGGCACTAAAACTTACTGAACTGTTAAGAAATTTGCATGATAAATTCACGTATTGAAAGAAGAATGATGGCCTACAACTATCCAACTGCAAATCAGACCCAGTATATTAGCAGCAACCTCTGAGCAACAGAGAGAAAAAGCAACCTATACTGATAGCAGCAAGGATATAGAAATCTCTTCTCTCCACCTCTCTGTCAATCTCTCTCAAATTCAGAAACTTACTGATCAAAAGCAACTTGAAACAACACCTTTCACCGAGACCCCTAAGTTACCTGCAGCTTTGCCATTATTGAGGGAAGAAGATAGCAACTAAACAGTTGGACTCAGGTCTTTTCATTCTTGCAACCGAAAGGACTCTTATAGCTGCAGTTGCTTTTATTACCCATGTCTGTACAAGACATGCCTCCCTCCACCCCTTTCATCAAAATTATTTGTGTGTGTGTGAATGACATTGCATTTTCTTATTTTTCCTTGGGTTTATTAGGTAATAAAACTCCACTTTCTTTCAGTCAAAAACCCTTAGAATTGGGCCTCCTTCATTCTTAACCAACTACAATTCAAGTGTTTTTTATTCATTCACAGGATGAGGGCGTCACTGGCTAGGCAGCATTTATTGCCCAGCCCTAATTGCCCAGAGGGCAGTTAAGAGTCAACCACATTTCTGTGGGCCCAGAGTCACATGTAGGCCAGACCAGGTAAGGATGGCAGTTTCCTTCCCTAAAGGACATTAGTGAACCAGATGGGTTTTTCGCAATGATCGACAATGGATTCATTGTCATCATTAGACTGTTAATTCCAGATATTTATTGAATTCAAATTCCACCATGGCAGGATTCAAACCTGGGTCCCCAGAACATTATCTGGGTCTCTGGATTAGCAGTACAGTGATAATACCACTAGGCCATTGCCTCCCCCTGAAAAAGTGTGATAACAATGTGCTAAAACTGAAATAAAATATTTGTCACAACTGACCGAGTGGGGTTCAAAAACAAGGGAGCCAATCACCTTTCACTACAGATCGTAACACATGTTTGCTGGGGTGAACTAGGAGAAACTCCTACTGACCTAGTACTAAGTAGCTTTGAAAATATTTTTCTTCTTTGCTTTGTGAGCATTTTCTTGTTGATTTATCTCATTAAAGCTCATGAACTGACTGCTCATTTTTTTGGGTAAATACGATAATGTTCTAGTTCAATAACCGTCAGCGGATTCAGGCCTATCATTCAGTATCTCCAAATATTTAGTGCAGATGTAGCAGCAAAAGTGTCAAATACTAATTTTTGTTCATTCCTCAATCTCACTCCCAAGGCTTCAAGTGCATTTTTTTTGGCAATGCAGCAAATTACTGTTAACATTGTTTTTTGTTTCCTGTAAAAGAAGCATCATATTTTGTTGCCTTATTCTGTTCTAGAGCTAATACTTTAACTCATAGATGTAAAACTCTAACAGGAGGTTTTAGATCCTGCTTAAAATGTACATCATTGAATAAACTTTCGATCATCCTTCCAATATCCTGTTTTGGCTCAGTGTCCAATTTTGCCTGATTTACATTCCTTTGGATATTGTCCTATGTAAACTGCTCTGTAAATGCAAGTTGCTGCAACTTTCCGTACTTGCGCGTGAATTGTGAGAAGTACAGAGTGGATTTTATGAGGCCTCTGGATACGTTCTAAGGTGGGGTGAGCTCATAAAATGGTGGTTGAACAAGGGAAAGAAGCTCTTTGTGACACCATGAGATATATGCTATTTTGGAAAAGCAGTCGGTGCAGGATAGTATTGGAGTCTAAGTTTTCTCAGTCTTACACTTGTTCACAAAGTGAGACATTATCAGGGTACAGCTCTTAACTCAACCAACTGCAGTTTCATTGAGTGTAATTTTACATGTGCACATGTGTAAACCCAATTACTGCCCTCCATTTGCATGTAATTAAACATACTTGATACACTGTTCTCATGATATTGTCAAAGGCAGACCACACCCTGAATAGAGCTAGATGGACAATCAATACAATTAATGGCCAATTCACCACCATTTCTTGTTCCTGTGAGTATTTTACTGGATCTGGATAAGCCCCTGCTGTAGAGGGAGACAGCCAGATGTAGCAAGTATGCCTCCAAGGCTGTTCTGAAGAGGGCTGAGCCTTCTTTAATGGTAATTCCATCGCTCAGAGAGAGATCTGCTGCCAGTGGTAGCAAACCTTGGGGCTGCAGTTCTGCTACTCATGGGTTACCTGGCTAATCATTGAAGTTTAACTTTCTCTCTCCGTCACATCTTTCAAAAAAAAATTACCTTCCCTTCAATGGTGCCCTTCTCTTCTAACTGCAGCTACCTGTGTCGATGACGCTGCCAAGCTGCCAGTCCTCTGGTTGGACAGTTGGGTCTGAGAGATGAGCCGCTTGGAGTCTTGCTGTCCTCCATGTGGGCTTGGGAACTGCAGTTGGTCCCAGCTGCAGGACCTCAGGCTTTTCTGTGAAATTCTGGCCTGTGCCTCTGCTATATTCATGTTCATTTATCTGTATCACAGCCTGTAATAGCCAATCCTTCACACAATGTACGGGGTTGTATCTACTATTTGGTGATGATTCAAGAAAGATGTGAATAATGCATATAATCAAGCTTGTGCACCAAATCATTTGCATGCAAAAGAAACTTGTCCTATGATGACAGGCAACTTTTGTATCACACAGATATTCTTGCAGTGCACATTATTGAGAGAACAGGAACATTTTAAAAACTAAAATGATGAGCATTTGATACTCAGTTAAAATATATTTTAAGATATTGAAGTATGGAAACAGTTAAGTTTTAAAAATGCAGAAACAGCAAGTCTGACTCAACAAGGAAAAAAAACTTGGCAGAACTGATATTCCAGAAGGAAAAATGGGCTTTGGACCTGGACTGTATGTTAGTAACAGTGTTGATAAATGTGATATCAGCATTTACACTTTCAGACCAGTGGGACTAACAGTGTACTTTATTCTCATTATCAGGGCTTAATTATTACATCAGTTCCACAAGGCAGATATTAAAAGCTGTTCAATCAATGTTTCATGATTGTAAGCCTATTTCCAAGTATATTCAAGCATTAGTTTGTTCTTGGGAAGGCACTATAAGTAGTATCTCGCTTTTTCAGCTCATTTTCCCCTTTCTCCTCTCCCCTCCAACCCAAACCCCCTACACTCCCTACCAACCTGTTTATACTAAAATGGCAAGATTTAAGAATCTTTCTGTGATCTGTCCTCTTCTGTCCTTTCTACTATCACTACTTTTCCCCCTCCCCTAACAAGTCTAATTAATTTTAGGAAATTGTGAGTGCTACTCAAAATATCTTGCTGAAGTGATCTTTTCTCATTACGATCTTAAATGGTGACCTCTTCTCGACTGTATGGCTGTGAAAGATGTCAGTGCTGAGCAGGTTGAACATGTTTACCGCACAATGTCCACATTCACTTTCCAACATGGCCACTGGATAATGATCAGGAGGTGGAGCCCTGGTTATGCTTTTTTCCCCTTTCTTCTTAGCCCAGGGGTATGGAGGAGAATTTTAATTATCCAGTTAAGTTCATAGACCATAACACAAACTGTGAATTGAACTGGGGTCCTTCCTGGAATGTGTGGTTGTTACACGCAGGTATAATTACCAAGTAAGCCACTAGCCAACCTGAGGCTTTCAAAAATAATGACTATACCTTCTTAGTATCTGTGCTGTGATGTGCCTTCTTTTATGTACAGTCTTTTTCTGTTAGTTGAGTGCTCTTCGTTGTATGGTAGTTGGGAACATTTGGCATTTCTTCTGAGGATTTCCAGAACAAAATTAAAGTGTTTTTTTTAAAATACGGTGGTCAATTTATGTAACAGTGTTATACTAGATAGAAGACTGCTGCCCTTTTATGACACAGTGTGGTCAGGAATAAGTACAAAATTGTTGGAACTATTTTTTTTGTCTGTCATCTGACAATTATAACCCCACTAAAGTGTCTGTTTATATATTGGTTTGCCTTAGTATTATTATTGTTGCCTTTGAATCAGAACATTGCAGAACTTATCCTCACTCCAGGGCTACAGCATCTAATCTAGGCTGTTGCTTCTGTTCAATATTGCCTTATTAGCATTGACTTACAGCACTGCATATTAAACAGAGGCCCTGTTCAATGAATATAAAAGATCCTATGGAACTTTTTGATGAAAATGCATGGAATTGTCCAGATGCTCTGTTGTATATTTGTCCCACAACCAATGCCACTAGAAAGATAAATTAACTGCTCATTTTGTGCGCTGTTGTTTCTAAGATTTTTGCTGTATACAGATTGTCTGCAATATTTCCCTGATGACTTTGCAAAAGTATTCCAACAATTCAGAGTAATCCGAGACATATTGAGGATGTGAAATATGCTATTTAAACAAAAGTAAGAATTTCACCAAATAACCCCCTTCTGTCTCAGGTCATCATATGGAAAAGTCATCAACTACATGGCAATGCCTGGCAATAATGTAAGATATAAATGCTCAAAATAAGTATCTCCAGAGGGAAAATGAAAGGATACTACCTGTATGATAGAATTTTTAACTAATCGTAGTTTAAGAAGTCATGCAAACATGCTGTTCAATTAAGGAGATGTATCAATAGGATTGACAGCAGTGTAGGAATGGCTTGCCTGTTTGAATCACCTGGTGGTTTGCTAAATGCGTTCCATTTACAAAAGATTGAAACATATGAGAACATTTGTAAATGTATCAGTTACATTTAATTCATTGAATTACAGACCATTGACTCATAGTGTGGGAGCAGACCATTCAGCCCATTGGGTCCACAGTAAACCCCCGAAGATTATCGCACCCAGACCCACCCCACTATCCTATCCCTGTATTTCCCATAGCTAATCCATCTAGCCTGCACATCCCTGGACACTATAGGCAATTTAGCAAGGCCAATCCACCTAACGTGCACAACTTTAGACCGTGGGATGAAACCTACGCAGACATAGGAAGAATGTGCAAACTCCACACAGATAGTCACCCAAGGGTGGAATTGAACCCGGATCCCTGGCGGTGTGAAGCAGCATTGCCAACCATTGAGCCACTGTCCTGCCCCAGCAGCTCGTCAAACATTGGTGTGTAGAAGATGCTTGAGTCTGTTATAAAACACTTGATAACAGATCACTTGGAAAGCATTGATGGGTTTTTGAAAGGCAAATCAGCCTTAACAAATCTACTTTTTTAAAAGGATATAACAAGTAGAAAAGAAAAGGCAAAAATAGTGGATATGGTGTATTTGGCTTTTCGGAAAGCTTTTTAACAAGGCCCACAGAGGTTAGTGGGAAAATTAAAATATGTGAGATTGGGAGTAATATATTGGCATGGATTAGGAATTGGATTTCAGATGGGGAACAGAGAAGGAGAATAAATCGGTCTTTTTTTGGGGTGGTAGGCAGTGACTGATGAGATATTGCAAGGATCAGTACTTGGATATATCTAAATGACATTCAATGGTGTTACCATTACTGAATTCCCCATTATCAACATCCTTGGGGTTACCATTGACCAGAAACTCAACTAGACTCACCACATAAATATAGTGGCTATAAGAACAGGTCAGAGGCTAGGAATATTGTGGCAAGTGACTCATCTCCTGACTCTCCAAAGCCTGTCCATCATCTACAAAGGCACAAGTCAGTAATGTGATGGAATACTGCCCACTTGTCTGGATGAGTGCATCTCCAACAACAGTCAGGAAGCTTGACACCATCCAAGACAAAGCAGCCCACTTGATTGGCACCACATCTACAAACATCCACACCCTCCACCACCAACGCTCAGTAGCAGCAGTGTGTACTATGTACAAGATGCGCTGTAGACATTCACTAAGGATCCTTAGACAGCACCTTCCAAATCCACAACCACTTACATCTAGAAGGCCAAGGGCAGTACATACATGGGAAGACCACTGCCTGCAATTTCCCCTCCAAACCAGCTGTTCCTTCACTGTGGCTGGGTCAGAATCCTTAAACTCGCTCCCTAATGGCATTGTGAGTCAAACCACATCAGGTGGACTGCAGTGGGAAAGAAAGCAGCTCATCGCCATCTTCTTGAGGGCACCTAGAGATTGGCAATAAATACTGGCCAGCAGCAGTGATGCTCACATCCCCGAATGAATAATGAAATGAGCTGGATGAGGGATCCAAATGCAGAATTTCCAAGTTTGTTGATGACATAAAACTAAGTGGAATTGTGAGTTGCGAGGAAAATGTGAGGAGGCTTCAACAAAATAGCTGTAGGTGTGACATTGATAGATCATGGTGCTGCACAGCAATATGTCTCTTCCCCTTGTCTGATGAATGCTAACAACCATGATGAGCTGCCTGGCTTTGTGACTGCTCTAAGCAACACACCAAGACAGGAGTTTTCAGACCCTTTAAGATGCAGCCAAGGGACCAACAAACGAAAAGGCAAGGCAGAGCAAGACAGGGATGTTGTGAGCACAAAGCAGGCATAATGTGAGGGAGCATTAAGTGACCGAATGAGGATCCCTCTGATGCTTCCTTGTCCAATCCAGGAAATGGGATCTGTCCCTGCAAGCAAAATGGCCTTGCACCAAAGTGCAGAACTGTTCAGTACTGAAGGTGGATCTGAGATATTCCGTGATGATGCAGTGGAGCTGGTACATGTTGGATGTGGTCATTTCCCATGGAGTGTGCCCTGAAATCTTGGGACTAGGTGTCGAAAATGGTGGTCTGGAAGAGTGAAAGTTGCCAGGAAACCATCCTGACCTTCATGTCAGAAATTGTTGCCATCTAGCCATAGTCATAGAGTCATACAGCACGGAAATGGACCCTTCGGTCCAACCAGTCAATGCCGAACATAATCCCAAATTAGACTAGTCCCACTTGCCTGCCCCTGGCCCATATCCCTCCAAACCTTTCCTATTCATGTACTTATCTAAGTGTCTTTTAAATATTTTAATTGTGCCCAAACCACAACTTCCTCAGGAAGTTCATTCCACATGTGAACCATCTCCGTGTATAGTTTCTATCTGACATATGGGAGAATGGGAAACTGCATAATCCTTGGTTGAGTTTAACTAATAATGAGATTCTAATACTTAAATAGGCTTCTCACCACTCACTAGCGAGAATCTCGTCTCACCAATCAATATTTGGTTGCAAAATGAGATTTATTGCTCTCAGTGTCTGTAAGTTCCTCGCTGGCCATCTAATGCAATATTCTGAACTTTCTAGCCATGGCCCACATCATTCTGGGGCTCGGAAAGTTCTGCCCTTGATCTCGATTTTAACCTTGGATCCATAAAACAATATATGCATCTGTCCAGTTCCCAGTGCGCAAGCCTGTGCTGATTACAAATCATAGACCTCATATACACTGTCTCTCACCTGAAGCCAGTGAGAGTGGCATCCACTGCAGTGGACAAGAGGAGCAGGAACTGAGCTAGAAATGAAACCTGTCAGGGACCCAATGGAACAGTGCCCTGCTATCAAGTTTGAGTAGAGATGAGTTGGGGTGGGGGGGGGCATCTGAATTGTTTCCAAAAGATATATCTGTTGGGATAGAGGAAGAAGCTAAAAGTTGGGAGGCTCAAAATTTCTTATGGGCTCTAGAAGAGCACTCCTGGCCTTTCTTGTCTATAAGGAATGCTCACAGAAATTATAAATACTACTTATCTTAGTCCCTATTGGTAAGTCTGTTGCTTTGTTGACAGTTTTGACATCTGTGAGCCTCCTTACCTCTGGAGTTAAAGTTGTGTCATGACACTGATGACCTCATCAGGCTACAACTTCGACATATCAAATAGATGCCTCTCATTTCAGAATTATGCAGGGTTAAAATGTCATATGGAAACAGAGCTGGCTGCCTCACCACCATTATAACAACCAACATGATTAAAATTGCATTTTCAGGCTTGAGGAGCTTATTATACAGAGGCACACTGTTCCTTTAAGATGGAAGTATCTATTTACAATATTTGTTATTATACATTGTAATGGTTTATTTGGCACCTGAATACACCACATGCAAATAATAAACATGTTATTTTTAATGGTGTATGTATGATTCTTGTGAATAACAGCTTTGAAAATCATAGCATGATCCAATGTGCCTATAGCATTAAAATGAGTCCAGAAATCTACCTCTCTGTAATTTTCTTTGGATCCGTAGGCATTGGGGGCTGGGATTTTCTATAATGTTCAATGCTATTCTCTACCTGACAAATTATATGCCAGGTCATTTTAGATTTCTAACAGTCCCTCCCTGTCCCCCAGCTCTGTTTTTGCTGTATTTTGTGTCAGATAGAACAAAGTGGAAGAGGAAACCTTTAATGAGTCAAATTGTGACAGTAAACCTTCAGATTTTAGGAATAAGAGAATGAGGGGGAGGAGCAGAAAGAAAGACATGAAACATAGTAATTGTTGAACAAGCTTCCTTTCACACAATATTGGAAACCTCAATTGTAGTCTAGTGAACCATCTTTGCTCTTGAAGAAAAAACATTACTTATGATTAATGGAAAATAGATTTTTTAATGGACACCAGGTTAAGGCCATTACAAGATCCTACGTTTTCATTTTTCTCATTCAGCTTTAAAAAAAGCATGTAAATTTAGATGATGTGAGTATTTGTTTTCTGTTCTCTTGTAAAATATTTGTTTGCCATACCCTTCTTATTTGCATTTTATTTAAATTGCATACAAAGACTTCTTTTTAAGACACCAGACAGGATCATTTTAGAGCCTTAAGGTGGAATATTCTGTTAAAATTGGAAGAATGAAGAACGTAACTGAAATAGAAGATATAAATGAAAAATAACGATGTTAACTTTAAACAAAAAAAAATATCAGTACTTTTCAGTATGC
Source organism: Rhincodon typus (assembly GCF_021869965.1). NCBI lineage: Eukaryota > Metazoa > Chordata > Chondrichthyes > Orectolobiformes > Rhincodontidae > Rhincodon > Rhincodon typus. The sequence goes on from NC_063341.1 coordinate 46,861,527, forward strand.
TGAAAGTGTTAAATTTAAATGAGAAAGAATTAAAAATACACTGTAAATAAGCATGGCTTCCAACTGCTTCTAGAAGTCAAAGATCATGAATTATGCTCATTTTGGAAGTGTTTTCTGTTCTTTTGTGGTCCAACTTGTTGAGACAAATTTGAAAAGGTGATGCCTTTTTTCTCCATTCAACCTTCTCCTTTATGGCTGCACTCCTGCTTACTCTGAGCCAGTCAACCAAGGAAAGCCCTTCAGAGCCAGACTTACATGGGCTGACAGAGGCAGAGAATGAGATAGAAACCCTATTTACAGAGGCTGAACTTTGGCACAAGGTGGCTTCTGTTTAATCAATCTTATGTCGCCTTGTAGCAATCATTTAGCAGGCACTGCTGAAGGGGAAAAGGCACAAGGTAATTATGAAAAAGTGTCAGCAGTTTATCATAGGATTTGACATTTCCCATCGCATCTTGCCAACAGTAATTGTAATATTTTTCTGATAAATTATGGTAATGTAAACCAGTTGACTTTCCAAGAAAATATTCCTTTTCTTAGTCCTTCATTATTGCTGGACATGTCAAAATGGCTTAATGTACATGAAACAGGGGTTTAAACTGTTAATCATGGATATTCCATGGAAATCATTCCAGATTTCAAATTATTCTCTACAAACCTGGGAAATAAATGCTTATCAGTTTCTCAGTACTTCTTTTTACATCCTCGCCATTAGCTGCACAGTGTTGAATGAGAATAATTACATAATTACATGCTGAGTCAGGATGGCTTCATGAGGGAGAGGTCATGTCTAAAAAAATCTATTAGGATTCTTTGAGGAGGTAATGAGCAAGTTAGACAAAGGAGAGCCAGTGAACATGATTGAATTAGATTTCCAGAAGGCCTTTGACAAGGTGCCGCACGGGAGGCTATGAAATAAGACAAGAGCCCATGGTGTTAAGGGTAAGGTACTGGCATGGATAGAAGATTGGCTCACTGGCAGAAGGCAGAGAGTAGGGATATAGGGATTTTCAGGATGGCAGCCAGTGACTAGCGGAGTTCCACAGGGGTTAGTGTTGAGACCACAACTATTCACATTGTACATTAATGATCTAGAGGTTGGAACTGGTATTGTTGCTAAGTTTGCAGATGACACAAATAGGTGGAGGGGCAGATAGTGTTTAGGAAGTGGGTAGGTTACAGAAGAAATTGAACAGGCTAGGAGAGTGGGAAAAGAAGTGGCAGATGGAATATACTGTGGGAAAGTGAGGTTTTGCACTTTGGTGGGAAGAATTTTCTAAATGGAGAAAAACTTTGGTAACCTGAAGCAAAAAGTGACTTAGGGGTCCTAGTTCAAAATTCTCAAAAGGTTATTGTAGTGATTGTAATGAGGTCAGCCAGGTGGCCTTCATAGAATATGAGTTCCCTGATTGGGGCTGTCTGGTCCAATCAGGGAGCCCCGGCTGACAGATAAAAACAGGAGGGTCAGACATCCTGTTCATAAAGTCATAGAGTCCTGGAGAATGGAGTCCCTTTTGCCCCAACTGTTCCATGCTGACCAAAATGTCCATCCATGCTGACCCCATCTCCCTGCACTTGGCCCATATTCTTCTAAATCTTTCCTATCCATGTATTTGTCCAAATGCCTTTTAAATGTTGTTAATGTATCTGTCTTAATCACTTCCGCTGGCAGCTCATTCCATATGCATATCACCCTCTGTGTAAAAAGGTTACCCCTCAGGTTCCCATGTATTCTTTTCCCTCTTACCTTAAACTGATGTCCTCTAGTCCTCGATTCCCCAACCCTGGGTAAAAGACTGAGTGCATTCACCCTATCCATCCCTCTCATGATCTTATACATTTCTATAAGATTCCCCCTCAGTCTCCTCCACTCCAAAGAAAAATGTCTTAGCTTGCCCAATCGCTCCCTATAACTCATTCCCTTGAGTCCTGGCAACATCCTTGTAAATTTCTTCTGCACTCTTTCTAGTTTAATAACATCCTTCCTGTACTAAAACTGAACACCATACTCCAAGTGCAGCCTCACCAACATCCTGCACAATTGAAACATAACTTCCCAACTTCTATACCCAATGCCCTGACTAATTAAGGCCAGTGTGCCAAATGCCGCCTTCACTGCCCTGTCTACCTGTGACCCCTCTTTCAGAGAACCGTGCACCTGAACTCCAAGGTCCCTCTGTTCCACTACACTCCTTAAGGTCCTACCATTCACCATGAAACTCCTACCTTGATTTGACTTTCCAAAATACAACACCTCACTTATCTGGATTACACTTCCATTTGCCATTTCTCGGCCCACTTCCCCAGCTGATCAAAATCCTGCTGCAATTTGTGATAACCTTTCTCACTGTCCACGATACCACCTAATTTAGTGTCATCCACAAACTTTCTAATCATGCCTTGTACATTCTCATCCAAATTATTGATATAGATGACAAGCAGCAATGGGCCCAGCACCGACACCTGAGGCACACCACTAATCACAGGCTTCCAGTCTGACAAGCATCCTTCCGATATTACTCTCTGCTTCCTACCATCAAGCCAATTGTGTATCCAATCTGCCAGCTCTCCCTGGATTCCATGCGATCTAACCTTTCAGACCAGCGTAGCCTGTGGAACCTTATCAAAGGCCTTACTGAAATCCATATAGACTACATCTACCACTCTGCCCTCATCAACCTTCCTGGTCACTTCATCAAAGAACTCTAACAAATTTGTGAGGCATGATCTCCCACGCACGAAGCTTTGCTGACTACTCCTAATCAAACACTGTCTTTCCAAATGCATGTATATCTTATCCTGCAGAATCTTCTCAAGTAACTTACCTACCATAGATGTTAGGCTTACTGGTCTGTAATTCCCAGGTTTTTCTTTACAGCCCTCCTTGAATGAGGGCACAACATTCATTATCCTCCAGTCTTCCAGGACCTCATCCGTGGCTAACAATGATGCAGATATATCAGTCAGGGCCCCTGCAATTTCTTCCCTAGCCTCTTATAGGGTTCTTCGATATATCTGGTCAGGACCAGGAGATTTATCCACCTTCATATATTCTAATACCTCCTCTACTGTGATATGGACTGTCCCCAAGATATTGCCACTAACTTCCCCAAGTCTTCATGTCTTCCTCCATGGTAAATACAGGAGAAATATTCATTGAGGACTTCGCCCATCTCCTGTTGTTCCACACATACATGTCCACTTTGGTCCTAGAGAGGTCCTAGTCTCTCTCTAGTTATTCTTTTTTCTTTAATATACTTAAAGAATCTCTTTGGATTCACCCTCATCTTCTCAGCCAAAGCTATCTCATGTCCCCTTTTCGCCCTCCTGATTTCCTTCTTCAGTAAACTCCTGTATCCCCTGTATACCTCCAGGGATTCCCTTGATCCCAGCTGCCTGTACCTGAGCCATGCCTCCTCCTCTTTCTGGTCAAAGCCTCAATATCTCTTGTCATCCAGGATTTCCTACTCCTGCCAACCTTGCCCTTCACCCTCATAGGAACAGAAAGACCTTGAACTCTAGCTATCACACTTTTAAAGGCCTCCCACTTGCCGGAGGTCCCTTTGCCTGCAAACAAACCACTCCAATCAACTCCTGCAAGCTCCTGTCTAATTCCATCAAAATTCGCCTTGCCCCGATTTAGAACTTGAACCTGTGGACCAGTTTTGTCCTTCTCCATAACTATTTTAAAATTAGTAGAACTATGGTCCCTGGTACTGAAGCACTCTCCACACACACCTGTCCTACTGTATTTCCCAACAATGGGTCAAGTTTTGCCCCTCCCGAGTAGGACCCTCTATATATTGTTTGCTCTGAGAGCTGGCTCTGAGGGAGCTGGATTGGTGTCAAGGATTTTCCACATGTAAATAAAGGGTGACTTGGTTCTGGGAAACCAGCCTTTGTGGAGTTATTTCAGTTAGCATGCAGACTCAGTTGACAGTTAGGAAGGCAAATACAATATTAACATTCATTTTGAAAGGACTAGAATACAAGAGCAGCGATGTACCGCAAAGGCTGTGTAAGGCCCTGTTTATACCGCATTTGGAATATTGTATGCAGTTTTGGGCGCCATACCAAAGGAAGGATACGATGGCGTTGGGGGAGGTCCAGAGGAGGTTTGCAGGAATGATCCAATGGATGGAGGGCTTGTCATGTGAAGCATGGTTGAAGATACTGGGTCTGTATTCAATGGAGTTTGGGAGGATGAGGAGAAATCTCATTGAAACGTACAGAATATTGAGAGGCCTGGATAAAGTGGATGTGGAGAAGATGTTTCCACTAGGAGGAATTTCTTCAGCCAGAGGGTGGTGAATCTGTGCAAGTCATTGCCTCAGAGGGCTGTGGACGCCAAGTCATTGAGTGTATTTAAGACAGAGATAGATTAGTGAGCGAATCAGAGGTTGTGGGGAGAAGGCAAGACAATGAGGTTGAGTGACATATTAATTATGATTAAATGGCCTAATTCTGCTGCGAACACTTATGGTTGTATGGCTTAGTTGGCTGGACAGCTGGTTTGCAATGCAGTGCTGCCAACAGCGCAGGTTCACTTCCTGTACCAGCTGAGATCAAAATTTCGATCTTGCATTCTCAACCTCACCCTCCCCTGAGGCGTGGTGACCCTCAGGTTAGATTCACCAACAGTTGTCTCTCTCGCTCTCTCTAAGAAGAGGGTAGGCCTACAGTTTACCAATGTGCAAACTCAAACAAAATATGTTACAAATAAATTTGTTATACTGTTGCTGGTGTCATCAGGGTCGTCTGATAAACTTAATCAATAATGTGCGGATGAAAGACTCACTTTAGGATTTCTGAATTGCTTTTGCATTGCAGCAAAAATATTTTGCAAGCTATTACGTTGTCATTGGCTTGTTTAAGTAAACTGAGATAGATATTGCCATGCAGAATTTCGTATCCATCTTCTGATGAAAGATGTTACCTCGGGCTTCCTGATGGCTCATCAGGGAAGGATGTTGCTAGTGTGTGAATGGACTATAAAATAAGGAAGATCCCAGTTTGATTTAGAATAGCTAATCTCATCAATGGTGGCAGTGTGGCACTTCATCTGGTCTTACCCTCAAAGTATTGGGAAAGGAATGTCTGCCAAGTCAGTAACCACAAGCTTATGTTGAAAAGTGTGCCTACTTTAAGACAGGATCAGGGTTGAGTATGATGCTCCATGGATGGAGAATAATTGCTTGCTTAAAATATGGGAAGGCAGGCTACACCAGAAGCTAACAACAACACACAATTGATTGTGTACATCTTCATGGCAGAACTTCATTAACTATGTTTTAACCCAGAGACATTACTTGACAGGGCTTGGGGATGGAAAATTTTGCTGTTTCTTTTCTATCGATGCCCAATTTCATTTTGCTGTGATTAGATTTATCAGCATAGATTAAACCCACAACCTTCTGGCTGTCTAACTCATGGCAACACGATGCATTAAACTAATAGGCCAACAAGGGCATTCTATTAACTGAATTTCTGCATAGCTTTTGTTAAATGAAATGAGATTAAATTTGGGACTAATCCTGAATCCCAGGCTTCTTAGCCAATTTTGGCATTTTTAGAACTGTGAAAATAAGGCATCGTGGTCCAGCAAACCACTAAGGTTAGCAATTTGGTACCGGGCAAAAAAGAGTCCTAGATCAGAAATAAATGGGATGGTATTAAGGCCAACTGGAATTAAAACTGTTCGAAGACTAAATCTGTAGGAGAAACTGGTATATAAATAGAACAGAAAAAAAATACTGAAACCTGTCAGAATTATACATCTTGTATTGAAACCAGCTCTGTTAAGGAAAACAAAAGAATTAAACTATATATTACAATTTTTTTCTTTGCTCCAGAAGAACAAAACATAATTCATTCCTCCTAGTGGAGGCAGGGTAGTTCTTGCAGCTAGCTGATAATAGCTTGGAATAAGAATGACTTGCTAGAAACGGTTGGTAGAATGTTGTATCAGGCCAGCAGAGCAGGTCACATTGCAACTAGGCATGACATCACTGTGCTGGTTAAAGCTGGTGTGAAACTAAGTATGCAGTAGCTGGAATCAGGGATTTCCATAACTCCCTGAAGCAATTTAGGGCTAATGTAATGAGTATATCCGAGAAATCTCATCGATCCCAGCTATTAACCGTGCAATGCAGTATTTCTGTACATCCTCATCAACACATAAAATTAGTTTTCTTCATTGTCTCATAGAATCTGCAGACAGATTTTTAAAAAATATTGAAGTAATGTGCTTTGTTTAGGCACAGTATCTAATTAGGTCTTTCGAGTTGACTGTTGTGCTAATAATGAATTGTCCTCACCACATCTAATATCTTTTTTAAAAAGTTACATTTTGTGTTATTTACTAACTGTCCCACTTCTAAATTATCAAATGTTGGTTTTGATTTGAACCTATGAAATTGACATGTAGATAGTTAGAATTGGATGTTGCTGCTCAGATAGCTTTCACTGGAGGTTTGTTTTGGGTCTGGAATGAGATGTATTTTAGAGCTCACACAAACATGTTTGTTTTAAGCTAAATTGTAAACTTTAACATATCATACCACTTGTCCCAGAGAATCAAAATTAAAAGAAACTAGAAAAGTCCAAGCTGTTGCACAGCACAGTCGGAACATTTCTGGCAGGGTTGGGGGGATGAGAGAAGCATTTCACATTGAATAACTTAGTGGGTCAGTGATCTTTTAGGAATGGTTGTGTAGGAAGCAGATATGCTTGTCAACAGAGTTGAAGGTTTCTAAAATGGCAGAAATATGTGAATGCTGTATTCATTCAAGAAATAATTGGAAGAATTTAAGCATTTCAGGATTAAGCAAACTATTTTCAACAATGTTGTCCAAAAAATCGTGATCCTCTTTCACCTTGTTACAAATTGTACCATACCTATTCTTCATTCAAGTTGCAGGAGAGGGATCTGTAAATTTGTTCTTTATTAGTCTCATGACTCAGGAGCCACTGTGCATAATTTTTGAGCCACAATGGATAGTGATCAGTTACCCCACCTAGTGGATACAGTTGTAATTTAGTACTGTTACTAGTTGAGTTTAACTGTAATGTTACCCAGTGCACATAAAGTATGCAGGAAAGTTTAATCTATGTTTAAAATGTATTTTAACCAGCGTCAGATTTAAGCAATTGAGTTTGATTCATTAGAATCAATTTCTTAAGGTGTGCTCAAGAATGATCGTTAAGTCCCACTTGAAACTCAATTAGTTAAATCCGAAGTTTAGAATCAGTGTAAAATCATTATTATCACATGTAAATTTCTTTCTGGACTTTAAGAACTCCATATTTGTTATAGCTTTGGCTAAAAGGGAATTTCAGCTTTGACAATCCTGAAGTCCAAATTAAGTGCACAGCATAGTCTGGTTGTGTGAGCCAAGGGACATACAATTCAAAGGCGAAGTTCTCTCTTTGCAAACAACTTTTAGTACACAGTCCCGACAATCGTTGCTGTGAACGTTAATGGGGGGGTTCTTATTTCACTAGCTTGTAAAGAAAACAGTTAAAACATTTGCTGAACTGCAGTTGCTTTCTGTGGATTTTATTCCCGATTTCGAATTTTGGCTGCACAACGCAAAGAATGACAGCAATGCAAATCTAAATATAAATTAACAATGAATTGAATGTATTTAATTAAAGTACGCCTACTATAGAACACTGTAACAAAAGAAACATTACTCCTTCTGTATAAACAATTCTTTTCACAAGAACTATTTATTTAAAAAAAACCGGTAAAATGAGTTGCCTCTTTTGTGTGGTAGGGAGGAAGGACGAGAGTTGTACCAATGACACTGAAAAGGCTCCTTTTTGGATATTATGAGTACATAATGATTTTCTTTTTATGTGACAAAGTACCAACTTCAAGGGTTGTCAGCGAAATAGTTAATATTCTATACATTTGCCGTGCAGTAAATGATATGGCAAGCTTCTCTGTTTCGGCTGAAGTCCGTGATTTGTTGGAAGTGGTGAAGCAGCCAGTTGTGTTTAAAATCTGTCAGATCTACTCAGCAGTGGGTTCTCTGAGAGAGAGAGAAAGAAATGCTTGCACAATAATGCTAGCCTGGAAGAAAATGATTTTAGTGTTTTCTGTGGGGACTTAAATGTCGCTCAGTGGAACAAAGGGTTAAACGATGGTTGGATTCCCTGGCGATTTAAGGTCATGTTGCCCATCTCTGCGGCCAAGCCTGTAGACAAACAACAAATATTCTTGTAAAATAAACGAACAAAAATGTGGGGGATTGGTTTTTTGGTGTTGCTGAACGCGGTCTCCAGTTTCATTGATTTCTGGGTCTGTTTGAGGTGCTGGTTCCCCTTTAAAAGATTGTATCCTTTTGGAGCGTTCCACACAATGGCAGGAAACACAATTGAATGAGCAGCGAAGGAAGGCCCGCCTGGGGGGATGGGGAACTGAGTGGCCAGTTCGGCTTCTCGGCCATCAGCTACTAATGCCTTTGTCGCAGCGGCCCGCAGTTTTGTTGTTGGCGTAGCCCCCCCCGGTCCCAGTCCCCCTTTGTCCCCGCTTGGTAACGGCGCAGCCAATCAGCGCGGCCTGCTGGAGCTGCCGGGACTGGATTGGCTCGGAGTGGAGTGTTGGGTGGGGGGGAGGGAGCTGGGGTTTTTTTTGGTCAGGAGCCTGTGAAAAAAAAGCGGAGACAAAGCCGCAGCGGAACCGCTGGCCGTTTGCGGGCGGGCGGCAACGGAGCGGTGTGTAGGCCCGGTCTGGCCTATACCACCATCACCTGGGGGGGGGTGGGAAATAGAGGGAGAGAATGGTAAAACGGGGCAGCGATCCAAGCACACCTGCATCAAAACTTTCCTCTTTTATTACACTAATAAAATCACGTTGGATCGTTTCAAATGTTGTTGTACGGAACGACTCCTGTCCTTTTCGTTTCTTTCAGGTCTTTCCTCCCCCCCTCCTTTGGTTATGGTTGTTATTTCCCGTTGATGTGAAAGGTCACGGGTCGGCCCCGCCCCCTCCCCTTGCCCCCCCCCCCTTTCTCCCCTCCCCCCTTCCATACCCCCTCCTCCTCCTCCTCCTCCTTCAGCTGGAACATGAAGCCCAGGCTTTGCTTCCACTGAGCCCACAATCGTAGAGCTGGTTTCTACATTCATTCATCCCATGACTTATTGCTTTTATTTCTTCTCTTCTTCAACCAGAAGTCTTTAAACTCAGCACCAACAGCAACAAAAGGTTTTAAGAGCACATCTGAAGCAGGGATTCAGAAATACTGTTAAAGTGTAAAAGCTGTATGATAGCGTTTTTTTATATTAAAAAGAAAATATTAATACTGCGTAGACAATGTACAACACAGTTTGGAATATGGACAAATCTGATGCAGACTGGCGAGAAGTGATGATGCCCTATTCAACAGAGCTAATATTCTACATTGAAATGGACCCTCCAGGTAACACAATTCTTAATATTTAACCGTGGGCTTTTTTTTTATTCTTTCGCTACTTTAAACCAGAGTTGCTCCCACCTTTTGTCCTTTTGTGTTTTCACTGATCTGTGCAGAGATTTGCAGCTTCTGTCATATTGATGGTCGGGCCTGTACCCCATTTACTTTACAGTATCACATTGATTTTTATCTCTATTCCTTTAAAGTCTTTGACATACTGGGCATTGGCATCATGTTATTGCTGATACTTTTTGTTTGAAAGCCACAAAATGCTTTATGTGTATGGGAATTCATATTTATTTGAACTTTATAAAGAAGAACTTCAGTGTAAAATTAATCTTGAGTATCTAAATAAAATGATCTTTGTCAAAGAAATATTTTGGTTGCATTCTTACATTTTAATTTTTTTCAAATTTGAAAACAAACTTTTGAATAGTAAAAGTGAGTCACTGTAGAATGCCAGGAACTCTATTCTCATAATGAGAAGAAGGTAAGTTTACATGTAAAGGAGTTAATATGAACAGCAAAGGCAATAAGAGGATTTCTTTGTAGGCCATATTAGCCTTGCTGAAAAAAAAGTAACTGCTTCCTCAGAAGCAATATTCCTAAAGTCCAATATTGTCTTAGATTTTTTGCGAAGAGTAAAACGTAAATGGGGGAATTGAGAGGGAATTATTTTGCAAAGGTCTGAAGAATTTCAGGGAACGAGGAATGCTAACTCTAGTTACTGCATTCTCAGGGCATGTTTGGAAAACTGCAAAATAATCATTAACTCTTTGAATGCTGTGATTTACATTTTTGGGGCTACATTTCTATTCACCAAGTTTTTGAATGAAATAGGTTTTAATTTGCTTTGTCTCGATTCTGCTGTTCAAATAATCAATTTTGTAGGTGGTTTGGGCTGGAATGGCTAATTGTGGAAGTTTCCAAGGAAATCTGGACCTCTTTGAGTTAATAACAAAAAGCTAAAAATTCAATAATGCTCCATTTTTAAAAACAAAGAATCCCACCAGATTAGGAGACAATAGACAGTGTGAGGATCTAACCGTTTTCAGATCTGGGTATGGGGGATTGGGGGTGGGAGAAGAGTGTGATGATGGGGGGGTGGAGCTTCTGCAGATGTTTCATTTTAATATTTATTGAAGAGAAGCATGATTCTGCTTGAACTTGGCAACATTTATGTTGGAAGCTGGATTGTGCTTTGTGAGCTTTGAATACCTAATCGGTGTGTGAACTCAGCACTGCCCTGATCCACTGACCAGCCTCTTCCCAGCAGAGTGCTGTACACAGACCATGAAATCCTGGTAGCCTGGTGACTTTCTGGATGTGATTGTAATGATAAGAGTTTGGCCAGACTTTCCCCTTTTCTGGCTGCTACTCCTTTTGGATCACTGCAGATCGCGTTGCAATGTCTAGGGGGATTCTTAGGTGAGATTGCAGAGGCAACAGCTATTTCTATAATCAGCCATTTTAACTTTTTTTTTATTTTGTACTTGGTGAGTTAATGCAGTAGATGTGTTGAGTGATTTTTAAAAATAGTTGATGTACACTTTCAAAGGAACGTATTGCTTAGCAACTCTTTCAGTGCCAACTGGCTCTATCTTTACCCTAAACATTTTGCATCGACTAAAGATATTTGTTAAAGCTGGAAAATAAACCTCAGCAGATGAAAATAAGGAATGTTTCTTTTTAAAGAATAAAACTCATTTAAGGCACAGTACAGTTTAGGTACTGATGCTATAATGCTGGCAGGAATTTCATTTGTATTCTGAAGATGTGCAGCCATTACTGAGTCCTTGCAGATGATGTCACTTGGATTTGAGAAGACAATAGCATGCTGAACAGAACTCTGTGCAAAAGTCAAAAATATTTGGTCTTTTTCCAAAGCCCCCTTTCAAAATTGAAAGGTAACTCTGCAGTTGCAGCAGAGCAATGACATGTTTTTACCCACTATTTTTATTTGCATACAGTTACTAAAAGCATAGTGGTAGGAACTAACACTACCTATATTTGAATTCATTTTCCCAGCCTTCACATTATGATGGGACTCGACCATGTATGCTATTCAGCTAAGAGTATACCACCACGAGAAATGGTGGAAGGAGAGGTGGACATGTCTCAAACCCCTGATAGTGTCACAGCATCAAGCTTCTTTAAGAGGCTGAGCTTTGTGCTAATGTTCTGTCAGGGTATTGCTTAACTGTAATGCTGCACTTCAATCCATTGTTAAACTGCTAATTCCTATATGCAAGACCAGGGTAAGAAAATACAATATGGAATACATTGCAGGCACCCTGTAAAATTTCTCAGTCAAATTTTGAAATAAATTAATTGAATTTTTTTTTTGTTTTTGGCTAAATACATCGTCATTGTAAATACTAAAATATAATGCATTTTGCTGGTAAGTACAATGATAGGGCAGGATTTTATTTTAAGATTTGAGTTTGAATGTAAGAGGATTATTTTTAGCAGCAATTACTAAATATTGAAAAAAAAGTACAAAGGCATCCTATATTTCATCTGTGGATATCAATAGTGATATAATGTATATCAGCAATGTCACATTATCAGTCCTGGTCATGCACTGACTTCTGTCAGAACTGTTCAGTGTCTCCCAAGAATTAATCAATTGTTCAATTTCAGCTTTGTTTCTGTGTGAGTGTTCATCTATATACAAGGATGCTTTACGTAATTGCAGAGGTAGTATTGTCACACATCCCTTCCAAACAGAAGCTGTTCTATTCCTATGAAGGCCTCAGTAGGGTTTGAGCTCCTGTAAACTAAACAGTCAGCTGCTTGTCTTATATATATTTTGGCAAAAGCTTATCTATACACAAATAAGTCGCTTAGGATTCAATACAGATGTCTATTGGAAGCACTTTGCCCACAAATGGAGTTTAGCTATAGTCTGGCTGTAAATTAATTTGTTTAAAATTTTGTATTATCCAAATATTTCTTGGCTCTGCAAATTTGTGCCTCTGTCCCTTCTTTGCTTCTACTTTTCCTCACTCACTTCTGCATTTTCCCAAACTTTCAAAATATGATCCAAAACATAATTAACCATGTAATTCAAACAGCGCAATGTCAGCTTGGTGGGTGGTGAGGACTCTGCTTCGCTATATGACAGCTGCAGCTTAATAGGCCTGCCACTTTTCATGCTTAGAGGGTGTAACTAAAAAGCAAGAAGCTGTGTGCCAGGAAAGACCTAACCTCAGAACAGCTGGTCACAAGGGCTCTGTTTGATTAAGTCAAGCAAATAGCTAACATGAGTAGGTATAAACTATCTTGGACCATATGACTGGTAGTCACCCCATCTTCAGTCAGCTCCTTAAATCTTGAGTCGTATATTACAAGATTCTTTGTGCATTTCACATTTCTGTGTTAGTTTTGTAACAATTCTGTAATTGACAACTTGTTCCTAATGTAAATGCAGTAAATACCCAGCAATTATGAATTAGAGGTAAAAGTGGAAGGATACTGAGGAGTTTTATTGTATTTAAACAAGTGCAATTATCTTGTGTGAAAAATTAAAGTCCACATTTGAGAAGTGACAGTTACTCTGAAGAGAAATAAAGAAAAATGCTGGAGATCTAACCGTTTATTCTGTGATGATTCAGACACTGGAGAGTAGAGTATCTTCTGTATTGTTTTACAAGAACTCTTCTCGGTTACCAAGAACTGAAGCAGCAAACCAAGCTTGGAGCAGTTACTCGGATCCAACTTGATTTGTTACAGATGAACATAATTTTATTGGTGGATACAGCACAGTCAAAGAATGTATGGGCTTCTGGAAAAATTGGAGTGATTTTGTATTCTGTTGATGCATCTTTGAAGCAATAGCTATACTAGAGCATGTAATGGGAGTTAAGGCAAACTGGATTTAGTTTATGAACAATACAGCCCCATGACTCAACATTTTATATATATCAGTTTAGGAACTTAAACTGTGTAAACACTTCAAGTCTGGAAAATGCTAATGGTTTTACATTTGAAGTCAATCTCTTTAAACTGTTTTTTTGACTTGACTGCTAATCTTCACTGTTTTATTGACCTCTGAGTAGAATATAATGTCAACTAATAAGATAGTTACAGGAAAATGAATAAATTCAGGATGGGCAACCAGTCTTACGTTAGCTTTCACAGAATACAAGTGTAAACTTGGTTTACAGTGTTTTCTCCATGCCAGTGTACCTGTATTATTTAGAAAAGTATTGTTAAGAACCCAGAGTACTTAAAATATGCTTTTCCTTCAATTGTGTGGATTAAGTAATTGTATAAGTAAGTGCTTTGTATTTTAAATGTTTACTTTTATGCACAGCATTTCAATTTTGTGCACTCTACAAATTTGAGAGTTTAGATGAAAATGACTCAAATGGTTTCCTTCTGTCCTGTGCAATACCGATTCTATGCTATTTTGAATTTATGTCCTATCTGTACTACATTTCCAGAAAAGCTCTGACTTAATTACAAATTTTGAAAGAATAAACACCAGCTGAAACTCCAGCATAAATGTGTGATTGGGTTTGCTTTGCATTTTAGTGACTTATGCCAAACACTTTTATACGAAGTGGTAACAAATGTAGATGTGTAGCTGTTTTTCTTTGTTACTGTAACAATCTACACTTATTCTAAAACCTTGATCCAGTGAAGAAAAAAATTATCGATGAATCAGTACATTTGAATACTATTCCCAGACAATTTGACAGTAATGCTGATGGATTTTTTTTTCATTGCCAGGGAAGGGGGGAATGTAATTATTGGGGCATGTAAAATTGATCTCATCAATTTTTTTTGAAACATAATGATTATTTCAAATTTAACAGCACATGGTATGTCTGAATGGTTATTTTCATGTGTTCATCTGTTATCAAAACCCTCAGTGAGCGGTTTAAAGGAAAATAGTTGGGATAGATCGGACAGTAAGCAAATGTTGGTGAATAGATCCTGAATAAAACAAAACCTCTGTTAAGTGAAGGACTATTGAAGTTTATAAATGTATTGCAGAGAAAATGATACATTTCCAAACATTAGCTTTGTATGGAATGAAGGACAGCTTAGATCTCCATATGTGTGTGGGGATATATACACAGAAAGAGAGAGAGAGAGCATGGTATGGTGTCTTTAATATCCGCTGCTTGCTGTAATGTACTTGCACTTTATTGCTATCCTCCATAACGTCAGAAACATACGATCCTCATGCAGCACTCTGATTGGCTAGAACACTGTCTCCATTTAAAAGGTAAATACTGGCAGGAGCTTCTGATATAGGGCTTTAAGTTCAGCAAATGCCAAGTTCAACCTCATTAGCTAGCATGCTACCAAGGAATGAATCTGGCACACATTAAAAAAATTGACAATGCCCGAAGTAGACCTGCTGCATTTAGTAATGCATGCCAGCCTCCTTTCAGAAACATTTGCCATACACGGTAAGGCAATAAAGACGCAGCATTCTTAATTATATTGGAAAGGAGAATTATCAATTGGAGTGCAGATTATAAGAAGATGGAGACTAAAACCTTAAAATTGGCTATTGTTGAGGATCATTTAGATTTTCTCTGCTACAATTATATATATGATGAAATCCATTTATTTTTAATAAAACTTTTTCTTTCCCCTTTACTATTTTACCAGTTCTCTCAAACTGCTTTCCCCGGTAACCAATCATTCTTGCTCTGTTTAGGTAAGAGCGCTACTAAATCAATTACCCCTTCTGGTGGGTCTTCCTTGTATTAAAAACAAATAGCACTAATGTTGTAGGCAACCTTTAAAAAGGTGCTTAGTGAGTGATCTTCCTAATTTTCCCAAAATAGCTTTCTGTCTGCTCAGTGATGCAGTAAACTCAGGGTAGTTTCAGATATGTAAGTTCGGCAAGAGACTTCCCATTTGAGCCAATATTGTAAGAGCTATATTAAAATTAGGTAATAGTGAAATGACGTGATTTGTTGGGTTTAGCCTCAATTACAGTTTATGTGAAATGGCTTTTGGATACCATCTCTGGGCGTTCTGCGGAAACCTGACGCTATTTCAGATATTGGGCTTGTCACTCATTTTCCTTCTGAAGTATTTAAACTTTTTTTGTTTCTGTTACTACAGATGGGCTGTTGGAGCATATTTATTTTAAAAGGGCATTGCTGGTTCAAATTGAGCCAATGTTAATATTTGGTGTATTTTTAAAGGTTTGCTGGTATATTTTGACTGACAAACCATCAAGAACCTCGACCAGAAATTCAGTGAAATACATAAAGTGTTTTGTAATAAACTCTAGGGTACTTTAAATTTAAATGCCAACATTTATAACTCAAAAATATTTTGTACAGTTTCATTCAACATAACCAGCTTGTGTTTTGGGGCCAAAGTTTTAGAGGCTGTAACATGGGTAGTTGGAGTAGCTGGAAATGGATGAAATGTGAATCAAACTAATATACAACTTCACTTTATTTAATGACCATCAAAATTGGAAAAAAAATCTCTACTAAAAAGATTTCAACAAGGGCCAGAACAGATTCATTAAAAAATTGACTTTACTGTGTCAGCTTTGATCAATATTCACATTTTAAAGAACTCACAGAATATAGCCATTATAATAATGACTTAGCCAGTAAAAATGCCCATGATCCTTTATTTGGAAAGAATTAGTGGACTATTATGAACCATTTTTGTCTCTGCCAAATCCAGTACATAATAGTAATAGCCCAGGATGTGTTTGCCATAACCAAATTATGACTGTGCCATGCTGACGCCATTGACCTTGAAACTGTGAAAAGATCTCTGTGGAATTCAGCGCATAGAAGTTTACCCATTCCTGAAGTAATCCTCAAAAGGAATGTGGAGGCTTGTATGAAGTGTTACCACATATAAACACATGGTTCTTGATTGTGTGATCAATCTGGACAGAGTTTATTCGTCTCATTTGTTTCAGGGTGAAATGTATGTTTTGTTTTGTTTCGTCAGTCATGGAACTAAACTCTATCTAATGAAAGACTTGGAGCTAAAGCGAATTAGTTCAACCCACCAACAGCCTCAATATAATTTACTCACTTGGTGTTTCCAGTGCCTGCAATTGTATATGCATTCAGTAGTTTTGGACTGGTTGACTTGTGAATCCAAACTGATAGTTTCCAGTTTTGTTGTATCTGCATAATAATGAGTACAGTTCTTCCAATTCAGATGCTTCCTTGAATCAGACTATCATACTAGATGTAGTTTTTTTTCTATTTAATTTGTACGTTATCATTCACAGTCAAAAAAATGACTGAAGGTAGATCCAGTTAAAGCAGGTGTCATAAATAAGCCTTATTTTAATAGAGTAATTTGAGAGACTTTTTCCCACCTGCAGATGTTTGCGATGCTTCTACCCTCTTTTGCAACAAATTCAGTGATGCAAATTAAAAGTCTTCAAAGTTCAAATATCTAAAATTGTTAAAAAAAAATGTCCATCAGTAGCATTCGTTGGGATTAAATGATAGTGTACCTGCCACTTAAGCTCAAGATTGATAGGAGCATGGAAGACACTTTTCAACCATTTGAACTGATGAGCTTGTTAAGAGGATATATTTTCCTGTTGTTCGCTGATTTAAAATATTGAGCAAAGAATAGTATTGACCACACTATTCTTGCACACACTTTCTTTTATGTTTGTAGCATTCAAGTTTTTAGAAGCTTTGTTTCCAATGCCGCCTTTTTCGTCTTCGCAAGAAGATAAATCGAAAAGCTATAATAAAGTCTTTTGAATCTTAAATGTCCTCCTGCTCCATTTAATCATTGGGTAGGCAAGAAATTGTTGCTTTCTAGCAAATTGACCGAATTTTCTTGCTATTGAACTGAATTTAAGGATGCAATCAATACAATATCCTCAAACTGCTTATTCTGGGTCCATAAATATCTGACTTTAGGATTCATCACCCTCTTTATTTTTGTGCCTAATTTATACGATCATGCCTTGCAATGTTTATCTTGATTTCTTACAAAGTAATTATATCAAAAGGCTTTGGCTGCAATCTTAAATAATTAGCCAAGTATTTTTCAAGAATCCAGAGTTGGGTTTGTGCGTCATCTGATTAAGATTAAAAGGAATCTGCATAGGCTACTTCAGAGTAAGGCATTTATTTAAATGAGCATGAACAAGATGTTTTGACATATTTTTGTATGAAATTTGGTGAAATATTGCAATGATTTTTTTTTGAAAGGATTGGATTGAAATGTATCGTACAAATGCCAGACATTACTTTGTGGTGCGCAATATAATGAATAGGTTAAGCCTGAAGTATCTCATGGAAAACACACTTCTACATTTGTGTTGCATCAGCAAGAATGATTGTAGGTTAAGAACATGTAACCATAGCAATTGCCAAACTAAACTAACAGTACAGAGTTCTATTGGACAACAGAGCCAGAGAGTAATTATAGCTTTTAGATCCAATTATCAAAAGACTTGGTAATTAGACATTTTTTGAAAAGAATTATCATAAAATTTTCATAAGTGGCAAGTTTTTTAATTGAATTGTATGAATGCAGTGTGCAGTTTAAGGATCTGTTTGATTAGTTGTGAATATTGCATAGGTTTAATGTGCTCAATGTTTAAGGAGTGTTAAATGAGCTTCTGCGAGATTGAGAGACACAGCCCAGGATGGAAAGTTCACAGTACTAACTTTGCAAGATTGTCTTGGATTACACTAAAGTTTTGATCTGAATTAGTGTCCTTTTCTTTGTCCTGAATAACTTGTGTTATTTAAATATTTAAAGTTTAAATATTGAAAACAGTAGAATGATTAGCAGTATTGATTGGCACCTGAACTTGTAATTGCTTTGGGTTAATTCTATTTTCAAATGAAGGGCAAGAGACAAAGCATTAATCTTATTTCTAATTTTGAATAATGAGCCTTTTTAGCTACATTGACTTGAAGTTAGTTTTCCTTTTTTTTTCCCTGGAAGAATTATAGGCTAGCAAACTATAAATTCAAAAATGGCCATTTAATTCTATTTTCATTGTCTTGCCCTAAACCTGATGTGAAGTTTCTTTTATTTAGAAGTTAAGGTTCATAATGTCCTGTAACTTTGGAGGTTTTGTGGTGAGATGGAACGAATTTAATGTCCCGTGGGAATATTTATCACTTGCTTGAGGAAAAGTTAATGTGAAGGGAGGCGGGAGAACCTTTAATGGATTTGCCCATGCAATGGATATGTTTGAAGGATATGTTTCAAGGTGGCCATAGCTGTCCTGTGATCTGTGATTTCTGAGGATTCGTTTAGCTGTGATAATTCTCATTGAATAGAGGATATTAATTATCAGCACAGCCAAATGAATGATGGCAATTTGGGTAAGTACCAGCATATGAGCTGATGCCATCTAATGCTGGATACAAAGAAAATTAAGGGGTTGGGGGTGAACAACATGCCAGAACTAAATTAATGTGGTTTAATTTTTACCTTCAGATTTGTCTCTCATGCAAATGTGTTTGAGAAAATAAAACCTCTTCCAGCAATTCCTGCTTTAAAGGGGAATAAAACTCCTCTGAGAGTCAGAGTTATACAGCATGGAAACAGACCCTTAAGTCCAACTCATCCGCACTGACCAGATATCCTGAACTGATTTCGTCCTATTTGCCAGCATTTGGCCCATATCCCTTAAACTCTTCCTATTCATGTACCCATCCCGATGGCTTTTAAAATTTGTAATTGTACCAACCTCCTCCACCTCCCCAGGCAGCTTGTTCCCCCACGCACTACCCTCTGCGTGAAAACGTTGCCCCTCAGGTCCCTTTTTAAATCTTACCCCTCTCACCTTAAACCTATACCCTCAAGTTTTGGACTCCCTCACCCCGGGGAAAAGACGTTGGCTATTCACCCCATCCATACCCCTTGTGATTTTATAAACCTCTATAAGGTCACCCCTCAATCTCTGACGCACTAGGGAAAAATACCTCCGTTGAATCAACCTCTCCCTATTAGCCTCCAATCCTGGTATCATCCATTTAAATCTTCTCTGAACCCGTTCAAGTTTAATAATCTCTTTCCTATAGCTGGGAGACCAGACCTGAATGTAGTATTCCAAAAGTGAACCCGCCAATGTCCTGTACAGCTGCAACGTGACTTCCCAACTCCCACAAAAGTATTTATCTGGTATTTGAATTACTACACCACATATCCCTACTGCAGTTCATGTTAAAATTGACATTAAAACCAAATTCTGATAAGTTTGTTCTATGGATTGGCATGCTGTTTACCATATTTAATATTGGAAGAGCTGCATATTCAGTCAACATGTATCAGGTTTGAACCTGGATATTTCAGTTTAAAGTTGAACCTTCTGGATCACTGTGCCAGTTCCTGAGGTATACAATGTGTAGTTTTTTTTTCCCCTCTAGTCTGTTAGCTCAGATAGTATTAACGTCTATAATGATGATATGCTTCTTACGTGCTCCGTTTTGTCTTTGGATGAATTTGCTGTGTTCTTGGATTGTTTGCTAAATAGTATTAAATGTTTTGGCCCTTTGGGGGAATAAATTGAGATCTCAAATATTGCGGGAAAGATGCACAGTGAGGGATTGGAGAGATTAATGTTACACTTTCTTTCTCAATACGAGTTTCATTTGGGCAGGAAGTTCCAGAATAAACAGAAGTTTATTTCACATGATGGGGATCTATATTAAATCAAAATAAGATGGAAAAAATAGTTGGAAGGGAAACCCAAGACGAAAATCGTCATGTCCTTTTGTATTCTTTTTAGTTTTACCAAGCAAAAGCAAGATTCAAGCCACTCATTTTTCAATTTTTTTTCCCAGTGGGAATTCTGTATCAGTTGTGAGTAATGTCCAACAATGTAGTGAAACTGAAACTGTGGAACAGTACAGACTACTTGTGACTGTACAGCTTTATGAGGCTAACAATAAAGAGATGATGGTTATCATGCACAAGACAATCCAGCACATTATTTGAATGAGGGCAAACCCTTTAGGGAACCTCAACATGTTTAAGCTGGCTTGTGAAACTTGATATCTGTTGGTTGTCTGTATGTAAGACTGGTATTTTTAAAGAGTTAGAGTATAACTGCAACTCTGACATCAGTAATTCTGCACCATTGTGATTTTATTGACTGTGAAGTTTAATCAATTCTTCATCAGTTTAACTTCATCTGTGCAGGTGGGGTAAGTTATCTTCGCTGTTTTAAACACTGATTTCTACGAAATTCTTCTGGATTAAAAACTCAGGTGCCAAAATATTGGTTCAATTTAACCATGGAACTTCAAAATTGTATCTGACTTAATTTATCTACGTTAAAACGTTTTCATTGTAGACACTCTTTCAATCAACTGGGAACTCCTTTTCACAGCACCATGTGTAGGCCATTCAGTTCCTTGAGTCTGCTCGGTTATTCAGTTAATCTGATCATGGTTGACTTGTATATCCACCTGCCTTGATCAATTACCTTTTGATAACCATGCCAAACCAGAAGAAATCTTGTTCTCCGCTTTATGGCAAGTCCTTATTTGGTGGACTGCAGCAATGTGCCATAATTTCATAGTTCAAGGAGGCAGGCCCTAAGTAGACTTCAGCCAGAACAGGAATCAAATCCTAGATCTTTTAATCAACCTGTTCAGAGATGTTATTACACCCTTCTGGAGCAGGACAAACTTGAAAGCAGACTTCCTCATCCAGAGATAGGGACACTACTGCTGTGCCACAAAATCCCTAGGAATCAACCCCTATACTGTTAGCATTAATCTGATTCACATATTGGCTGTATAGCCAACTGAAGTAACCAACCCCCAAAAAAAATGGATCCTTGTTTTTTGATTAGGAATGAGTTCTAGATTTCCATTAACCCTCACGTGAAAGGGTTTTCCACTTTACTCCTGAGCAACCTATTCTGGCCTCTGCCATCAGAGGAAATTATTTTTCTTAGACTCCCCAGTCTCTTTGATCATGTACAGTTTTTAGATTCTTGGCATTTAGAAAATACTTTGATCTTTCTTTGGTTTCAAAGCCAGTGACCTCTCAATTTCCCTACATTGACCTCCACCTGAGTTTTTCCCCACTCATTTATCGCTTCTCCTTTACAATTATTTTCTCCCATTTACTCCATTTTTTTTGCTGACAGCGCTAAATTAGATGGTACACTTAAATGTCTGATTCTCTGTATCTTCATCAAAGTCATTGGTAAACATGGTTTAAAATTTGCAAACCAGTACCGATGCCCAGAGAATGCCAGTAGTCATGCTGCCAATTTGGGTGCGTACCCATTATTCCTGCTTGATTGATTTATTGTCAAGTGTACCGAAATACAGTGAAAAGCTTTGTTTATGGGTCGTACAGGCAGATCATTGCAAGCAAAGGATGTATAGATCAAAAAGACATAGAGGCATACAGGTTACATTGCAGGTTACGTTATTTGAGGCTAGACCCCATTCAACAGTCTGATAACGGCTAGAAAGAAGCTGTTCCTGAACCTGCTCATCCGTGTGTCCAGGCTTCTGTATCTTCTGCCTGACGGAAAATGTTGCAGGAGATCGTTACCAAAGTGCTATGGATCTTTGATTTTGGCCGCCTTTCCATGACAGCGAGCTGTGTAAATAGAGTCCTTGGATGGAAGGTTGTCTTCCATGATGGTCTGGGCTATGCACACCACCTTCTGTAGTTTCTTGGTATTCTATTCATAACCAATTTCTTATCCAAGCTGGTAGGTAGCAGCCCAATTCCATGCACTATCATTTTGCACCTAATCTTTGTCTTGTATCAAGTCATATCAAGTGACTTCTGGAAGCCTTATAAATGGCATCCATAGATGCTCCTTTACCAATTTCATTAGTTACTCCTTTAAATTCAATTAATGAAACAATATCCAGTTTGAAACTAATGGTGACCATTTAAATACTGAAGGTTATTAAAAACCCATGACACGCATAGATGGTGTTTAGGGATAAAAATCTGTTCTTACCTAGTCTGGCCTGTGTTTGACCCCTGACACACAACAATGTGCTTGATTCTTAACTATCCTCTGAAATGGCCTAGAAAATCAAGAAAACAGCTCACCACTGCCTTCAAGATCAATGAGGAACAGACAATAAGTATTTGTTTTACCAGAAATGCCTGTGTCCAGATGTGACATGGATTTGTAGGTCCATGCTGACTCTTTCTGGTCGACTCCTGTTTGCACAAAAGCTCAATATCACTGCCCTTAATAAATCTACAACTGATATTAGGCTAACAGTCCTAAACATTCTAGTTTATTTCTCTTGTCTTTCTTGAATAATGGTGTGCTATTGACAAGCTTCTGGTCCGAGGGGATAATCCTGCAATCAGTGAATTTGCTCACGTTGTTTCAATAGTCTCGGGTAGAAAATATGTAGTTGTAGAGATATGACTCTGTTTCGATCTTGTGGAACAATGGTAGTGTCATTACCTCTGACCAGAAGGTCACCTACCCTCTATGTTGTAACATATCCACACAAGTTGCCTTTAAAAAATTTTTTGTCCCATTGGGTAGTTCATCCCTTTAAGTTTATGTTTCAAATTAATGACCCTTCATTAAAACTGAAAAAAAATCTTTATTCCCTCTCCACAAATGCTGTCGGAGCTGCTGAGTATTTCTGATGTTTTCTGTTTTTATCTTTGTTTTTTGATTCATTCTTCCCCTTGTTTGTTAACATCTACTGTCTTGGGTCATTGTTCCTGTTCATCTGTAGCATTCGTCAGGTGGCTCATGGGCTTTTATCCAAAATTTCTTGCCTACCTTGTAGATTGCCACTTAGAGAAATTAATAAAATAAGAACATAGCAAATCAAAATGAAAAATCAGTAAATTAACAGTCAAAATCGACACGCATTGTGTGTCACCATTCTGTTTAAGCACAGGTATTTTACAGTGATGAAGAAATATGGAGGACTCTTGGATTTCTGTGATATTAATGTTTTGCCTCTTTCTATTTGCTTGCAGCTCTTCCTCCGAAGCCACCTAAACCCATGACATCAATAACTGCCAATGGAATGAAAGATAGTGGAAGCATCTCTCTACAAGATGCTGAATGGTACTGGGGAGATATCTCTAGGTCGGTATATCATTTGTATCTGGTGCATCCTAATGCCTGCTGAGATGTAGCTGCCAGCTTTACTTAAAAAAAACCTATTGACTTGGTAATGAAGGGTGTCAAACTAATTCTGCTAAATCTAACTGAAACAATGACTTGAAGTCAATTTTGTGAGTCAAATAAAGTTTCTATCAAATTATGTTATACAATGCAGTTTTAAACAAAATCTTGCCTGGCAAGCAGCAAGTTTTCTAATGGGCCTACCCATGCAAGATCAAGCAGGAAAGCAAAGCTAGTTACCAATAATAGTTCTCTTAAATAGGAGATGCAAAAGATGAGGAATAAAACAGTAAAGTAATGAGATATAGCATAGGTAATTGGAGTGACAACAATGTATAATTAATATTAAAAAAAAAATTACTGGTCCTATCAAGCTAGCAGACGCAGGTTTAAGAGGAGCAGCTTTGCCAAGATAAAATGGCTTGTTTGTGATAAATGTCTACTGACCCAGTCTAATCTCCACTTTTATTTTATCTATAGGGAAGAAGTGAATGACAAGTTGCGAGACATGCCAGATGGTACGTTCCTCGTGCGGGATGCTTCTACTAAGATGCAGGGAGATTATACTTTGACCCTCAGGTAAACAATAAGTTGGAATATTGGAAATTTTCATGTCAAAATGCTATTTTGTGTTTTTCTTAATTTGAGGAGGGAAGGCATTGCTAATTTGATAAGCTATTTGGTGGATTCTCAAGTTTCCACATTGATATTTAATAATGACACATACCTCTTGCTCACTCTTGGAGGCATATGTACATAAATATCTTTGCAGCATCCTTACTGAAACTCAACTGACAGAAAACGAATGGAAGGCAACCACTGGGTTCATTAACATATAGCAAGAACTGCAGATGCTGGAGTCAGATTCAATACTGTGTGGAGCTAGAGGAATACAGCAGGTCAGGCAGTATCGGAGGAGCAGGAAAGTCATTATTTCAGGTCCGGACCCTTCATTAGGACTGATGAACGGTTCCAACCAGAAACGTCGACTTTCCTGCTCCTCTGATGCTGCCTGACCTGCTGTATTCCTCCAGATCCACACTGTATTGACGCTGAGTTCATTAAGCCTAGTGTGTTATGGCATCTTGTGTGTCACATTGTACTTTTGTAATCTCCTGGAGAAGGCTAGAAAAAAGCCTCGGCATGTTTGAGGAAGGAAGAAGACACAGCAAAAGTTCTCCATGACTGCCAAACGCAAGAGTTTAAGCTTTGAGAAACCAAATTGGTGACTCTGATCTCAGTGACCCACACCCTTGTCACTTACGTGAGTTCACCCAACTCTCCTTTGAATGTCTGCAATAAATATAAACTCGTACTACATCCCAACAACTTATTCCAGCAAATGGGAACACGCAGTAAAAAGAAACACCTCCTGGGTTCGAACTTAATTCTACATTTTTTAGCAATGTGTATGTATGTCCCCTGTTCCTGTCTTGTTCAATAGCAGATCAATGTGGACTGAGTGTTATCTTTACAATGTAAAGATCTCAGTTATAATCCTCCAAGGCTAAATATTTTTCTGAATCTGCCCCAAAACTAGGCACTTGTTTTTGGGCCTCGATCACCTGTAATGAGTATTCAGTTTTGGACCACACTTTGCTCTAAATCTAGTCTCAACCAGAGTTTTGTTCAAAGAAGGAATCGTACTTTTTGCCCTTAATTATCAATGTAATAATTCTCACTAGTTTTTCTTTGTTAGCGGGCATTTACCTTTAATAAATTATTCGGTTAAGCATCTTATTGTTATCTTAGTAAGCTCATGCATTCAACTGTCTATGCTTGCAGTTGTTCCATCTGCTACATGTTGCACTTTCATGGCAGGTGTATTCCTCCATTACATCTAGATCTCATTTTGACTTGGTCATTGCATATGTTCACATCTTCATAAAGTTGCAAATAATTTTGCTGATGCCATCATTTAAATCAGTGATAAAGATGTGGTTGTACAACTGCCCCTGTACCAATTTCTTTGGAAATTCAGTATGAACCAGTTCTTACGCAGTACTTCTATCACTAATAGCTACTTCCTGCCTATAAGACATCCTGTCTGATTCAAAAATCTTCCTACTAATCCCATGAATTTAATGGATTTGGTAGTCCTTTTCTGCAGAACTTCATCTAAAGCATTTTGGAAGTTTAGTTGCACAATGTTAACCAGGTTGTTGAGTAGTTTTACTTACAGTCCTGTGGGATT
This sequence comes from Rhincodon typus, assembly GCF_021869965.1. Classification (NCBI taxonomy): domain Eukaryota; kingdom Metazoa; phylum Chordata; class Chondrichthyes; order Orectolobiformes; family Rhincodontidae; genus Rhincodon; species Rhincodon typus. Next base: position 46,887,223 of record NC_063341.1, read on the forward strand.
TTCTTAGAATTGGCAATTGTGCTCAGTCAACAATGAATTTCATTCCTCCTTCACCAAACAAGGAGGTTGCTTTTCCGCTAATACTTGGGTCACACTGACAGTAAATACGCTACTGGATGAGAAGATGATTCTCGTTCACTATGTATGGACTGAATTTTTTGTACACTTGTGCTTGATTTTCATTTTTTTTAAACACATTATATTTTGATTTGTTAAAAATATGTTGCCAGCTGGATTCTGTTGATATCCGTTCTTGGTGTTGGGAACATTGGTCATATCCTGAAGTGGTGTTCTATGTTGTAAGCATCTTAGGCTAGCCTTATAATGTGTACAGAAGGATGTGCTTTACGTAGACCACGTCAACACTATTGAAATTATTTGTCACCCACTTCAATGTGGATATTATAGTGATGTGGACTTGCGAGTGCACACTGTTAATGTCTCATTGAATGATTTCATTCACTGTTCCACGTTAGCTGTGGTCGTATTTGACTTCCTACCGCTACATTTTTAAAAGGTTATATTTAGTTAGTCATAATGTGTTTTATTTCTGCTGTGATCAAATAATAAAAATTAGTAAACGATCGGTACAGATAAGGAAACAGTCTCTCCTTTACTTCTAATCTTATTGTACTGGTTTGACTACCATAAAAGTATTACTTAGCACTGGTACACTTTCTTGGAAAGCTGCACAAATCACTGCTTGAATTGTTAATACAGCCAATTATCCTTTTAGCACTGCATTGTTCTCCCTTAATTCAGCCTCAGTATTAGCTTATTAAAAAGTTCAGTGAAGTAATGCTAAGAACTCTTGCACAACTTCTAAGCTTTTTAATTGCAGTGAAAGGTTTTCTGAAAGGCTTTACTTTAATATATTTACTCTGCTTTTTCTAAAAAGAGAGATTAGTTAGTGTCTGCTAATGCATTTTCTTTTCTGTTTTCTCCGCCTACAGCCTTATCTTTTCTAACAGCATTAACTTCATATTGTCTCCAAAGGCATTGACACCCCTCTGATTTCTGTCCAAATTGGTTTTCATTGTGTATGAGGCTATACAATGAACATCAACAGTTTTTTGCAGGGAGGGTATCACTGCAATTTCCAGTCTTGTTTTCACTGATCTCCTGTACAAATGCATTGTTCACTAAATGCATGGGGAGGTAATAGGAGCTTTTTCAACCCCTCCTCTCTACACCCATTTTATATCTGACGATAGTCTAGGGATGTTGGTGCCAATCGTAATCACGCAGTTGCTACCTGGTACTAAGAAATAACTCTATAAATGAGTAACTCAACCTGGTATGTGCTTGATCTGTAGAGTTCAACATCAAGCTAAAGAGCACCATAACACATTGGGTGATCAGTGAAGACAAATGTGTTTTTTTGGTATACAGAGGAGGTAAATTGTACGTAGTGTACCTGACCAAACTCTGCAGTAGTTAAAACAAGTATTACTGTAATGCTAGTGAAGTGAAGTCAGTTATAAATGGGAAAAAGTTGTAAGAGTCGATTATGATACATGGCCCATCGAATCCATGTCAGTGCCTCATTCAGTGCAGTCAGACCCATTTTCCTATCCTATGCCTGCACGCTTATTTCCTTCGTGTCCTTTCAAGTTACCTTTGAAATCATAGACAGTCTGTGTGTCCACCATTCACATGGGCATGGAGTTCTAGGTAATTATGATTATCCATGCAAAAAAATTCCTTCCAACTTTCTTCCTACATTTCTTGCCCAGAATACTAAATCTGTGTTTCCCTAATCCAACAGTTCATGGAAACAAATTATCCTCGCCTATCTATGGATATTAACTTTGCCTGTCTTTGGAAACCTGTCATAATCTTGTTTACCTTCATCAAGATAGCAATTTCTATGTCCAGCTTTTAAGGTGCGGGAAAAAAACGCTGGCAAGGATCATATTTACAAAATTGCTAATAAGGCCAAGGTAGGCAAACAGGAGGCTGGAAGAACACAGCAAGCCAGGTAGCATCTGGAAGAAAGAAGCAGTCAATGTTTCGGGTATAAACCTTCTGTCTGCTAATAAGGCCAGTCTTCTTCTATAGAGCTTTATAAATCACATCATATATGCTGTCTTGAAGTTAGGCTTTCAGTTGACTAGTGGAGGAGCCATTAGATTTCTCAACTAACACATTGAAAGGGAACACATTAGATTGCTCCATCATACAAATGAATTTGAATGTGGATGGAACGTTTTAATGCATGTAAGAAAATCTTTTCATATGGCAGTAGATTCAAAAATTGCTCCTTGCTCCTGTTTTGTTCCTGACTCCTCTTTTCTTACACACTGATGCCCATTCCCCTGTCAGTTTAGTTTAATCCTGAGAAAAACTTCTCCTGTATTACGGTGGTGCCTTTTGCACATCAGAGCATCCCAAAATGCTTTGTGCCCAATTAATGCTGTTGAGGTATAGTCACTTTTGTAAGAAACATGACAGCCAATTTCATACTCCAAACCTTTGTAAACAGCAATGTATTCATAATGAGATAATCAGTTTTTAGTAATTTCAACTGAATGATAACTATTGACCAGAAATCTGGGATGACTTTCCTGCCGTTCTTCAAAATAGTGCACCATGAGATTGTTTAGCAGTACCTGATAGGATAGACAAGGATTCACTTTAATGTTGTATCTAAAAGTCAATGCTTACTTTGTAATGTACTGGAGTTTTAATGTGGATTATGTGCTCAAGTTTGTGGAGTGGGACTTAAACCTAAAACAGACTACTATTATTTTCATTTGTCCCCATCACGTTTATAGCTCCAACAGAAACTTTGTGGGACTTTTAACTTTTAACTCGTAGTTATAGAAACTCAAGATTCAGTATAAGAGAAGAAAAAACATTTGCTCTGAAGATGTTAGGAGAAATCTGATTTTTTTTTGTTTAACTTGTGTTGACTTCAATAAATGCTATCAACTTCCCAAGCTTGACCCCTCAACTGAGGGGTTAGACTTTAGACCTGGTCCCAAGCTTCTGCTGTAAGCAATCTATTGCTGTGTACTCGAATGCATACAAAAGCACCACTAAATGATTTTGGCTTGTTTCTATAGTCTTTGTCTGATACCATTGAGAGCTTAACTGATCGTTGTTATGAGGCAGTAAGCCAGTTGGTGATCAAGCCTTACTTAGTTTGGATTAAAGCTTTTTAATTTGGCACCAGTCACGCTAGTCAACCATGATATTTTTTGAAGTCAACATTTGTTAGCTTTCTCACAGAGTGTGCAACCCACAGCCAGTGTAAGAACATGAAAGAAATCTCAATAAAAAAACCTGATTTGAATAAGAATGAAACTTGGAATAAGTAGACACAGGTATATGCCATGATGTCAGTCGCTCTGAAAAATTTGAGGTTAAAAGGAATCAAATGTGAATTATTTGTGTTTATCATAATGTTAGTCTATCTTGAGTTGTAATTGTGAATGGAAACATCTTGTTTTAAATTGGTTATCACAGGTATGAAAGCACCTCACTTTTAGGATGGAGCCATTTTATTTTTTCAAGTTGTTACTTTATTGTCAGGATGGTTGGATTCCCAGCTGAAGTCCATGTCAAGTGAAAAGTCATTGAGTATTTGGATGGATCAAGTTTTAAATCCTGAACTTGAGTTTGGATGCACTTGTGGATGATGGAATGGAAGCTGGCTTAGTTGGCTGGACAGCTGGTTTGCATTGCAGAGATATTGAATTCCTGCATCATCTGAGGTTGCCACCTCCTTTGCAACCTCTCCCCTCCCCTGAGGCAAGGTGATCCCCCATCCCCCCTCCCCCACCTCCCGGTTAATCCAACACTAACCACGTCTCTTTGAGAGAGCAGCCGTATGGTCCAGTAGGACTATGGTAACTTTACCCTTTTATATACACAATATGTAAACTGATCATTAAATAGATGTGCATTAAAGGACTGATAATAAATGAAAGAGTTCCATTTTCGTAATGCCTTCATGAGCATGGGAATTCACAAAGTGCCTTTAAGCAAATGTAATTTTGAAGTGTAGTTAGTGTGGACTAAACATGGCAACCTAGTTTGCACACAGCAAATCCCACAAACAGCCCTGTCTATTTTTGTGATGCTGGTTGAGGGAGGTCAGTCCTTACCTTCTAAAGAATGCCTTGGGGTATTTTACACGCTCCTGAGAGGCACCTGGGGTCTTGGTTTAGCGTATCATTTAAAAGATGATGCCTCTGATAGTGCAGTGCCTCTTCACCGCTGCAGCGGAACATCAGCCGGATTGCTATGCTCAAGTCTAGAGTGGGTCTTTAACCAAAAACTAACTGATTTGGAGGTTTTACCAAATGAACTGCAGCTCTCACTCAATTCTTCGTGCCATTGTCTGGTACTCTACTTCAAGGGCTGGGGCTATTTAGCTAAGTTCAGTTTGTTGCTGTAGTTTGCTTTAATGCAGTCCCTTTTGGTATATTTTTGCATGTTAGCTGCTTAACTTACCACTGCCTTTATATTTGTCCTTTTATAGGAAAGGAGGCAATAACAAGCTAATCAAAATATACCATCGAGATGGAAAATATGGCTTCTCTGACCCACTCACTTTTAATTCTGTGGTGGAACTTATTAACCACTACAGGCATGAGTCCCTTGCCCAGTACAACCCAAAATTGGATGTAAAATTAATGTATCCAGTCTCTAAGTTCCAGCAGGTAAGATAACATTTTTTATTTCCTGCATTTGATAGTTGAGCCTCCGTCTAATCATGTGGTTTTTGGGTGCCATATTAATATAGGAGTTCTCAATGAGGTGTGGTTGCTGTAGGAAGGCTGACTGACTATTTAAAATGTGTAGTCAAAGAGTAATTAATGTGGTGGATTAATCCGTCATATCAAACACATTTTACAATTTACAATTAATCACGAATGAGCCAGAAGCCTCAGGTGTTGGGTGTATTTCACCATGATCTTAATGCAGGTATGAACTTGATTGATAGTTTGGTGCCAAAATTGCAATCTGTGGGTAGATTGTGTTGCATCTTGTGCAGAGAAATCTCCACACTTACTTTTTACAAAGGATCATATTTAGGGAGGCATTGTAATAATGCTCTGGAGACATAGGTTCAAATCCCGCCACAGCGGCTAGTGGAGTTTGAATTCAATTAATAAATCTGTAATGTAGAGCTAGTCTCAGTAATGGTGACCATAGCAGCTGTTACCAATTACTTAAAAAAAAACCCATCCGGTTCACTAAGTTCTTTTCGGGAAGGAAATTGCCATCCTTGCCCGGATTGTCATACTTCTCTGACATGAGATTTGCAATCCACAGCGGTATGGTTGACTCTCGTTTGCACTCTGAAATAGTCTAGCAACAATATTCTTCAAACCTGCATGACTGTGCAGCTGCTCAAAGGTTCTGCGCATTAAAGTTGGGCTGATCACTGTGCTGCCCATTGATGTCTGGGTTCAGAAGTTGATGCTGCACACAGACATCAAAGGTCTGCACATCAAATTAAAAGGCATTAGAGGGAATATTGCAAGCCACTCAATTCAAAGGCAATTGGGAATGGGCAGTAAATGTTAGTCTTGATAGCAAAGCCTATCTTTCATGAAAGAATAAAGAAAATGAAATGTCTGTCTTCGCACTATTGCTAATCTTGATGAGAACCTAGATACTGTATGATGTACTGTTCATTTTGTTAAACAGGATCAAGTGGTGAAAGAAGACAATATTGATGCTGTTGGCAAAAAACTGCAGGAATACCATAACCAATATCAGGATAAGAGTAAAGAATATGATCGGCTTTATGAAGAATACACACGGACATCGCAGGTACAGCTAACCTACCAAAATACAAGTCCAGTTGAATGTAATATCTTTTTAACAATGATTGTAAAGCAGTAATTTAATCGAACCAGTGGAACTTGAATGTTTGCAATGCTGTTGCTGGGGCAAGAGAAGAAATTTGTTAATGAGCCAGGGCTGGATAATTGAGATTGAGGATGGGAAAAGGTGAATATATTTCCAGCTTTATGCTTTATAAGACATGGAATAAATTACGTACACTGCAGTAGGAGTGAGGCTGTTGGCTTAAATGGCCTTTCCACATTCCATTCCATTCCTTTCTGATTGTGTTCCAACTTGCAAGATGGCTTCATTTAGTTTTTGCCAACAACAACGTGCAGGACCAGAGTTGGCACTGATGCATGATGGTATTTCCACTAAATGGTTATAGGGAGGTTTCCACAATTCTGAATTTTGTTAAAAACATATGACCTGTGCATCACCACCACTGGTGTGCTTCCTTCGGGCATTGTGTTTCAAGTATCATTACTTTATAATATACTCAGTAATGTCAGCTATATTTTTCAAGAGTTATGAAACTGGCATATCACCTTCAAGTCTCCTATATTTTGTGGTTTGGGTCAGATTTGTATGTCCAAGTTCTCAAAAATATATTCTTTGCAGAAATGGCAATGCCTCAGTACATTTTAATAAAGTTCTTGAATGCAGTTTCCTTAATTTTATTTTTCTCATGAAGTAGCTACCCGAGTTTTCAAAAACTTTGATTATTATCATACTGACCTTGAAATCCCATTCCTTTTTTATGGAACATTGTGGCCTCTGTTATATTAATCTGTGATTTTGTTGACATCAGCAACAGGCATGGAAGATTTTGGTGCACAGTGTTATCTTTGTCCTAAAACTATTGCACTATTATACAACTTTCCTATCAAGTGGTAGAATACAGATGACTTTATATAAACCAATGCATTAGGGTGCAACTATTCCCTTTTTATAATGCCTATTATTTGAGCCCTGTACGCTATTATTCAAAATTTGCATTACTATGAAATCTACACTTGGTTTATATTGTAAGCTTGAATTTCAAAAGTACTAGAATGTACCAAATAAATTCCTTTTCTCTTACGTGGGTTTTAATGTCATAATTTGTGGCATTTAATGCCATCAGTTCAATATAACTTTGAAAAGAGGCAGATCAGGAACCAGACTGTCACTGATCTGAGATGGATTGAGCTGCTTGGTTCTAGAACATGTTGACTTCATTTTAGCTGAGGTGTTTACGTTGCTACAGAGGTGATGACCCATGCAGAAATTCTGACCAAAGCCATTAGATACATGATTCAATGACTATTAGATTCTAAATCACTTCATTTTGAGAAAGAGTTGCAAAATTGAATTTTGCAATGCATTTGAATGTACCGCAGGGCCGCCACTGAGTACCAAATAACATTCATAAAAAGATATTGCATCCATTTCTGATTTTATTGATTCTAAACTGTAGTTTACGGTAGAACACGAAATTTCCATGTTTTACATACTGCAGTTAAAAAGAATAGAAGTTTTAATGCAAAATCTTATTGAACTGTCTATGAAATATAGCTTGTAAATCTGTCACTTAAAGGTAACATCAATCTGTCTCCAACAGGAAATACAAATGAAGAGAACTGCAATTGAAGCTTTTAATGAAACAATAAAAATATTTGAAGAGCAGTGTCACACTCAAGAACGTTACAGCAAAGAATATATTGAGAGATTTCGGAGGGAAGGGAATGAGAAGGAAATTGAGCGGTACTATTGCTTTTTATATGTTTTTCTTCAAATCTTAAACATATGGAGTTGCCTGGTGAATAAAAGAAGCCATCCTCTCCTCGATTCTAATGCAGGATATTACTCCTAATCAGAAATTTCATTTGAAACTTACAACATCAAAGTAGGTTGAGGTTGTTGACTTGCTTGCCGAGCTGGCTTGTTTTTGTTCAGACGTTTCGTCACCATGCTAGGTGACATCATCAGTGGAGCCATCGGAGGTTCCACTGATGATGTCCCCTAGCATGGTGATGAAATGTCTGAACAAAAACAAGCCAGCTCAACGAGCAAGTCAACAACCTTATCCATAATGCGAGCTACAGATCTTTACCAATAATTTAACCAAAATAGGTTATTTGGCCTAACTGGTCCAGACCATTGTATGTGCCGCACACTTGCCTCTTGCCATCTTATTCCACCCTATCATACTACCTTCTATTCCATGTTTCCTCTTAATTCACTCTTCCTTAAATGCGCACCTACTATTTTCCTCAGTTTACTTCATGTGATGGTGAACTCCTTGATGTCACCTCTCTGTCTTTTCTTTTCTCTCAAAAAGACCCCCAAGATCCTCTCCGTTCTGGTATCATCATTGTCAATTTATTTTGCAGTTTCTCCAATATTTCCAAATTTTTTTCACATGGAGATCATTGTGCACAGCAATTCAAATGTGGTACACCTAACATTGTACAGGTTTAATATAACTTCTCCAGTTTTTCATTCTGTACCTCTTGAAATGAACCCCAGTAACTGATTTGCATTTTTAATGGCTTTCTTAATTTAATTGATTTTTGTTGAGCCATTGATCCATTTCTGCTCTTTCCTGGAATGTGAGCATTGGCCAGCATTTGTTGCCCATTCCTAGTTCTCTTGAACTGGCTGGTTTGCTAAACCATTTCAGAAGGTGGTTAAGAGTCAACCTTATTGATGTGGGTCTGAAGTCATGTGAAGCCCAGACTGGGTAAGAATGGCAGATTTCCATCCCTAATGAATATTAGTGAACCAGATGGGGTTTTGCATTGTTTGAGTTTTATGGTCACCATTACTGAGACTAGCTTTACATTTCAGATGTATTAATTGAGTTGAAATTCCATCAGTTTCTGTGGTGGGATTTGAACTCATTCCCAGAACCCTTGCTTGAAGCTCTGGATGACAGTGACATTAAAACCAAGCCATTGTTTTCCTCCACTCCTATTTTACTGTCATTTTCCATCATTTTCCAAAAAGTAGACAGGCTTCCTTTATTTTTTTCTATCAAAAAGTATTGCCTGACACTTGTATTGAAATTAATTTGCTATTTACATGTCAGGTCTGTCAGTTTGGCAATGTCTTATACATTGTTAACACTAGAGAAGACTGTGACAATACCCCAAATGTAATATTTCAGCGCTTTTATATATAATATATGTTTACGAGTAAGAATAGTGCTTTTGGCTTATTGCTTAATTATATGAATCTTCTCTCTCGAAATCTACTAAAATCGATATATTGATCAGTTTTGTTTAATTGAGTTGTTGGTAGATGGAGTGACTTGCATTTTTTTACCAGTAATTGAAAACTAATTTTCTTATGTGATAGGATAATGATGAACTATGAAAAACTGAAGTCTCGTCTTGGAGAGATCCATGACAGCAAGATACGCCTGGAGCAGGATCTGAAGAAACAAGCGTCTGATAACCGGGAAATTGATAAGAAAATGAACAGCATTAAGCCTGACCTAATTCAACTACGTAAAATCAGGGATCAGTACCTGGTGTAAGTAGAAGTGGAAAATAAATAATGTTGTATTTAATTATCTGAGGGGCAAAGTATGATCAAACATTGGCAATTTAAACAAATTAAAATTAATGGTTTTCTCTCTCTCTCTCTCTCTCTTGCTGTTCTCTCTACACGCTCACTCCCCAACCCCTACCCTGACCACCACTACCTCCGTCTTGCAGATGGCTCAATCACAAAGGAGTGCGTCAAAAGCGAATAAATGACTGGCTTGGAATCAAAAATGAAAATGTAGATGAGTGAGTATAATTGTCCTCATCAATGATTCTGCTGAAAAATACTAGTTCTTTTCCCTCTTACCTGGAACTAAACCAGGAATATAGTTATATGATCCTTATGAAGGTTGTCTGTGAAAGCTTGCTGACAATAGGTTTGCTGAAATTTAAAAATGGTATGGAATCTTTGTAAAAATGGGCCACCCTGAGTCTAGCTTGGAAAAGTTTTGCCACAAAGAGACTTTTCAAAAAAAAAAAAGTTGAGCTAGAATAAGAAATTATTGGTGAACTATAGAATGAACTTATTTTTGGAGCTATCCATTGTGTTGAATATGGTGAAGGAATAGAGCTCTGTCTAAATCCATCCCTCATTGTTTGCGTGTACTTTTGCCTTTTGTTAGTCATCAAAACTAGAATAACACATTTTATTTACAGTTAAAGGTTTTATTTCCTTGAAAGCAAGTTCTGTCTTGTAAGGAATGTAAGTTGAATCTTGATATCTTAACATAGGATCATTTTCAGTATTTTGTTATATTTTGATCAGAAAAACTTCTACGAATGTCAGTGAGAAATAGAAACAGGTGATAAATTTAATGTCAATATCAAGAAAAAAAACAATGTTTTATTAGAGATGCTTCATCAAAATATCATAGTGTAACCTCTTGGTCTGACACTTTCAGATTTACAGAATTCTGTTTTTATCTTGGGGTATTCTATTTCGTAAAGCATAAGATTTTTTAAAAAATCTGTTCCTATTGGAGACTTTAGTAAATCTCTGAGCTCATATCTAATTTTCAAGAGTCCAAAAATGAGTGCAAAGAGTTGGTGCACTTTTCTTGATCACATTTATAAATTCTAGAAAAGAATTTTCATTGAGTGTGCTTGTGGTAACTAACAGCATACCATCAGTTATGCAGTTGTTGACAATGTCCAATTTTGCTGTCCCTTCCATGGTACTTAACAGGAATGTCCATGAATGGACAAACCCAGAATCATATAAAGCACTGAGAACCCAATATCTTTTACATTCCTCAGTTTCTCAGTGATCAAACCAATTGTAGCCCTGAAAAACAGGGTCATCTATTTCCATGGACTTTGAATCAATCTTGCATGCAGCCAGATTCAGTTCATCAGTTGGCTGATTGGTACTGCAAAGGAGGAGGGACATTTGACCCTATTTGCAACAATCTTATTTAAAATATGTTTTTGAATTTTATGTTATCTCTTTTTTTTACACCTTGTATTTATGTAACACCCTCAAGGTAATGAAGAGTCCTAAGATGCTTCACAGGAGCATTAAGCAAGAAAGGAGCTATTAGGTCTGTTACTAAAAGCTTGGCAAAAGCGGTGGATTTTAAGGAGAGTACTAATGAGATAAAGACCTGGAGAGATTTACGGAGGAAATTCTCGGGCTCAGAGCCTGGGCAACCGAAGGCATGGCGCCAGTGGTGGAGAATTAAAATTGAGGAAGCCCAAGAGACCAGAATTAGAAGAGTACAGATGTTTTAGAGAGTTGGGAACACTGGAGGAGATAGCAAAGACAGGGAGGCCATGGAAGCATTTGCAAACAAGGACAGGCATCTTAAAATGAAGTTATTACTTGACTAGAAGCCAACATAGGCACTGTCAGTGAGCACGGGGGTTTCAAAGGAATGGGTCCTGCTGCAAGTTAACGCAAGGGCAGCAGACCTCTGGATGGCCTCAGTGTGGGAGACCTGCCAGGAGTGCATTGAAATAGTGAAAATTTAGGAGTAATTAAGGCACAATGAGTGTTTCAGCAACAAATATGCTGAGATAAGGTGAAGTCCAGCATTGTTCTAGATGTGAAGGTAGGCAGCCTTATTGATGAATATGAGGTGAGAAGCTAATCTCAACATCAAACCTGACGCTAACGTTGCCCGAACAGACTGACTTCAGGCAGAGGGATAGAATCGATAGTTGTGGAACAAATGATTAGTAGAAATTCAGAGCTATAACATTGGTCGCACAATTCAGTGTAAATTATGAGTGCATCATAGAGTTGGAATTCTGAAACAAGACAGCAAGCTTTTTAATATTGCTCCTTGAGAAAATGCTGTCCAAGGCTCAGTAGAATAACTTTTAACAAAACGTTTTCATCTCAGCACATACTTTATCACTGAAGAAGATGAAAACCTTCCTCACTACGATGAAAAGACCTGGTTTGTAGGAGCTATTAATCGAACACAAGCTGAAGATTTACTGCGAGGAAAGTCGGATGGTGCCTTCCTAATCAGGGAAAGCAGTAAAAAGGGCTGCTATGCCTGCTCTGTGGTGTAAGTGTCATACTTTTATTTTATAGGAGGCTTAACTGTGACTTGAGAGAATTCCTTTGATGCCATATTGAGACAGTTTCTCTCCTAATCATGTATTCAATTTGTAATTTTGCTTGAAGGGAGTTTTATGAAGGAATTTGTCAGGAATGTGTGACATATCATTTATAAATGTAAATTCTAGGAATTAATGCAAATTTCACTTGCAATGATACGTTATTTTTTGTGTACTTTTTCTTTGCCCTTTTCTCTCCATTCCCTTGCCAATAACCGTGATACGTTACATTGATTTATTCTCCTATCATTTGGCTGATGTAAGAGAAAAGCAAGAGACTGGAGTGCAGGGTTGGATATAAGCTGTTGGATGAAGGGAGGGAGCAGGTTTCTCACTCAGTGAAACGAATACAGGATGAGATCTGAATAAACTATTCAGTTTGGCAGACAGTGTTGGGAGGAGTTATCACAAAACAAGGTATGAGTTATTGGTTGAAACACGAGTGATAGGAGCATTAGTTAAAGGACGTAAGGGAATTCTGTAGAGTCAGACCCTTACATTAGCATATTGCCTTTTCTAGGTCAGATATATAGAAAGCTTGTGCATGACCGATGCCTTAAAAATGTTGTAGACACATTAATGTAATTTTCCATTCTGCGTTGTCCCTAGAAATTCTTACTCCTTTAGCTAGGCATTTTTCTAATTTTATTTTCACTCATCCAATTTCTAAAGCTTGAGGGCCAGACCTAGGGCAGACCTCATCCTATAGGAAGCTAGCACTTCAGAACTGGTACCAAGGGATACATTAAGGTTTCTTTGTCTACATGGCCTGGCACATGACCAGTACTCTGTGGGACAGACTGAGCAGTTCGATATGCTTCAGAAGGGATGATTGTGTTGAAAAAGAATGTCTTTCTGCTGCATTCACAATAAAGTACAGTAAAAATCCAAAATCTGCCTGCCTCAAAGAATAAAAGCAGTCTTTCTTCAGGGAGGAGAGACCTTGGTGGCACTTTGACCAGCTGCATGGATACACTTCTATTTATAGTTGCCAAATCTCCAAATGGGCATTACCTTATGGGAGATTTTTTTCTTCATTCAGAGGCTATCCAAAATAAGCCACCACATGAAGAAGACATGGTAGATAACAGCTGATAAATGGTATCTAGACCCTTTTTAATAATTAAAGTCAGCTTTGCTAAATATTTAAAGTACAGGCAAATCTTGATAAAAATTTTAGTTTCATAATAAATAATAAATTTTGATTGGAATCTATATAAACAATCAATTTTTAAAAATTGTTTTTTTAAATAGTTTGTTGGAGGGAAATCTCACGGTGTTTAAAAAAGTTCGGATATTTAAGTGCTAGAGCTTGGAAGCGATTGCAAGGAAATAAAGGCTAAACACGTTCATGGGAAGTATAAATGAGATGAAGTTTCATTTTTTGTGCAATATTGGTTGCTTTACTTGTCTGATTCTGAATAATAAACAAGAATAATTCCAAGTTATCAAACGTTTGATCTATAAATCTACACAAGAATTAAATCTGGATTTATTAAAATTGATAATGGGTATTATCTAAATATTTAAAGTCCGAGGAAGGGAATCTGGAAGTGATTTTGTCCCTGTTCTTTGAGTTCTGCACAGAACTATTATTGCATTTTGAAGAGGTCACATTTTAACTTCATATTTTCAGGAAAGTAGTTCTCTGCATCAATTTGATATTGATGCCTGTCTGATCTTAATACTGGCTTGCAAAGGAATTATAAAGGAGTAGTTTTTAGTAAAAAGGAGTAAATTTTCCTTACTCTGCACTGGGCATTTTCGAGTTAAGAAGTAGGGTTTACTTGCTGAAAAAATATTCTGTTCCCAGTGGAATGCTGTTTGGAACAAGGATGAGGGATAATCTTATTAAAGCAGGGGGCAATGATAAATGTAGAAAAGTAAACACTGATTTCTGTATCACAGGATTACCTCCAGTTTTGTTTGCACTTGGGTAAATATTTCTTGTAATATTTGAGATATCCAGTGACTAAATTTACATTTTAAATCTCCTGCTATAAATTTTAACAACTATTGTGTTGACTGGCTTTGGCCCTGAATCAATGAACCAAATTGCTTCCTTAATATGTGCCATCATAGAATTTATCTCTTGCTAATGATTTCTTGCATTGTCTCCTGCAGCGCTGATGGAGAAGTGAAGCACTGCGTCATTTACAGCACGCCAAGGGGTTATGGATTTGCCGAACCATACAACTTGTACAGCACTCTTAAAGACCTGGTGCTGCATTACCAACAAACTTCACTGGTCCAGCACAATGACTCTCTGAATGTGAGACTGGCTTACCCCGTCTATAGCCAGCTGCCCTCTCTGCGTAGATGAATGTTTGAGTTGGCAATGACAGATTACAGAACACTGAGGGCATTGTACTTGGCTGCTTTTGCACAGTGAGTACAGAATATGAACAGGACAGGGGCGTACTCAAGAGTTCAGGTGACCTGGTGCTACCTAAACTCCAACTGTGACTTTGTTTTTTGCTTTTATTTCAGTCACAGAGAAACACAAAAATAAACTGGAAATGTATCTTTTTCTTTGGTTTTTGTTTTGGTGTCATTCGTGTGGAGCTGAAACTTAAGTCCAAACAGTCTGGTGCTGACGGCTCTAGGCTACTTATCATGAGAATTTAAAAATCTCCAACTTTTAGACGTTCTTTTTCATGGAGCAGCCATTGAGAACTCTAGTCTTAACTTCAGATCTCTACAACATCTAGTGCAACTCTGACGAGAGCACCCATGTATGGAGAAGACCTCTTTGCATTTTTAGTTTAGTCGATGTATTCTTCTTGAACTAGACTTGACTATGTTATCTGATTTCTTTCACTTGTCGGAGGACACTGAACTCTGTGTGAAAGAAGACCAAAGGCATTCAGGAGAGCTTCTGACAAAAAAAAAGTTTAAAACTGGCAAAATTTGAAAACAAAAAGTTGCACAAGGGTCGTTTTCAATGTACTGGAGTACAAATTGAAAAAAAAGAAATACAAATAAAGAACATTTTATGGCTTCTGTGACTCTGGAGCTCTTCACAAAACTAAAATGAATAGACCAGGGCATCTTTTAATGTTGGTTTTAGCATTTAAATGTTCAGTCAGATGTCTGCAGCCGCACATATTTACACCAAAACTTGTGCTTTTAAAAAACAAAAACATTATGCATAATGTTATTAACGTAGAACTGAATTTTTGCAATTTTACTTGAACCAGTCATATTTAACCCAGAAGGTGAGCATCAATACATTGTTGTAATGGACAAGTAATTTAAAGCTATTTAGATTTAGGGTAAGGGGGAAAGAAACAGAATAATCTTGTTTTACTGTTCATTCTTCTGGATGGCAGAGAAAGATCTTCTAGTCTAAAGGACCGATGGGGATTTGGCTGAGAGAGGGTGAATTGGTGGTTGCTACCTATTCCCATTCCTGTATAAAACAAAAACCCATTAAGTTAACCTTTAATATTTTTTTTGAAACAAGCTGATTCAACATGACTTCTATTGTGTTGTCAGTTTCTTTTTGGATGTTGTGATGATGATATTTGGATCTTATGTGAACAGCTTAATTTTGAATAGAGTAAGAAACTTCTTTCAGAATCCATTGAGCATGCTTCCTGGTATGTTATACCTTAAGAACATGGCTCATCCAGGAAAAGAGAGCCCCATGATGCACTGGGCTTTTTTTTTTGTGCAATTCAAAAAAAAATTTTGCAGATGTTTATGTAAGAAACATAAAAGATGGCAGCTAATTTTTGAATACTAATCTCACTTTCTTAAATTTGATTTTGTTTTAAATACTTCTTTTCAAATCTGGAGTAGTACCTTCCATAATGTTGGTAAGTGTGCAAAGTGATTTGTCTTCTTTTCTTCTGCTAACTGTCTACAAACCCCAGTACTGTTTAGTTCTGCTTTCTAATGAGCACAGCATGGTGTGCTGTGTGCCTCTCATTTTTTTTTCCACTTCCCTTGGAGCAATGGTCCATTTTACTAGCATTTGCTGCTGTTCAAATTTCTCTGCCCTTTTGTTGTTCCATATATGCAAAAAGTAATGGACTCCATGAAGAATGCAGTTCAAGTGAACAGGATGTATTCTGTGTTTCTAATTCTATACCCAGGCAATTAGGATTTTAAAAAGTATGGTATGGTAAAAAGTTATGTTTTTTTTGTGCCATCCAGATGCAGTTGAGTTTAGAAGTATGTCGCGGTTATGATATTACTGCAGACATCTGATGTAATATATGCTAACATTGTACTAGACAAATGTAAGTCCATCCCTAGGTCTTGAGGGCAGCTGGAGTTAAATGTTGCCATTGGGCTTTGTGAGGGCCCCTGTTCAACTGCAGATCACAGGGAAAATGGAAACACCTTTTTAATTCTTCACTGTGCACAAATTGGTGCTGGTGCTTCTCCACTGCTATTATTGGTGCAGCTGTATCTGTGGCCCACTCACTAAAAGCTCTTTTTTCCGTACTTGAGCAGTCCTATTTTGTTGTTGAATGGTTTTTTTTTGTACTAGTGAAGTGAATCAGACCCTGGAATGGAGTTGAACATTGTATGTTTCCTGCACCCACAGGAAGTGGGTGGTGAGGGGAGGGGTGGATGGGTAAGCATACTGAAAAGGATTGAAATGCAAATATTGGAAGCACTGGAAAGGATTCTGGAAAAACTTTTGAGTGTTTCTGCTAATATTTAGAAGATTTTTTTTAGAAAAAGTACTTTATCCTTCCCCAAGAGCCTTGTTTTATTTAAATACTAAGGCTGGGTATTTAGGTCAAACTTTTATTAAATGTTTAATATTCAAGTACAAAATGTGCCCTATTTGGGAAGTTGTAGAATATTGATTCTTCATAGCATTGCTATGGATGTCATCTTGTAGTTTTATCCCCTTCTTTGTAAGTTCTCTCCTGCCGCCCTTTGCCCCACCACCCCTACATCGTACCACCAATGAACCTTGTGCCAAACAAGATTATAATCTTTTTGTGGTTATAAATTTTATCAAACAGAAAATACAGCCCATTACCACACTTACTAGTAAGTGTCATTCTGCTCTGTTGTGGAACATACAGCTGCTGATCCCTGAATGCGTAAGCGACTTATATATTTGAAACACTTCATGGTGGTGCAACACTTCCATTAGATGCCTGAGAGGAGTAAGTGAAATAATAGGAAAAGACAATCCTCCTCATTAACTGTACTTTGGAGTCTGGCAATGCGAGCATTATTCTCCACACTTGCCCTTGCAGCTAAAATTTAGCCAAAAGACTTAAAGAAACTGTGAGGAAGAAATGGGGCTAGGGAGAGGGGAATAGCTTTGAGTTTAAAAATTCAGTTTAATAGGTTTCCTTTTGTGAAGTAAATTGTTTGCATGCTGACCTCTATACACATAGCGTACTGACCTCTATACACACAAATTTTGTCTGCTGTTTAATTGGGGTAAATTAGAAGGGTTGAACTGAACTTTTTTTTATTATTCATTCATGGGATGAGGACATCACTGGCTAGGCCTGCATTAATTGCCCATCCCTAATTGCCCAGGGGGCAGTTAAGAGTCAGCTACATTTCTGTGGGCCTGGAGTCATGTGTCGGCTAAACCAGGTAAAGATGGCAGTTTCCTTCCCTAAAGGACATTGGTGAACCAGATGGGTTTTTCCAACAATTGGCAATGGATTCGTGGTCATTCTTTAAATCAACAATATTGAACCTGATGCTTCAGGTCAACATTTTTTATTATTTAACTAAATTTAATTTGCAAATGTAGTCATCAGTTAAAGATTATTTCAATCTTGAGTGAAATGCTGAAGTGTCTGACTGGAGTAGGTGAATACTTTTTTTTTAATCCTGTCTGCCCTTTCCTCATTTTCCCCAATAACGTGATCTGACTTCTCAGTGAAAGGACAGGTCAGTTTCTTTAGTGATTTTTGTGGCTGTAGTTTATAGCTGTTGTGGAGGCGACAAGAGAAGGAGTGAGTGTGAAATGGGATGCTTGTCAGCACTACATCTCCATACAGTTTGCATTGTTGTGATTGCTTTTGAGCAAAGAGAAGTCTTGCACCTGACATCTTAGTGCAGGAGAATCTTTTGCAAGACATCTTGAATCTATTTATAAATGATGTTTGTAATTGATTACAGTATTTTTTTAAGAACTGGAATATCCCAGTGATTCAGTCCTGGCTGGGATTAAAGTTCTAGCTTGATGAAATTTCTCCTGTATTAACCTGAGTGAGGTTGGGAGTGGAAGTAGAGCTGTAATCAAACCCTTCCTTTTGAATTATTATTTTACTTGAAACGTCCAAGGAGATTCGTCACTGCAACAAACATATTTATGAAGTGCATTCAGTTCCTTGACACATTGTAATTTACCTGTGTGCAATTGAAATTGCCTTGAGTTTAGATTTTTCCAGAACTGTTGAGAATTATTCAATTTGTGGTGTTTTTGTAGCAGTATGGTCTGAAAAAAACCATGTCCATTCATCCACAGATTGGGCTTCTCAACTTTGTTTTAAAAATTGTTTTCTTTTTAAAGGGAATTTTCCAGAACTAACACCATACGCTGAATATACAATACATCTTTAATTAAAAACCAAATGGGAAGAAACCAATATTTCACACTCTTACTTCTGGGATCTTGGTTTGAAAATGGTGCCGTTGTTGAATAAGCATTCTTCTGTCTGTAAAGGCCCTCAGTAAAATGATGCTTAATGATTAGTACCTAAAAATCAGAGGACTGCAATATAAAATTGACTGCTAACTGACACTAAATTGATTTGTAACTTGGGCCTTGAAAATAGCTGTGGTAACTGGTAAATGAGAAAAAGTAAAATTTCAAACTGCTATGTAGGAAATTGATGACAAACAAATATGATGGCAGAACAAAGAAGCTCTATTCCTCACCTGCATTTCACACCTGACTTAGGACTGCTTGTTGCTGACAGGAACAGCATGGGAAGTGGTCTTCATTCTCTATTGGTATCTGTCCTCTTAATGAGCACAAAAAGTATAATTGTAAAAAAAAAGTTACAAGCAAACCTATATAACAGGTGGAGTGCTGAGTTTTTAAAATTTTACCGTGTATGACTATTGCTTGTTTGTCGCATTCAATCAGTTGGTCATGTATATAATGCAAAGCATATTGCAAGGCCTGATAAACTAAGGGGTCCTAAACAACAAGGAAGTGATTAGTTTGAGTCATTACATAATCCATAGCCAATCGAGAAAAGCGATGCTGTAATATCTAAAGTACTAAACAATCTTGAAAATTTAATTAAAAATGAATAATTCTACCTGGTCAGCAGCTGTTTTCTCACTTTCATGATGAGTATATCAGGCTTCCCAAACTGATTTTAAATTTGAAGTATTTCTAAATTGGAAGTGCCTCTGAATTCAACTTGCTCCAGCCTTTCTAGGTTGCTAATTCAGCATTGAATGTAAAAGTACTCTTAAATTCAACATTCATGTCCCATTCCAAAATTGCACTTTCAGCTGTGAGACTCTGAACCCTGATTCCAGATTTGTTTTTAAATTTACTTATTTTGCTGTATTATCATCTAACTAAGCTTTTGTAGAACATTTGTTTTTCCAACACTTACAAAGAAAACACATTATCCATAATAAGCTGATGACAAATAATCCCCAGCCTTAGTAGAAATTCTTTATTATTGAGCAATACAAACGTTCCAATACCACAGTCTGCAATTGTAAACTTACTGTCCCAGACTTTTTTAATACCTTTTAGTCAGTATTCTGTTTGCACCTAGGTGTAAAGTGTGCTTTCAAGTTCTTTTCACGAATGCATTTTTTTTTACAAAGAGAAGTTCTATCCTGATAATACTTGCTTTATTTGAATGATTATATTCTTTGATTGTTTTAATTTTTTTTATTATAAATTGGATTGTTTTGGTTCTCTGCAGGACAGAAGGCTTTACATGATTTGTTCCAGACGGTGGGGTCAAAAATCATTTCTGTGCATTTTCCTTTTTCTTTCTTTGTTTTGCTCTGTAGCTCTCACATTGTCTCTCGGTCAGCCCTCATGTTCTCGCTCGCTCTTGCTCTGTGGGGGCTAACTCTTTATCTCACAAAAACCCTCACCCCCTCCCTCCCCACAACCTGCTTGCTCTGTCTGTCTTGCTTGTTCTGTCTTTTGCTCTTCTCTTTCAAAAAAAAAATTCATGCACTTTTCAAAGACAAAAACCCAGCATGTAACTTAAATATGTTGACTGTTGTATCTGTGTATTTCAGCTTTGTTCAGTCTGTAAATCGTGTAGTTTAATATGAACTTATGTAGCTTACAAGAAAAGGTCACATCGTGCATTGCAGTCAATAGAGTAGCATCTGCTCCCAGTCCTGGTATATTATACTTTACAGATAACTGTATACTGCACCAGGTTGTATCAGTTGTACAGATCTCTGTTCCTAGTCTGCAGCTGAGTCTTTTGTGACACCAATAACTGGTCACAGCATGTATGGGATTTTCTGCATTATAAGCATTAATTCTGTGTTTCACTCTCCACACAGTAACAGCTACTGTGTTCAGAAATTTTGTGATTTTTTTCCTTTTTGTCAAGTTGCCATAACTTCATATTCATCTATCTTGCGGAATAAAAATGTATTTTGTTCAGAATCAGTGTGAAGGGTTTAACTTTCAACAAAAATAAAACCAATACCATCTGTCGCTTTCTTCTTTTGCACAGCTGATTATATACCTATTCCATATTGGAAGGAAATGTATAAGGATACTCCTTTAGAATCTGCATCAAGCAAAATATTGAGATATTTTAGTGTAAAGGGTTTGATTCGATACAATTCATTATTCAGTTGTTGAACATATGATTTACAGTTTCCATAATTTCTTTCCACAGTGCCTCTGTCACATCAGTTGTGATATGGTTACCGCAAATCAATTTTTCCAGTTGCTTTCAAAGATGCAAGAGTCATGAATTAATCTAATTTCAAACTATTTATATGTATCCCATTACGAAATGGAGAATACAAGGGAACAGTGTAATGCTATGTTAACTTCAGTTGTGATGATATTTGTTGGTAGTTTGCAGCTACTTCTCAGTAACGAGAGATACTTGGCCTATATTACAATAGTGACTGTATTCAAAAGTACTTAATTGGTGTTAGAGAGCTTTGGAACAACTTAATATCGTGAAAGGCATATTATAAAAAATAATAAAAGGAATCATGCATCCTTTGATTGCAAATTGTGCTTTGAAGCTACTATATTTATCCATGTTTTAAGTTCTGCTTGCCACTTTTATTGTCTAAAACTGAATAGAATTACACTAGTGTGTGTGTGTGTGTGTGTGTAATTTGCTTTACAGTTGTGCAAAACATAAGCTAGTTCTTCATAAGTTTTTTTCAAAGACCTGCTTTCAAAACTGGTGATGTCTGCTTCCTGAGAGTGATTACTTGCTGCCAAAAAAAAATCATTTGTTTGGATGGGCATTAGTGTTTTTCCCTATGCAGAATAAATTCTAATATGTTGCTGTAATATCATTCATCGTTGCATAATTTACAGCATGACAACACTTTATAGTGTTGATGGTTCACCCCTGTAAGGGCAGCGATGACTGATGAAATGCAATCCTACAGTTAGCAAGGAATATTGCAATACTAACTGTCCAATCATTCAGAATGATTGGAGCAGAACCAGATGAGCTGAGTAGTGCATTGACAATGGGGGTGATTCATGTGTCCAGATGTTAACTTCACTTTGCATAAATAAAGTAATGATCCTTTCGAACTGAGGTAGGGAGGAATTTCTTCAACCAGAGTGGTGAATCTGTGCAACTCGTTGCCATAGAAGGCTCAGGATGCCATAGCCATGATCAAATGGCAAAGCAGATTTGACTGACTAAATGGCTTAATTCTGCTTCTATATCTTGTGGTCTTACACAGCAAGTAAATTCTATAAGCGCAGAGTACAGTTAAAAATTTGGACTTATGATTTAGATGGAATTTGAACCAAACATGCTGTTCACAAGTAAAGGTCTGCTGGATGAAAGATGCATCATTTGCACCTGGGGTTTGACAAACATTGAATCAGTTTTAATCTTCATTCCACCCTTGGCATATGATTGAAATGCAGTGTTGTTCTCGCCAGCTTCTTGTTTTTCTCCCCACCCATCTCCCTTCATTAACTGGAATTAATCAAAAGTTGTATTCAAAGTCTATATTATATTCCATCCCTCCCATGTACTCATCACCTTTTCACTGATTTATGGTGACAGTTTCCTGCACCTTAAATTTTCATCCTCTGGTTTAACAGTCATCTACTTTTCAGACCCTGTCTAAAACTCAGTTCTTTGGCCAAGTCCATCTAATGTCTCCTATTTTGTTTCAGCATCCAATATTTTTTGATTAAGCCTTCGTGTTTTGAAATGCTTTTCCACGTTGTAGTGTAATGTAAACCCAAGTTGTTTCCAATTCTGTCAAATTATGGAAATGTCATAACTGAAAACGGCTGCTGTATGATTGCCAAATTGGCTTCAGAGCCAAATGACTGACATATATTTTTCTAATTCTTAGATCTAAGAAATATAGTTCTTTCAATACTCAGCATGGATATGGAGTACTTTTTTTTTCTAGGCTTCTGAAGACCTATGACATTCTAGTTTTATTGAAGAAATGAGTTCTTGTGGAATTTGATGAGATACTGAATTGGAAGTGCCAACTTTTGAAATGGTTGTAAATGTGATGTTGCAAATGAATTTTTGGCTTCCTTTTATAAGGAAATGCTTATGGCAGTGTTTGCACCTGTGATTCATTTGATCCTGGGGTTTAAGCTCACTCCAGGACTCGAGCAATGAAACCAAGTGATTGTTCTGAGGCAGTGCTACATTATCAATGACGTGCTTTTCGGATAAAGCTTTAAATTGGAGATCCTCACAGGTGGGTGTAAAAGATTACATGGCCACTATTCTGGAAAAGTAATCTCATTTTTCAAAGGTGATATTGCTGGTGTTCTGTCCAATATTTATCCTACATAAACTTCTTGCACAATTATCTGGCCATTTTGCAAATTGTGAGGATTTAATTCGTGAAGATTGGATCATTATCTGGAAATTGAAGCTGTCACTAGGGGAATTTTTCCTTTTGCAGGGCAGCACAGAATGACAGACCAAATGGCTGTCTCCTGTGCTGTAACCATTTGAGGATTCTTACTACTGCAATTCCTACTCTGTAACACTTCGTAGAAAGTAGGAATGGGACTGGGCCATTCGGCCTTTGAGCTTGGTCTACTAATCAGTGCAATGATAGCTGATTTTCTATTTCAACATCATATTCCTACATTCTCCCCATACATCTTAGTACCTTAAATATCTAAAAACTTATCTCTTTCTTGAATATATTAAGTGTCCTAACCTCCACAGCCTTCTGTGGAAGATTTCATATGTTCACTCCTCCTTTGAGTGAAGAAATCTTTCCTCATTTTAGTCCTAAATGGTTTACCCTGTATCCTGAGTCTGTGTTCACTTGGTCTAGACTGTCCAACCAGGAAAAACATCCTCCTTACGTACAGTCCATCTGGCCCCCTTAAAATTTTATGCGCTTCAATCAAATTCCCTTTCATTATACTAATTCTAGTAAATACAGGCTTCAAAAGTACTTCAGTAGCTATAAGACACTTTAAGCCATAGAGGAGTAAAGACAGACGCTACACAAATACGAGTACAGTTTTTTAAAATTTCTGGTTTTGTATGTAAATGAGAGATCTTTTGATACAGAGATAGTAGGAACTGCTGATGCTGGAGAATCTGAGATAACAAGGTGTAGAGCTGGATGAACACAGCAGGCCAAGCAGCATCAGAGGAGCAGGAAGGCTGACATTTTGGGTCGAGACCCTTCTTCAGAAATCAGTCAGCTTTCCTGCTCCTCTGATGCTGCTTGGCCTGCTGTGTTCATCCAGCTCTAGATCTTTTGATACAGTTCTTTGCAGTGAAGACAAATGTTGTGTTAACTTAAGTAATATGAAGATGAGTGTAATGCTTTCAAACGTATGCTGCAATGTTGTCTACATATATCAACTATGAGTGGAACGCTGTCTTCCGTTATAACCTTCATTCTTATTGAATAGTTTAACCCAGCATCAGTTATACGTAATTATCAAGTGATGAAGGTGGCTGGGAATGTAACTTTTTTCTTGATTTCAGTTGTATGATTGTGGGAAGATGGCAAGAGAGGAAAAGACCAGCTGATGTATCTAGCCTACAGCTTTTCCCATGCGGTAAAGTCAAAAGATTTACTACTCCGTAGGCTGGCTTCTGGAACAGGTGAAAAACCATTTTGGAAAAACCTACAAGCAGTTAGGGAAAACAATCTAGAAAACTCTCCTAGGTGACTGAACTATTTAAAGGATATGACATTGACTATGACTTTGTATTAATTGGAACTATGTCTTCTATGAGCCAATCTTCTCTAAGTCAGAAACCAGTTGAGCTGTCTCACGAAGATGTAGTGTAAATCAGCATTTGCTGAAAACCTGACTCCTGCATCTACTATTTTATGGAAAAAGAAGCTTAATATTTAATCTATTTGTCCTTTGCACGATTTACAGTCATAAACCATCACCCCATCATCAGATATTGAGAAACTGATTTGCCCATTGGTAATATGGCAGAGTTCTTCAGTGTTTCCATGTGGTCCCAGTGACAATTGGTGAAATTTTTGTTACAATGGTCCCTGTTGTTACTGTTCTACTCTGTCACTGTTTGCAGAGCAGATAATGTTGAAAAAACTTGCTGCACTTAAGGGTTTACCAGTATTGAATGAGGTGGATTGAAGGGGAGCTGTTAAGGCAAAAGCCTTTTTTTGGATGGTATTCAACCAAAGTGTTTCAGCTACACCCTCTATCAAGTGATGGGTATTCCTTCACATTGCTGACTTCAGACGTAGAGAGGTTTTCATTTGTCAAAGTTTGAATTACTTCCTGTAGAACATATAGACTCTGTGCCCATGTGTTGACATGATTGGAGATAACAAGGTGCAGAGCTGGCTGAACACAGCAGGCCAAGCAACATCATAGGGTCTGCTCCTATGATGCTGCTTGGCCTGCTGTGTTCAGCCAGCTCTGCACCTTGTTATCTCGGATTCTCCAGCATCTGCAGTTCCTACTATCTCTGTTGACATGATTGGTCCAGTTAAGTTTCTAGTCAGTGGTAACCACCAAATGTTGGTGGGAAGCTTGGTGATGATGGTGTCATCAAAGATTAAAGTCTGAAATAGTTGGACTTCTCTATATTTTTGTTTGAAAAATGGGAATCCTGAATAAGTGCTTGGGCTTTTTGGCTACCAATAATCCCAGGCATGTACAAAAACAGCAAAGAATCTTAATTTGTCCCATTAGTGGAATTTTCTTTCTTTCAGTGTCAACAAGAGTTGTGTGCAGTTAATACTCATTTGTTGAACTAGACTTGCTGAGTTAAACATTAGGTTTGGAAAACCTGATGTGCTCATTGATAAAACTACTTAAATATCTTGATGTTCCAGCAACACTCTCAAATTTGATCCAAACTTTTTTGAGAAACACGATGATGGGAGCAAGTTACATATTTGTCCCCACCCCCATCCCTATTATGAAGGGAATTGAATGCATAAAATTATTGCTAAAGAAAAATAGGATTGATTAATGGGAAAGCAAAATGTTTTATTTTAAATATAAGAATTCCTTAATTATGCATTACTTGAGTATTACTTCGAGTGTAGATGCAAGAACACCAGATTTTATACTGCAGGAGGAGAGGGTATAGTTTGGTTGGTGAGTCAAATTTGGTCAAGGTGTGCCAGCAAGTTTTTATCCCTGGCAGCTGTTGCTAAATCCAAGAAACGGTGAAACTTATGGGCATGTTTCTTTTGTTTGTAGAGTATGAGCCCCTGCATATGAATATACATAGTTTCTAGCAAGCATACGTGTACCACATAGCAAGGCCAACATATCATCTTAAATGAATTTTTTGAATAATTCTTGGTACCTTTGGGGTTGATAAATAACTAGAATTTCTTTTAATGGTGTCTTAATCGTATAATTTACATTAACATTACATTTCAGCACCAACCAAAAACATAAGCAACTTGCTTTGGTCACTTTTTAGGTCATGTGAATAATGATGGCAGGCCCGATGGAGAAACAGCCTGAGGTGGGAATGAAGAATGTTTCAGCAAATCTCTGTGTAATGGCCTTTCAGTTACTTAAATTTCCTGTTCTTAAACTCTGATGCAAAAACCTATCCATTTATTAGACTTCGGGGTCATTTATATTTTAAACAGTGTTAGATTTTTTTTTTAATTCAATCATTCACGGGATGACAGCATCACTGGTTAGGCCAGCATTTATTGCCCATTCCTAATTTCCCAGAGGGTAGTTAAGAGTCAACCACATTGCTGTAGTTCTGGAGTCACACGTAGGCCAGACCAGATAAGGATGGCAGTTTCTTTTCCTAAAGGACATCAGTGAGCCAGATGATTTTTCCAGATTTTTATTGAATTCAAATTCCATCATTTGCCCTGGCTGGATCCGAACCCTGAGTCCTGAGAACATTACCTTGGTCTCTGGATTAACATTCCAGTGATAATACCACTGGGCCATTGTCTTCTCAAAGTATTCTTATTCATACTCTGCTTCAGATAACCTTGATCTAAACATACAAACAAGAGCTGAATTCCAAAGGTGAGGTAAAAATAACTTCCATCTGTGGAATATGGAACTATCTGAGCCCTTGGAACACATGCAAGCCAATATTCTGATGTGTAGAATGATAGGCCTAATGGTGTTGAATGCTGACAAGTTGCACGTTTGGAAAATATCACAATGTCTCTGTGTACTAAGGTGTCCGTAATCCTTCACACGTATCAACCTATTCCTTCGATGCACCATGTTCAGAAAAGTAGTTCAATTGGTTTAAACAAAAACTGCCTGCCTACATTTTGAAGACACAGAAGTGAATGGGTTTACGTGTGTGTGTGCACGCACCTTGATGAAAGAAAAATCAACTTTAAGAAGATCTTCCTGACTGTCTATTCCACCCTCACTTATCACTGTTGCCTTAAAATAATATCCCACAGGTAGAAGTTGTAGTTCCATAAAACAGGAATGTTATATAGATAGTTAAAATTACAATGCAATGGATCAATATTACATTTATTTAATTTAATATTATAAATGCATGTTCTGTTAGCTCAGTTCTGGCCTTCCATATGACATGTTGCTTTGAATTTGGAATTTTTTAAAATTCATTCATGGGATGAGGATATCACTGGGTAAGCCAACATTTATTACCCATCCCTAATTGCTCAGAGGGCTATTAAAAGTCAACTATTGTTAGCTGAAGTTGTGCTTCTGTATTTAACACTCATACCCCAGTTGCAACAGGCTGCATTTGAGTTACAATTCCACTTTGGACTCTGGTTATTGCAGCACGTGGAGAGGTTGAGAAGAAGGTAGAGGTTAAATCAAGCAACTCCAATAGGAAGATCAGGCAGTGCCAGGTTAATGAACACAGCAGAACTAGCAATCTGAAGTGTATTTGTTTTACTGCAAGAAGTATAGCAGGTAAGGCAGATGAGCTCAGAGCCTGTATAAGTACATTACAGAAACTTGGTTGAGGGAAGGGTAGGACTGGCAGCTCAACATTCCAGGCATGATAGAGGGATGCAAAGAACTGGAGAATTGCATTACTGCTTGAGGACAATGTCAGCTGCACTTAGAGAGGACATCTTGAAGGGCTAATCAAGCACGTGTGTAGAACTCAGGAATAAGGAAGATGCAATCACTATGACGGGGTTATACTGTAGGCCTCCCAATAGCCAGCAGGCAATAGAGGAACAGATATGTAGGCAGATCATGGGAAGATATAACAACAGCAAGGTTGCTGTAATAGATGATTTTACCTTTCCCTAGTATTGACTGAAACTCCTTTAGTGTCAGGAGCTTAGATGGAGCAGAATTTGTTAGGTGCAACCAGGAAGGTTTCTTAGAATAATGTGTAGTCAGTCCAACTAGGGAAGGAGCTTTTGTAAACCTTGTATTCGGGAATGAGCCTGGCCAGGTGATCAAAGTTTCAGTGAGGAGTATTTTTGGGAACAGTGATCATAATTCCCTAGGTTTTAAGGTAGTTATGAATCAGGATAAGACAGGTCCTCGAGTGTGTGTACTAAATTGGGTATAGGCTAATTACAACAGTATTAGGCAGGAACTGGAGAAATTAGGCTGGGGGCAGGTGTTTGAGGGTAAACCCACACTGACAAGTGGAAGTCTTTTAAAGGCCAATTGATTAGTGTTCAAGACCAGCATGTTCCTGTGAGGATTAAAGATAAGGATGGCAAGATTCAGGAACCCTGGATGACAAGAGATGTTCAAAAAGTTAAAGGAAGCAAATGTAAGGTTTAGGAAACTGAAGATAGACAAGGCCCTTAAGGGATATGAAGGAAGAAGGAAAGAAGTTGAACAAGAAATTAAAATGGCTAAAAGTGGCCATGAAATGTCTTCGGCAAGTAGGATCAAGAAGAATCCGAAGGCATTTTTATACATAAATTAGGAGCAAGAGGGTAGTTAGGGAAAGGAGTAGTCACCTCAAGGACAAAGAGAATTTGTGTAGAGCCAGAAGAAAGTGGTGAGGCCCTTAAATGAATATTTTGCATTGGTATTCACCAAGGAGAAGGCCTTGGATGATGCTAAGGTATTTTAGAGCTTGATGATATTAAGAAGAAGGTAGAGTTGGGTGTTGTGAAAAAAAATTAGGTAGGCCCCCAGGACTGAAGGGATATATCCAGGATACTAAGGGGGGGATATTCCTGGGGCTTTGACAGAGGTCTTTGTATCCTCTTTAGCCTAGGCAAAGTCCCAGAAAACTGGGAGAAAAGGCAATGGTGTTCCTTTTTGTTTAAGAAGGGCAACAGGGATAATCTAGGAAGTTATAAGCCAATGGGACTTGCAGCAGCAGTGGGAAATCGTTGGAGAAGATTCATAGTGACAGGATTTACCAGATTTAAAAGTGATAGTCAACATGGCCTTATGCAGGTGAGGTCTTGTCTCAAGTTTGACTGAGTTTTTTTGAGGAAGTGACAGAGATGATTGTGGATAGGGCAGTGGATGGTGTCTACATGCACTTTAACTGAAGCATTTGACAAGGCCCTTCATGGTAAGTTGGTCCACAAGATTAAGTCAAATGGGATCCATAGTGAGTTGGTAAATTAGAAATAAAATTGGCTTAGCCATAGGCGACAGAGGCTAGCTGTTAGTGTTTTTCTGATTGGAGGTCTGTGACCAGTGGTGTTCTGCAAGGATCAGTGCTAGAACCTCTGTTGTTTTTATGTAAATGATTTGGATGAAAATGTAGGTAGTTTGATTAAGTTGGCAGATGACACACAAATTGGTGAAGTTATGGATAGTGAGGAAGCGTGCTAAAGGATACAGGAGGATATAGATCAGTTGGGAATGGCAGCTGGAGTTTAATCCAGACAGGTGTGAAGTGAGAGTCAACACAGTGTGGAGCTGGAGGAACACAGCAGGTCAAAGGAGTAGGAAAGTCAACATTTCAGGTTGGGACCCTTTTGGGAAGTCAAATGCAAGAGGAAAGTATACAGTTAATGGAAGGAGCATTGATATACAGGGGGAGAATTGGGGTCCAAGTCCATAGTTCCCTAAAAGTGGCAACACAAGTGGATAAGGTTGTAAAGAAGGCGTATGGCACACTTGCCTTCATTGGTTGGGCATTAGATACAAAAGTTGGCAAGTCATGTGCAGTGTATAAAACTTTAGGCAATATTTCGAGTATTCCGTGTAGTCCTGGTCGCCCCACTATGGGAAGGTGTGGAGGTTTTGGAGAGGATGCAAAAGAAGTTTACCAAGATGGTGCCTGGGTTGGAGTGTATTAGCTTTAGTGAAAACAATCCAAGTTTGTCTAAACTCTCCTTAAAGGGTTGGAAGTT
The DNA here is from genome assembly GCF_021869965.1 of Rhincodon typus. NCBI lineage: Eukaryota > Metazoa > Chordata > Chondrichthyes > Orectolobiformes > Rhincodontidae > Rhincodon > Rhincodon typus. The sequence goes on from NC_063341.1 coordinate 46,917,042, forward strand.
GAGAAGTGACCTGATAGAAGTATATCACAATACCTAGAGACCATGGACATGGTAGATAGCTGAAGCCTTTATCCCAGGGTTGAAATACCAAATACTAGGGGGCAGAGGGTTAAGGGGGATGGGGAAAGTTTAATGGAAAAGAGCAAGGCAGGTTTTTTTCACATTGAGGGTGGTAGGTGCCTGGAAAGTGCTACCAGGGGAAATGGTAGAAGCAGGTTCAATAGCAACATTTAAGTGGGCCTGTTCCTGTGCTATACAGTTCGATATTCTAAACCAAATAGACTTTCTAGCTACAGGTGAACAATTGTGAACTGTTACTGCACAACTTGACTAGATAAAACACTAATCCCCAATAAATTTTCCTTATGCACTCACAAGCAAACAAGCAGGAAAGAAAAACAAGGGTGTTATGGGCAGAGGGTAATACGAAGAAAGGGTGCAGTTGTCCCTGTTCACAGGACCGACTGTGGTGGTTTTTCTGCTGATTAGCATGCTATTTTTTAGTCATCCTTCTCAAGATGCTTCCATTGGGTTGTAGGAGATGGTTTGTTCACACATTAAATGTCTCCGGCTTACTACTGACTTACAGCAACTGCTAAATAACAAATAAACTCATTTTGGCCAGGCTGAAAGTGGCTTTTACAGTAGAGAACAGAGACTACTTCTGAGTTTGCAAAGACCTGATGGCTTCTCACTATCTTGTCCACAACCCCAAGCTGTACCTGGGAACCAAAGATGTAGTTGTTGACAGGTGGAAGCCCTTTATCATTGATAATTGGTCGTCAGTCTATGAGCCAAACAACTGCTTGTTCCGAGCTGAACTCTATTCGTATGCACCCTTGGCTCCAGCTCATCTGCACCACCACCTCCTGCTTGAAACAGCAACTTTGTAAACCATGCTCAGAATGAGTTTCGGGTTACTTGCTTTCAAACCATGCAGTAATCCTTTAGCAATCCTTGATTTTGTTTTAAAACAGGTCATTTCATTTCAGTTGATAATCAGCAATACAGAAAACATAAAAAGACACAGTCTTTAAATTGTGGAGAGAGAAACTATTATCAAAGGCAGCTGGTGCATGAGACCACCACTGCATGCAAGTTGACACCATCCTGACTTGGAATTACATCCCCATTTCTATAATATCACTGTGTCAAAATCCTGTACATCATTTCCAAACAGCATTCTGGACTGCAGTGCTTCAAGGAGGTTTTGCACCACCACCCTTCAGGGCAATTGAGGATGGGCAAGCAATACTGATCTTACTCATAATCTACGCACTTTTAAAATGAAACATTGCATATGGCTGGAGGCTGAAGGTATTAAACTTAAAATAGAGACCAGAATAAATGTAAGTACTGCATTGAATTTTGATTGATACTATCATGGTTTCTACCTTTCCAGAATAATTTCAGTTTAAAGATCAAAATGCTGTATTCATTTTGACAGAACTTTGCCATCTTGATAGTCAACAGCACTTCAGTCAGTTGATTATTCTAGAGTAATATTATGTCCCCATTATAAAGACCAATGCATAACTATTTATTTCTTAGGAATTCATTGCATGATGAACTCTCCACTACTTTGCTGTTCAAAAATCCAATTATGGCTTTTGAAAAAAATGTTTTAGAGTGATAACTGATTGTGCCTGATCCATCTAGCCAGGTTTCTTGGAGTGGTGTGAAAGATGGTGCAATTTATAAACTAGAAAGCAATATTTTTTAATAAAGCAATGAGGAAGGTATTATTATACTTTGTGACCTAAAATGAGATGAACTACTTGACCAGAGTTGCACTTTGGCAGCAACATAATACAATTTGTGTCAAATGTGATATCTATTTATCAAAGGACGGTGTATCAGCCAACTCGGAGCAGGAAGGACCTATACAATGTTTATCTCTCACAAATAAAAAGTCTTCAAGGTTTAAGCTTTCCAGGAAGAACCAAAAATTACTTTGAACCGTGAAGACTTTTTAAAATTTCTATTCAACTCTTTCAAATCATCCCATTATATCACCACACCTCCTATAAAGTGTAAATAAGGCCAAGGTGCCCTGCTGGTATTGTGATGAAAACAGATAACAGTAAAATTGTGAGAAGTCGAGCCACAGCCTACAAATTTGTTAAGTGGAACTTCAAGATAGTTGAGGAGATCCAATGTAACCCATTTGCTTACAAGCGTACAACTGTCCAGAAAAAAAAAACTGAAAATGCAGTGACACACAGCATGTCTGTGAAAATGTTTGTTTTATTTTTCAATTTGTTCACATCTTGCAATGGCCTGACTTGTACAGTAAAAGTCATGCAAGCGTAGGGAGTTGGCTTTGGAAAAATATATCTGCTTAGCATGCTGTCTTTGCAATACCCTTCCACGATGTTTGTCTTGTGCTTCAGAATGGTTTACAAACCTTCCATTTCATTGTGCTTTTCACCTCATAACTGTTTTCCACTTGCTGTACAAACTTCACTTTGTTTCCAACACTTTTAACTTTCTAAACTACGGTTTAGCCGTAGTTGGGGACATTTCACACTACAGCATGGCCTTGTTCTGCTCCGATTGGTTTCATTATGAAACTTCAGCTCAACATTGATGTACTTCCATTCAATTTCCAATTGGCAAGTGGGAGCAGCTTCATCACGACCGGAGGTTCAGACATCCAAATTTGACTCGCCACAATTTCACTAAGTTCTGAAAAATACAACATATTGCTCAGGAGGCAAAAGGAAAGACATACATATCTCTGTACAAATGCTAATCTGTTAGTCCCATTATGCAGAGCTGCTTGGGTGAAGATCAGTCACAATCACAAATCTTGAGAGCTTTTCTGATACACACATTATTATTTGAAGAATTATTTAGCTAGGTATCCTGTGATGAGATCTCAATGTGCAAACCTCCAGTAGTTGGCCGGGCAGCTGGTTTGTGAAGCAGTGACATCATCATCATGGATTCAATTCCAGCATCAACAGAGGTTACCATGAAGATCCTGCCTTCTTAACTTCACCCTTTGAGGTGTGGTGACCCTCGGTTTAAACTCATCACCAGTCATCACAAAGAGAGAGAACAGTCTTATGGTCCTCTGGGACGATGGTGTCTTTACCCTTTAACCCCAAGAAGGATGTGATATTGTTCACTTGAAAGATGTTTTAAAGGTCCTATTTGCCTTGGGGGTGTCAAAACCATAACCCCGGATCACCTATGAATAATTTGAATTTTTAGTTGTGACATTTATTTTAAAAGAAGATTCAGTAAAAAAAAAAGTGACTGTTGTTATGCCCAGACCTTTGGCAAGGTTCCCCAATTTGTTAGATCCCAGAATGGATACCCCACATCAGCGAGCTGGTGTATGAGGAGAGGCGAACTGGTTCCCCTTCTTTATTCTTCCACCTACTGAGTTGGCTGCAACAAAGTTTTAGTTTCAACCAGTGGATCCCCTTCTCCTGTGGATATATTTCCCTTTGATCTGAGTGAACGTATTTTTAGAAGGAACCAATTTCACCAAGCTGACTTCAGCTAACAAAGAGTGATTTTATTAATTTTAAACGTGAGAAAAGTTCATAAAAACTAGGTGAGTCCAAAAAGACCAAGGAAAGATATAGAGAGCCATCTCTGAATTTTTCACAATGAGCTTAAATTTGAAGGTATGGCTGTTTTGTGGAGGTTACCAGTAGCATTGACGTTAGCAGTGGAAAAGTCGATTCCAAGATTCTTAGTTTTGCAGCTTGGTTCAGACTTTTTTTTCTGACTTTTTTTTTAATCTCAACCCTTACCAAATTCCAGCATTCAGGGTGAGAGTGAGAGAGTCCTTTCATTGTCTTATTTCTTTCTATCTGGCTTGCCAACATTCAGGGCGAGATTGTTCCTTTAGCAGTAACAGGAGTGACTAGGGAATAGTTCTTCAACTGTGACCTTCACAGCTGCTCAAATCCAGGATGGTACACGTTAGACCTTAGCCAATTGGCACAAACAAGATCAGTCCCACAAACACAGTCCAGTAGCGTTGAAACTAACTTCTTAACCCCCTGTCCTTATGTATTCTTCAAAGTAAAACAACAGTTTGCAGTTCAGGACATAATCCATGTGGGGCTGATTGCTGTTGAGCAGGGGAATTTTCAGCCCCTCTTTGCCTTTTTAGTCACAGTTACTCAAAGTTAAGTCTGTTTTTCTCCACTTTCCTACTTTGAAGAGTTGTTGTTCAAAGTTCACTTTGCATCTTTAGGTATGACATTAGGTGCTCCGGTCTCTTTCTCTCTCCAGACTGTCACTGAATTTACTATTGCAGCTATTTTTAGCTATATTTTGGAATTATGTGTTACAATTTTCTACAGTGCTTTGGGGTTCTGACCTGTGGCCATGACAATGTCGATGCAAATTCAGTGGCTGTCTGGAAAAGAGCCTGGAATGTCACATGTGAAGGTACAAAGGCAGCTTCCAAGGGAAAATGCAATACAAACTGAACTATAATTTCCTGTGAGCATCTCAGACCATGAACGTGATGGTAGAAAAGATAACAGTCTGGGCGAGAGACATGTTGATGTTTTCTTCCTTCAATAATACATATGAGCAGGGAGGTAAACACCAGCTTTCAGCCCTGGTATGTGTGCGCTACTGAGCTGCAGTGTTCGTGTTTGCCAGTGGACTGAGGCACTTGTGTGTTTGTGTGCTGTGAAAGTCCCAACTGATGAACCATTCAATGGTCACTCCCATATAGTAGGTAAAGAACTCTCTCACTCTGAGAGCTGAAAGTCAGTTAGCAAGCCAATTCAAAAAGAAACAGACCACAAGAATTTTAGCTAATGTGTAAAGCCAAAACACTCAAAACAGCTTGTTCAACTATCAGTGTTCCACTAGCTACTCTTCATGAAATAACCTAGAGATTAACTCATAAAACTTTTAAATGTTCTTTTTTGTGGGCTCATTTCTCATCCTTGTGTATGTGTGTTTTGTCAAGTGTCTAATAAACTCATTATTTTGTTAATTCAAGAAAGCCTAGTTAAATGGCTGTAAATAAAACACGTTATTTGGATCTGGGAGATAGGTGTCAACAAGGCATGGAATCCTTTTTAATTAATCTTGTTGTGACCAACCGATAATGAAAGAAAGCCAAGTTCATCCCTCCTCACCCACAAGCTCAAAAAATTGGAGTAACCTATTTGCAATTGGAATCATTGAATCCCACTTTGGGAGAATTGTAATAAATGAAGGCATCTCACCCAGAGCCTGTTTATAACAAGGGACACTCTGATATTACCAAGAAAGGTTTTATTCCAACATTATGACAAAATATTTCATTAGCTGTAAAGTTCTTTTGGATTTCTCAAGCACAAAACAGGAACTATATAAATGCAGTTTTTTCCCCTTTACCTCTACTCAAAAGGTAGGGAAAAACCAAGTGATACTGCCTTTTTACTTCCCCTGTCTGTCCATTTGTCTCTCTGAGAAGCCATCATCTAGACACACCAGTGAACCCATGCTACAATCAAAATCTTAATTCGTATGTGAACATTCCAATTAAAAGTCAAATTAAGCCATTCATCTATGTAAAGGTTTGTTGTGTTTCATGCAGTCATTCATGAGTTAATATGGCATTCTGTTAAGCAACTGAAGCAGTCCTTGGCTTCACGCTGTGCCCTAGATAGGTACGGGGTATTGACTTTGATATATCAGACAATGTAATCTTCAGTGTCGGGTGTCCACTTCGTTCTGCTTGGGCCATGTGACTGAGATCTGAGAATCTCTCTGAATATCATAATACTCTCTCAATAGAGGTGAGGAGATGTAGAATAAGATGTACAATCGGGAGCACATATTCCAACATCGTAAAAGTAAGGCAAATTCTCACAAGTGTAATTGTACCCACTGTGTGACTCCATTCAAAATCTGTCCAATTCTGTGGAGTAAAGGATTGGTTATACCTTTACTCAGACTATCTGCTGAGTATGTGCAAAAGGAGCTATGTCATTGTGATATGATCATGATCACATGAACCGGAGCCTGAGTCTTTGAGGTGTCAGCAGGATGTCCTCTCTTAGCATGCCTTGTAAATAATGTTGTTTTGAAAAGCCTGTTAAGTGCAGACCTCACCTTACTACATTAAAAGTAGCGGCGACCGGACCCATAGAACATGTCTGTACAGACCAGTAGTAGTAAGAGAAACCCAGAGACAGTATCATTTTAAGGGTGAAGCACAAGGCAGCCTAGCACTCTGACCCTAGAAGTGGGGAGCGTACTCGAAGAGAGATTTCAGCAGCTACACGAAACACCGAGTGACAGATTTCAAAGCCCTTCTAGGCACTGAACCACACAGTGGAAAATCCCATGTGAAAACTGAAAAATGCCGGCGAAGGCCCATAGCAGCAAATGTAGCAAGCAACATGGGGAAAGAAGTCAATTGGCCACAATGAGTAAGGAAGATCAGACAGCTTTCTGGATAGGTGAGGTTCTAAGACTTTCACCCATTTCTTGGTCTCACGTGGAATGAATTGAATCAGTTGAAAACCAGTGTCTGTGATGCCCAGTCCTAATCCTTATGCTCTCTATTTCTGGCTGAAGATACTTGTACCTGCATCAGGCTTGTCTTTTGCAGTGATATGATGGGCTCCCCATCTTTGAAGATGGGGATATTGATGCAGCTACAGCTTCCTGTTCATTGTTTAATTGTCCATCACCATTCACAACTGGATTCTGGATTTTGGAAGGCCTCGGAGCTTTGATCTGATTCGTTGGATATGAGATGGCTTAACTTTGTCTGCCACATGCTGTTTCCATTGTCTGGCACGTGAGAAGTCCCGAGTTGTAGCTTCACCAGGTTGATGCCTCACATTTTTGGTACGCCTGGAGCTTCTCCTGCACTCCTCTATGTGGAGGTGTCAGTGTTGGACTGGGTAGCCAAGGTGAAAAGTCACTTGACACCGGGTTATAGTCAACAGGTTTATTTGAAATCAAAGTTTTTGGAGCTCTGCTCCTTTGTTACCTAATGAAGGAGCAGCGCTCCGAAAGCTTGTGATTTCAAGGAAACCTGTTGGACTATAACTTGGTGTCGTGGCACTCCTCATTAACCCAGGGTTGATCTTCTGGTTGGTGGTAATGGTAGAGTGAGGGATATGCCAGGCCATAAAATTACAGATCACAGAACCTCTACAGTATGGAAGCAGGCCATTCAGCCCATTGAGTCCACACCAACACTCCAAAGAGCATCACACCTTCCTACCCTATCCCTGTAATGCTGCATTTCCCCTGGCTGACCCACCTAGAATGCACATCATTGGACACCACAGGCAATTTAGCATAGCCAATCCACCTAACCTGCACATCTTTGGACTGAGGGTGGAAACTGGAGCACCTGGAGGAAATCCACGCAGACACAGGGAGAATGTGCAAACTCCACATAGACAGTCGCTCGAGGATGGAATTGAACCCGGGTCCCTGGCGCTGTGAAGCAACTGTACTAACTACCGGAACTGTGGTTAAATACAATTCTGCTGCTCCTGATGGCCCACAGCACCTCATTTTTGCCCAGTCTTGAGTTATTAGACCTGCTCCATATCAATGTTAACCTGTCCTATTGAATACAGTAGTTGTGTGACAGTCTGCAAAGATCTCATCCTGCCTCTTTGCTTTATCCTATCGCTTCTAGGCTTTGATTGGACGCCTTTCTGTACCACCTGTTTCGTGGATAAAGAAGACAACTCTGATTTTGAAGATCAAATTGCAAGTCTCATTTTAAACGTGGTTTTCTCTCTGTACTGAATAGTCCTCCAAAGCAGGCTTTGTTTGGGGGAGACTAATGCACAAGGTATTCACTAGAAACTTTAGTGCACATTATCACCATAATATGCAAACGTTATAATATTAAAATGAAGTGTTTGCCTCTTTGCAAGAAGAGCTCTGACCACTCACCAATTCCTTTAATAGAATGCGCACAACATAAAATGACGGGAGACCTGATCATCAGAATTTCTGCCTGATCTCGTACCCATTCAGCACCACCAATATTGATATGATTTCCTGCATTTATCGTTTTTGCTTTTTGCCACAATTTCAGCTTGTAGTGGCCTCATAGTCAGTTTTTCCTTTAAGAGCCCCAGTAGCCAGTCAGAAAATTATTTTTACTTCTCATGAAATATTTCAAATGTAATGAAATGTAATGCTTCCATTTCAGGAACTCACTACCTGTTGTCTAGAAATCCTAGATTTGATACCCTGCTATGTAAGTGCATTGCTCAGGCCTGACACTCGATGGTCTTAGTGAGATTCCTCATTTATTGCAAATTAAAGGTCTATTTTATGACATGTTCCTCTGAACTAGAAGCATACTGAGATTCCTCCGATTGAGACAGAGCTAACTGATCGTGGTGCAAGATGCTATTTAAGTGGGGAAGCGAAAAGGAATGTAGTAGTGGTAGATGACAGTATAGTGATGGGGATTTACACTGTTCTCTGCAGCGAAGACCAAGAGTCCAGAAGACTGTGTTGCCTGCCTGGTGATGGTGTGTATGATTCCCGCTCAGGGCTAGCGAGGAACCTAGTGGAAGGGGGAGGATCTAGTTGTTTTGGTCCATATAGGTACAGCTGACATAGCTAGAACAAGGAAAGACATTCTGCGTAGACAGTATGAGGAGTGTGGCACCAAATTAAAAATCCAATGGAAAATACTGTCTGGATTATTGCTCGAGCCATGAGCAAGTTAGCATTGGAAAAATGCATTCCGAGAAATGAATGTGTGATTCAAAGACTGGTGGGGGAGAAGTGGGTTCTAGTTTGTGGCACACTGGCACCAGTGAAAGGGATAAAGGGATTGTACCATTAGAACAATCTATTCTTAAGCCATGTTGGGACTGGTGTACCAGCAAACTGCATTAATAAGGATGTAAATGTAAACTAATAAGTTGGGGCAAGGGATCACATTCAGAAAACTTTGTTAAATCGAAGAGTTAGAGACAAGGCAAAGAGAAAGAAATTAACAATGAACAAAATGTCATGGGATCCCTTCCTTTGATACTTTTCTCCTAAACCCAAAAGCTGTGAAAGGTGTCAATTTAATTAGGCTTTATGGAATTAACAAAAAAAGTGAGTTTATTAGTTGCTAAAAGCAAGAAGAAATAATAAAGGAACATGCATACTTCTCATTTCTTGTCTGTGTGTAAGTTTAAAAAATAGATAAATGTTAAAAGATATATGAAACTGTATGTGTTAGTTAGAAGTAGATAGTGGAACATTGATAGTTGAATGGTCTATTTCAGGACAGCTTTGCAGGTTGTTAGAAATCCTTTGCTCCTGTCACCTTTTGATTGGCTTGCTGGCTTCTAACTGTCTGACCAGGAGAGTTCCTTATCTGCAATACAGAGATGACTTAGTGAGTGGTTCTTCTACTGTGACCTCTAATAGAGCAGGTACCAGGCGCTTTCTTACACACAAAAACCTCAGCCCAGAGGTGCAGTTGAGCATGAAGGTCACTAGCATAAATAGAACAGATATAATAGCTTTTAACCCTTGGAATTGTATATTCTTGAAAGGGGAAGACAAAACTTGCCTCTTACCCAGACTACTAACTTTTCGTGTATCATATCCAGAGTATAAAATAACTTCCAGGGGGCCATGGTTCAGTTTGTAGTTCACTTCTCCCTTTCAACTATATCTGTCGGAAGATTCCTTGCCTCCTTGTCAGGCGTGATATTCCAAATGTTTCTTTCTCTCCAGATAGCACCTGAGTTAGTATGTACATTCATTTGTTTGGCTGTATCTTTCTCACTGTTGCTCACTCTCTCTCTCTCTCTCACGCTGTCTCTCGTGCTGTCTCCCTCTCTCGTGGTCTCTCTCTCTTGCTCTCTTTTTCTCTCTCTCTCTCACTCACATGCACCCAAACACCCTCCTCGCCAGGTTTCTTTAAGTTTGGGACAGTGCATCGAAAATTACATTTGATTTCCTGGCGGCGTGGGTGGTTTCTAAGTGATACAATTCAATGAATAAACTCCAATGGATTAACCTGACAGTCTGGATCTTAAACTTCTCCATTAAAGTTAATGGATTCTGATCGGTATGGACTGTGGTTCTGCTGTATCCAGATTAGACATATATCTCAAAGTATTTGGGAGCTAGTAATAAACTAGGGATTTCCTTTCCTACTATTGAGTACTATTTCTGATGTCTGTTTAGTTGTTTTTGGAGAAGTACCTGGTTGGTATCTCTATTCCAGACTCACCTTCCTGTTGGAGAATAGACTCCACTGTGATGTCACTCATATCAATGGCTACCTTAAACGTATGGTTGAGCAGCAAGAACAGGCTCGCTTATTAAAATGGCCTTGAGCTTTTCAAAAGCTGTCCGATATTTCTCAGTGCACACGACCTTTGTTTTCCTTTATAGTAGGTCTGTCACTTGCATGCGCTAATGTTTGGGATGAACATGTGGTAGAACCCACACACTTGCAAAAACCTCATGATTTCCTGCTTTTCTTGTTGTGGAACAGAGAAATGTGCTTCTGTTTCTACCCCTGCAGGCCTGGGCAATTCTTGTCCATGACCCACTTTGTGTTCTAGATTAAGCCTTAATGAAGTCACTTTTTTGTGTGACGTACTGTCAGCTGACTGAATTTTCTAGAAGAGGGTTCAGTGCATTTCCCAGTGTTGCTGTACACTAAAGGGTGGTCCAGAGACAATATGTAATTAAATAAACTTGCCACTATCTGGCTTATCAGCCTTTGAAAGGTGGCAGTGACATTCTGGATCTGACACTGGTATAACACATATACAGTTACAAAGGCAGAGATTTCCTTCACATGACAGTCAAGGGAACATACCACTAGCCCCTCCAGTGAATCTATCTTTGTAACATAGGCTGCTTTACCTTTGTGATCTATGCTATTTTCCAGCCTGGTTATTGAGTAGGAGTTGTCTCTGGTCTTATATTCACTGCATTACCTTTTTGGTAATCAGTGCAGAACCTTGCGGATTCATCAGATTTGGCTACAAGCTCAACTGAGAAGCTCTGGCTACTGCTGCTTGGTTGTATCAGTTGATGCTCCAGCAAGTAGTTAACCTCTTCCCGAACCTGGGCCAGCTTTTCTGTGCCTGGCCTCTAGAGGTATTGCCATATGGGAAGGGCGTCTCCCACATCCACATCCTGTCAAGCTAAGGTGCTACAGTCTGGCTTGTCTCTGCATAAGCTCTTCAATGCATCGAGCAGCCTCATTAAGTCTGCTCACTGTTCCACCACTAGGTGAGTGAATAAGAAGTCGAAGTTTTCTGGTATTTCTGTATTGGTTAGCCAGGTAGCAGGAGGTTTATGGTAGGACTCAGCCACACCTCTTTCCAATCCATCCCTGCTGCTACCCTATTCTTTCTAGGTTAGTGACAGTGAAACACAGCATTATCTACTTGTTGCCTCATGGCAGAAGAATTACTTTACCACATTGACACAACACAGTCTTTGTGTTTTTTTTTCCCCCTGAACTGGGTCTCAATAAGATAAATAATTTCTTTGAGTTTCTTGACAATTGTTCAACTTTTAAATTCTCAAAAAGTAGTTTCCCTAATTCTGCCAGGAAAATGCTGATATCAAATGCAGACATCTCTATAGAGTAGCTATGTATACTTGAGAAAGATTTTCATACAGTTTTTGTTTTAACAAATTATTTCAAAATAATAATGTAACCACTCCAACGTTTTTGTTTCACTATTGGTTTTAAGCCTCAGACAAGATTCCAGTTTATGACAAGACCTGAGTGAGCTCACCAATGTATTACAATTCCAGATAAGATATCCCAAATTGTCGAACTCCCAGGTAAGGAGGGATGGACAGGTTCCCTGACTTTATTCACCTGCCCCCCTCAGTTAGTCACAATAAGATTCATTTATAAAATATTCCTTCCATTCTGGATCGCTTTCTCCCAGATCCAAATGAATTTGTGCTTTAAAAGGAACCAATTTGACTAGGCTTTCTTAATTACGAATGAGTGAGTTCTTTGGTTACTCTATGTGAGAAGAAGTAATTACAAATCCCGTATATCTCTCATTTCTAATTTGTCCGTCAGTCCAAAGCAAAAATATATGGATCAATCTCTTTGGGTCATGAGTGAGGAGTAGATTATAGAATGTTGCTATCAATTTCAGGATGGTTGGCTTTGCAGGTTAATTGAAAACATTTTTCCTGTTTCCTTTTGTTTGGTTGGTTGGCTAGCTGGCTTCCAGCATTCAAAGCAAGAGAATTATTTACCTCTTGTACATGGGTGACTGGTGAATGATTCTTCAGTTGTAATCTTTACTAACTCTCGAGTGCAGGTTGGTATGCTTCGGTACATACGATTGTACCAGCCCATTGGCACATTAGCCACTGCAGCTCACTAGCACAGCTTCTTCCACTAGCACACACTGACCAGGTTTGAATTGGATTTTAACCCCTGTTCTTATGCATTTTTGAAAGGGGAAAGTACAAAACATGTCTTTCACCCAGACTGCTGACTTTTCTTCCATCATGCTCACATTCTTAGATAACTTGGAAGAGATTTATAGTTCAATTCTTCTTTATAACTCCATCCCTTTGAAGCCTCCTTGATATATTGTCAGATGTGACACTCTAGGGTGCCTTCTCCAGGCAGCTATTGAATTTATATCTGCAGTCATTTGTCTGACTGTAGCAGGCTTCTTTAAAAAGCACATACAGTGGGAATTAAAAGTGCAATATGTCCATAAGTGATTCTAGATTATGATCTGTGATCGTGATAGAATTGATGAACAGATCATGACAGGAAAGGGTAGAGAGTACATACTTAAGAGTAAATGACCAAGTAAGGCTAGAGGTTACAAAAATAATAAAAGGACAAAATTAAAGGCTCCATATCCGATTGAATGTAATGTTCAGAACAGAACAGGTGAACTGATAGCATAGATAGAAATAAGTAAGTATGATCTGATAGCCATCACAGATGTAGGGCTGCACGATAACGTATATTGGGACCTGAATACTTGAATAGTGCAGGACATTTCAGAAGGACAGCAAACAAGGAAAAGATGGAAGGGTATTGTTAACTAATAATGGTATTAGCATAATAGCAAAGGATGAGCTAAGTTTATGAACCGAGGAGGTAGCAGCTATTTAGGTCAAGATGAGAAATGATTAAGGTAAGAAGTCTTTTGTAGGAATGGATATAGCCCTCCAAACTGCAACCACAACGTAGAATAGAGTACAAAGGAAGAAAAAATAGAAGCTCCTCAGAAAGGTATGTCAATAATCATGAGGGATTTTAATTCATATGTACAACGGAAAAACCAGACGGGTAAAACTAGCCAAGATGAATTCATAGAATATTTTTGTTAAAATTTCCAAGAACAGCATGTTCTAAAGCTGACCAGAGAGCAGGCAATACTAGACCTGGTATTGTACAGTCAGATAAGATTAGTTAAAAACCTCAAGTGAAGATACCCCATGGCCATGTAGATTATAAGATGATTTAAATTTACAGTCAGGTTGAGGGACAGAGGAGCGGGTCCAAGACTGGAATTTTAAACTTAAATAAGAATAATTAGAATGGCATGAAAGCAGAGCTGGCTAAAGTGAACTCGCAAATTAGCTTAGGGATACATCAATAGAGATGCAGTGGTAGACAGTCAAGGGGATATCTCTGAAAGTTCACAATAGTTGCATTCCAACAAGAAATAAAAATTCAAAGAAGAGTACCAGCCATCTGTGGTTAACTAATAAACTTAAAAGGTCACTCCAACTTAATGGAAATGCATATAATTGCACAAAGACAGATGGCAGGTAAGAGGATTGGTTACAAAATAAACAACAGCAATGAAGACTCTAAAATTAATAAAGAGCGAGAAATTGGCTAGCATTTTCTTGTACTCTAGAAATATGAAAACAGACAGCAAGACTTTCTGCAAATATTTTAAAAAGACAAGTAGTTAATAAAATGAATGTTAGTCCAATGAAAGTTGATCAAGGGTAATGAGTAATGGAAACTAAGGAGGTGGCAGATGAACAGATATTTTGCATTCTTTTTCACTTTTGACAATACAGGTAACATTCCAGAAATAGTTGTAATTCATGAAATGGAAGGCAAGGAGGAAATAGAACATAGAACATAGAACAGTACAGCACAGTATAGGCCCTTCGGCCCACGATGTTATACCGACCTATTATCCTACGAAGATCAAACTACCCTGTGTACCCTACATTATACTATCATCCATGTGCCTATCCAAGAGTCGCTTAAAAGTCTCTGAAGTATCTGACTCCACTACCACTGCCGGCAGTGCATTCCACACACCCACCAGTCTGTGTAAAGAACCTACCTCTGACATCTCCCCTATATCTTCCTCCAACCACCTTAAAATTATGTCCCCTCATAATAGTCATTTCTGCCCTGGGAAAAAGTCTCTGGCTTTCCAATCTATTTATGCCACATCATCTTGTACACCTCTATCAAGTCACCTCTCATCCTTCTTCCCTCCAATGGAAAAAGCCCCAGCTCCCTCAGCCTTTCCTCATAAGACCTGCCTTCCAGTCCAGGCAGCATCCTGGTAAATCTCCTCTGCACCCTCTCTAAAGCTTCCACACCCTTCCTATAATGAGGCGATCAGAACTGAACACAATATTCCAAGTGTGGTCTAACCAGGGTTTATAGAGCTGCAGCACAACCTCGCAGTTCTTAAACTCAATCCCCCTGCCAATGAAAGTCAACACACCATACGCCTTCTTTACAATCCTATCAACTTGGGTAGCAACTTTGAGGGACCTAAGGATGTGGACTCCAAGATCCCTCCGTTCCTCCTCACTGCCAAGAATCCTGTCATTAACCCTGTATTTTGCATTCAAATTCGACCTTCCAAAATGAATCACTTCACACTTTTCTGGGTTGAATTCCATCTGTCACTTCTTTGCCCAGCTCTGCATCCTGTCAATGTCCTGTTGCAACCTACAACAGCCCTCCACGCTGTCCACAACTCCACCAACCTTCATGTCATCGACAAACTTACTAACCCACTCTTCCACTCCCTCATCCAAGTCATTTATAAAGATCACAAAGAGTAGAGGTCCCAGAACAGATCCCTGTGGAACACCACTGGTCATCGAGCTCCACGCTGAACACTTTCCACCTACTACCACCCTCTGTCTTCTATTGGACAGTCAATTTTGTATCCAGACAGCCAAATTTCCCTGGATCCCATGCCTCCTTACTTTCTGAATGAGCCTACCATAGGGAACCTTATCAAATGCCTTGCTAAAATCCATATACACCACATCCACTGCTCCACCTTCATCAATGTGTTTTGTCACATCCTCAAAGAATTCAGTAAGGCTTGTGAGGCATGACCTGCCCCTCACAAAGCCATGCTGACTATTTCTAATCAAACTGTGCTTTTTCAAGTAATCATAAATACTATCTCTCAGTATCCTCTCCAATAATTTGCACACCACAGAAGTAAGACCGACTGGTCTGTAATTCCCAGGATCATCCCTATTCCCTTTCTTGAACAAGGGAATGACATTTGTCACTCTCCAATCATCTGGTACTACTCCAGTGGACTGTGAGGACGCAAAGATCATCACCAAAGGGGCAGGAATCTCTTCCCTTGCTTCCCGTAGCAACCTTGGGTATATCCCGTCTCGTGAAAGTTAAAATCACCAGGGACATGGTTGTGAGTAAATAGTTGGAACTGCAGCCTTCTAAGACCCCAGCTCCTGTCAGACTTCATTTAAAGGTCCTAAAAGAAGTAGCTAGTGAGAGAGTGGAAGTGTTGGTTTAATTGTCCAAAATTCCCTCAATTCAGGGAAGGTTCCATTAGATTGGAAGATAGTGAATGTCACTCTTATATTCAAAAAGGGAGGGTGACAGAAAGTGGGAAGTGACAGGCCATGTACCTTATTATCTGAGATAGAGAAAATGTTCAAAGCTGTTATTAAAGATGTTAAACCAGAGCACTTAACTCAAGTGATCATGTACCGTTAACACGGATTTGTGAAAGGAAAATCATGGTTAACTAATCCATTAGAGTTCTTTGAAAAACAGTATGTGTTGTGGATATAAACAACCGTTGAATGTATTTTACTTAGATTTCCAGAAGGTATATGATAAGCTGTCATCTCTTGGGCATTACCAAAAATAATCAATGATGGTGTATGGTAATTTTGGCATGGTTAAAAGATTGGACAGTTAACAGGAAGCAGAGTAGTTTAAGTATGTCTGTTTCTGGTTGGTGAGATATAATAATTGGTATGTCACAGGGATTAGTGCTGAAACCTCAACTTTTTCCAATTTATATATACAACTTGAATGAAGGGATCAGAGGTACGATTGCTAAATTTGCTCATGACACAAAAATAGATAGAAAAACAAGTTATGAGGATGACATGAGGCTACAAAGGAATAAATCAGTGGACAAAGGACTGTAAATGGTGTATGATATGGGAAAATGTGTAATGGTCCATTTTGGAAGGAGCAATTAAAAAAAAAACCAAGTATTTTATTCATATAGTGAGAAATTGCAGAGCTGTAAGGTGCAGAGGGATCTGGGATAGTCAAATGCATGAATCACAGAAGGTTAGACTGCAGGTACAGCATGTAATAAGGAAGGCTAATAGAATGTTGTCATTTATGATGAAGGGAATTCAGTACAAAAGTAGTGAGATTATGCTTCTGTTATACAGGACATTGGTGAACAAAGAACAATACAGCACAGGAACAGGCCCTGCGCTGACACATTTTGCCCTTCCATGCTAAAACTGGCTTCACTTGCAGCATCCATATCCTTCTATTCATGTATTCATCCAGGTGTTTCTTGAATGCTGCTATTGTGTCTACTTCCATGACTTCCTTTGGCAGTGTGTTCTAGGCACTCATCACCCTTTGTGTGAAAAACATGCCTCGTACATCTCTTTTAAACTTACGCCCCAACCCCACCCCCTCATATTGAACTTGTGTCCGTTAGTAATTGACCCCTCCACCCTGGGAAAAAAACAACATACTTTCCACTTTGTCCATGCCATTCACAATCTTATAAACCTCTGTGCTGTTGCTCCTCAACCTCCTGCGGTCCAGTGAAAACAAACCCAGTCTATCCAACCTTTCTTCACAGCTAAAATCCCCCACACCAGGCAACATCCTGGTAAACCTTTTGAGACCACGCATCTGGAGTACCACATATAATATTGGTCTCCTTTTTAAGGAACGATGGAAATGCGTTGAAAACAATTCAAGGAAGCTTTATTAGACTAATACCTGAAATGAATGGATTCTCTTAAAGGGAAAGTTTGAACAGATTAGGCTTGTATCTGCTGAAATTTAGAACATTAAGAGGCAACTTAATTGAAACATAGAAGATCTTGAGTGGTTTTGACAATATGGAAGTGGAAAGGATATTTCCTCCTGTGGAATCTAGAACTAAGGGTCACTGTTTAAAAATGTTTAAGACTGAGGTGAGGAAACATATTTTCTGTGTGTCATGAGTTTTTGGAACACTTCTTCAAAAGGCAATGGACGCAATCTTAGAATATTTTTAAAGTAGCTGTGGGTAGATTTCTGATGATCAAGGGGGTTTGAAAGGTTGTTGAGGCTAGGTGGGAATGTAGATTTGAGGTTACAAACAGCTCAGCCTCGATCTTATTAAATGGCAGAGGCAGACTCAAGGGCCAAATGGCCTTGTCCTGCTCCTAATGTGTATGTTTATACTGGGTTTGTTCAAATTCTGCTAACTTCTTTAAAATTGTTACGAACTGGGAGGTAGATTCACCATCATACTGGTGGTGCTTGTAGGATCTGAACTTTCAGCAATCGCCAATCATTTTGGTGAAAAATGGTTCCATAGGATTCCTACTACCACTTCATAACTTTTGTAATCCAGCTTCACCGGCTATACTAGACTCGTTAAGAGTTTAATACACAGGAACGCAGGGAAGACTATTTCTGCTTGAATTTTATTACATTGAGTAAAATAAAAGTATCTCTCTGTGCAGGATTTCCATCTGTCTGTATTTTCATCATATGGTCCTACAGTGCTAAAATTTCCCACCTTTGTGCTGTGCATGCCTCTCGCATTTTAAATCAATGTACCACTAAAGTGTTAGCACTAACATGCTGTTTCTTGCCTAAAATGAAGTATTCCTGAAGCTGCCTGTTTCTTCCCAAGTCCTCACCCTGAGCTCAAGACATTTTCTTCTGTGTAGGGTCCTCATTAACCCAGTGTTGCTCTATGCTGGAGCATGTGTAAGCTTTCCTATGTAGATAACACAGTGTGGAGCTGGAGGAGCACAGCAGGCCAGGCAGCATCAGAGGAGCAGGAAAGTTGACATTTCAGGTCAGGACCCCATACCCCAGCTGGTAAGCTTCTCCTGCACTGTTACCTCTTCTCTGAGGTAATTTCTTTTTGTTTTTGCTAACTGTACCTGCTTCAGTACAGCAATGGCATCTTTTGATTTCTTGTTTTTATTTAAGTGCCTCCGGGTTCTGCAGTGAGGACCACAATTATTATTTTTATTTTTTTGACAAGTCAGTAGATTGACCCGGTAGACCACGGAAGCCATATTTATCCTTATCGCCAGTTTTCTTCTTGTGTTATGTTCCGAGAAGGATGAGGAGGCCGAAGTGTTAAACAGCATGAAGTTTATGATGAAAGTGCTTACTCTACAGGCAGCCAGTTAGACTAAGCTGTTTCCTGCTCAAATTGGCCAACGGTGTCATCAATACATCACAAAGTTGAACTCTTAAAGTGACAGTCCACCATACTTTTACAAATTCACAACAATTGACATAAGTTTCACAACATTGAGTTGTTATTGGTTGTTTACATTAGGAGACTTATTAAAAAAAACTATGGTTTCCAACAGTAACCAGATTGTTGAGTTACTCAAAAACATTGCTGTAGGATTGTTGAATATTAGTTACGGTAATTTCTAATAATCATTCTAATCACTGATAATGTATATTAAACATTTATATTTCTGGCATTTGAGAAATTAAATGTTTGTGTGCTATGGATTCTGATTAGGGAGCATTTTTTGGACATATGTGCATGGGAGTTACCATCTTCTAGCTATAACGAGGTTAAAATTTTGTTCCAGATTGTCATAAGCATTAAAAAAGACACCAAATTTTTCATCTTATAAATTTAAACTTTCTCCTCTGCTGTACTTCACATTATTCCCCCAAGACACAGATCTCAATGAATACAGATCTGTAATTATGTGTTCAAGGTCCATTATAAAAGGCCAAGTTGATAACTTCCACCTCTCCTATTTATAGTGTAAATTGCCATGTTTTTAATGAATGATTTGAATGATTTTAGTTTTATTGTCACTTTTTTTACAGTAAGAATATAATAAAATACAGTGAAAAACTTTCATTTGTTGCCACAATTTGGTGCCATTTTGAATAACTTAAGGATAAGGAAATAAATATAAATTAAAACGTGTCTATCAGTCTTGACCCAGCTTTTCACCATCAATGACACCTGAGCCATCCCTCATCCCATGGATCCACGGCTTTGCTGCCATCTACACTGGACACAACCAACGTTGAAGTCGCCAATCCTCAGATACCATCTTTCACCGCTGGGCCGATACTCCTCCACCATTGTCATAGATCATAGAATCCCTACAGTGTGGAAACTGGCCCTTCAGCCCAACAAGTCCACACCAATCTGTAGAACATCCCACCCAGACCCATCCCCCTAACCTACATATCCCTGAAACACTACAGGCAATTTAGCATGGCCAATCCACCTAGCCTGCACATCTTTGGACTGTGGGAGGAAACCAGAGCACCCAGAGGAAACCCACGCAGACACCAGGAGAATGTGCAAACTCCACATAGACAGTCGCCCAAGGGTGGAATTGAACCCAGGTCTCTGGCACTGAGCAGCAGCAGTGCTAACCACTGAGCCACCGTGCCGTCTCCACCAGATCAACCAACGTTAGAGTCACGTCCCTCGCTGCTGGACCCACCTCATCAATGTTGCTGTGATGCCCTTCTGCCACCCCTTCACAGGTATGTGTGGAGGTGGGGTGCAGTGAGGAGACTGTGAGATCTGAGAGCTGGAGGATTGTTTTATATTTCTCCCCTTTTGGAGAGGTAAGGTACCATTTTGATCTGGTCAGAGGACACCTTTATGTATAAGAAGTGCATTCACTGGGACTTGTAAGGTCATGAACAAAATGTGTGGACTGAAAAAGAAGTGCCAGGTATTTTCACATAAGACAGTATGGGATTTGTACTGCATTATAGATGTCCCAAATGCACTTTCTCAAAAGGGAGCCTGCCAAGTGAGCAATTTGCTAGATAACTGCGTATAGAATGGAAACGTTTGTTTATATAAGACATTGGGTACATTTCTATATAATTTAAGAGTGCTTTTCTCAATAGGGACATCAGTTAAGATGCATCCGGAGCTATGCCCAGCTGTATGAGTTATGAGTTATTTAGTGTCACATACATCTGGAAAGATACCGTGGAAAGTGTTTAGTCGACACAATCCAGCACCACTTTGAGTTACAAACGGAATAAACAGAAATTACGTAAATAGGGTTCATCTTCTGTACAATGGGTCTTCAAACACAGCTCCAGGGCTTCTGCAAATTGTTCCGGGCCTCAAGAAGCCCCCACACTTAAGGCATACCATAGTCACGCATCACACACCGGGCACCATCACCAGCACAGTGACCCACCACCAACAGTCCCCACTCTGGGCACCATCACCGACACAGTGACCCACCGCCAACAGTCCCCACACCGGGCACCATCACCGACACAGTGACCCACTGCCAACAGTCCCCACACCGGGCACCATCACCGCTGGGAGATGATGGCCCGCCGAGTCAATGGTTCAGGCTTATCATAGCCAGAAGTCCTCGCTCCGGGCACCAGTACTGCATCAACCAACAAGCCATGGAGCACCGCTCTGGCTTCCTACGATGTCAGAAGATCAAGAAAGGAAAGTAAAAGATAAAAAGATAAAGAAGAAAGATAAAAGAAGTGAGAAAGGAGAGAAAGAGAAGGATGCAGCCAGCTTTGAACAGACAGGCTCAGGAGCCCAAACTCTGCCTACTATGCCAGTGCCACCATCTTGGAGAATTCCAAGGTATATTGCATTAAGTGGGAAGTGGGTGGTGGGTGGATGGCATGAGATAGCACTGAGTTGGCATACAGACTATAAAAGACCATGGGGAAGATTGGAGGCCTATAGGATGTAAAGAGTCATGGGAGATAGTTAGATAGGCACAGGGTGTGGCAATATGAGGAACCATGGGTATGGATAGATGAACTTCGGTTGGCACAGGGATCATGAAGGACAATGAGGGTGTGTATAGGGACACAGGTTGGCATGCAGGATGAGAAGTTAGGGTTCAAAAACAGGGGGGATGTTTTATGTGTCAATCTTTATTTTAAAACTTGGAACACTGGCTCACCCCTCAGTCTGCCTTTTCAATTTGTCAGCCTCCACCAGTCTTGCTGGGTTACACAGCCTGACTCCCAATCCAGCTTGCACACCAACCTCACCTCAACTGAGACTGAATTTTTAAAGGTTGGATTTGTGAAACTGGCCTTTCTCCCACCTCTGCACCCAACCCAGTAACAAAAATTGGGAACAGAGTCTAACTGACAGAATCACAACTTTTAAAAAGGGAGAAATTTAACACCCAGTCCACAGTAATGGTCACATATGTTTTTCTGTGGATGGCATGCAGAAAACATTGTACGTTGTGTGTGTTGCGTTGTGGTATAATTTGTTTCTTATTTGGAAAAGCAAATGAAATTGATTTGTTTAATAAAAGTGGGTGGAAAAAGCACAGCAAATATTTTGACAGAAATTCACAAACTTGAACAGTGACCATTTGAATATTAAATTTCTGAGACCACTTTTTTGGAGCAAACCATTGTGTCCTAGAGTCATATATCTTAGAAGAGGCCTTTGAGCTCATTGAGTCTGTGCTGACCTGTCTAACCAAACATGATATACAGCACTTGGCCCTTGGCCTTGCATATTACAACATTTCAAGTTTTCATCCACGTACTTTTTAAAAGTGCCTCTAATACTGTCCAAGGCAGAGCATTCCAGATTCCAGGAATCCACATTTACATGCGGTAATGTTTTGAAGGACTTACTTTCAACTAAACCATACCCACCTAACACACCTAAAATAGTTCTCACGAGATTTCAGAAGGGAATGGGGGAGACAGAGCCCAACACCAGTCATTTATTTCCTCTCTCACTGTGCACTACAGAGCACCCTTACTGGCCTCATCCCCTCACCCTGCTGCCACCTCCTTGATATAGTGGCAGTGTCATCTGGGCCTGCTCATTCAATCTGATGCCAAACAAGAACAAGGAAGAAGAAGGGCCAAACCAATGCAAATCTCATGCTAATGGGTTACAGACCTCAACCTAGACTTCTGAACAGGGAAATTGGACTGAAATGGTGCTTGCATGGGCCCTGACAGGCAAGGCCAAAGCTCCAGCACAAACAGGGAGAATGGTTGAGGATACAATGGCCTACTGTTTCTCTAATTAACATTTATCCTAGAAAGTGTCTCCTGAATTCTGTCTTCAAGTGTGTTAATTCTCTACTGACATCTGTCATTTTGTTCTCCCATCCCACAAAAAACAATCAAAATTGATGTACACTAATCCTTTTTGAAGAGAAATTGGAGGAATTCTGGTAAAGCTTACTTAATGATATTTTTGAAGTGATTTCAGAGATTATGCTGAAAATTTTGGATTTTGATCACTGAAAAACTGGCATTCAGCATTGCATGAGGTACATGGAAAATTATGTTTTATAAGCCAAGATTCATGGGGGCTGACTTTTCCATGAGATTAACTTTTACCCAAGTATATGGTATTTAGTTTCACAATTATGGAAGAATATTGAAAAGAAAATCATGAGTATCCCTATGGGTATTTGCACTCTACCTTTCTTAATGAATGATAAAGCCCTATATATGGATGCTTGTGCTAATAACTAACCTCAATTACCATATGCAATTTGGGCCTGACAGGCATGTATTAAGTAGATTCCAGCCATAGCTCCCTGAAGAGATGTCTTAGTTACATAAATTTCCATATGTTTAACGCATATCATGCAAATCCAATAGAACCCTAATTGCTTATGTTTATTGGAGTCAATCAGCTTTTTCCAATGATTTATCTATTGTCTTTGTCCATCATATTTAGCTCATCTATATAGCTAGCTGTGTTAATATCCTATCCATTAGCCAAAGTAATGAGTTGATGTGAGTTTCTCGTATACATTTCACACACAGATTCAGAAAGCATTACAAGACATATAGATATTTTAAATCAAGCTGTTTAGACATGTCATGACACACCTCTGGAGCTTGTAGGGTTTGAACTGAGGCCTAGCAGGTCCAGAGCTAGGGGCTCTGACACTGCACCTCAAGAGCCTTTATGAGACATATATACTTTTCAAAAATAGTACAGATGTATTTTAAGGAGTTGTATAACAGATTCTGTTGGAATTTTGAACTTTAAACACAGAGGTGCCTATTGTCAGCATTGATTTACAGCCCTGCAGTTGAAATGCCATTAAGTCAAGAAAGAGCAACCAGGCAACCATTTTATGACCAAGCTCAAACAGAATCAGCAGTTTCCTAATGGAAGAGACAGAAAGCATAATCAAATAAAGGTGAAGTTTTGTTTGATTTTAATGTTGTGACCCTAACACTTTTGAAGAAAGCATACTTTCTAAATTTACTGCATCTCGATAATGGGATGCAAATAAACAGTTAACTGTTTAATTTGGACAGAACTAATTGTTAAACCAGCTAATTGCCACCAATTTGGTAGAACTAATCTTGCAATCAAAGGAATTATTACAGTACTTCCCTGCAGCACCTTACAACAGAGACATTTCCATTTGAGTAACTATTACATGGAAATGTTCAATTTAAATCTACTACCAAGTTATTGCACCCAACATCAGCTGATGTGTCTGATCTGTTACAGTGGAACACATCAATGGCTTCCAAATGAAGCTTAAAAAATTAAAATGAATGGGCAACAGTAAATAAAAAAAAGTATAGATATAAATAAAGATCGAAAAAGAAATATCATTGATAAAAACCCAAGCAAAGGTGGCAAGGAGAAGGTTTGAAGTGTAATTGTACACCATTCACTGAAAGTAATAGCTATTCATTGATTAAATGTCAAGAAGCTGCTGAAGTATTACAATGGATTTCAATGGCATTTAATTATAAATTGAAGCATGTTATTTTATTCATCGGCGAGATCAAAGTTAATTTGTTGGGTCTCATTAGGAACTACATTTCTAAGTGCCTGATTTGTTCCCCTTCTCCAAACTGTTCGTATAGACCCAACTTGAGAATATGGCCCCGATATCTTGTTCAATCTGACTAAGCATTGAACCTGTTTTCTAAATGTTAAAAAATCTGACTGTCTCCAACACGGTCCTTTCTTCATACCACTGCCATTCAACTTCTCATTCACCAATGCATTGCTAAACAGTCTCTCAAACATCATCATATAAAGCTCCAATTCAATCAGAACTCTCGCGTGTGCACTCTAATCCTCTTGTATCCTGGCAATAAATGTGACAATATTGATTCAAAATCCTCATTATTTAAACCCCATCACTGGTATCACCGAACCCCAACTTTATGACACAGCTTATACTTCCACTCTCCTGAGTTTGGACGACAGTGTGTCTACTCTCAGCTGCATCAGTGTTAACAATGCCTTCAGTCAGCCTCTGCAATTTTGTTTTAAACCTCTCCACTTTGTTACATCACCACCCTCCTTTAAACTCTTCTCTCAATTCTACATTGGCGTCCAGTCAGTTCTCCGTGAGATTATTTTGTCTGTGCTAAAAGTTATGCACCCTGCTTTTGATAAGAAGTTAAGGGATGTTGGGAAAACTACGAGAGACCATAGTTCCAGTACTGAGTGTTCTCCCTTGAAGGCAATTGAGCTTATTTTAATTGAAGTAAAGCAGATTGACAAGAAACATGTTTCTGAATATAATGCATGCATTATTGTATAAGGAGCAGGATGTCTTTGGAAGCCTTTTTTCTCTTACTCTTGTTGAGTGATACATTGTCCAACATAACTCCTACTAATGTCACCCTATAATCAGTTAACCAACACGAACTGGCGATCCTGTTTGGGCAATTACAGATATGGTTCTGTTCCAAACTTGTAAGTGCATTTACCCACTGAGCCACAGGGTTTATTTAAATGAATGTTTGAACTGAGCTTGTAATAGCCACACATTATACAGATTGTCAAGGCAGGATCAGGAGATTTTCAACACAATATTTATTTTCTAAATATTCTCAAATTTTACTGCTATGCATAATTATTTCAAAGATCATAATTTTCTCATTATGATTCATTCCTACACTCAGCTTTCTGTTCTTGAAACCAAGTCTGTGAAAATTCAAGTCAGTGAAATGGAGCACTTGTGAAATGAAGTGTCATGGTTCCTGCTTCCTAGTTTCATTTGTTCTGCCTTGGATCTGTCACATGACAACTGTTGGCTCAATATCCTGAAAAGAAGAGCGCAACACCAAGTGGGCGCGACCTTTGTTAGATGTTATGGGTCAGTCTTCACATAGTTAGTTGTCATATGTTTGATCCTGTAACATTTCAGTCCTCCAGTACTGCTTTCAAACTGCATGGGAGTCAGGTACTTCTGCTGATAACTGAAATAATTGCACAGAGGCCGGTATCCTGTCACCAAGTCACCCTTTATTTACACATGGAAACACCTTGACACTGATACAACTTCCTTAAAGCCGTCTCTCAGACTCTCTGACACTCCTGTTTATATCTGTCAGCCAAGGCTCCTTGATTGGAGCAGATTAACAGGTCCAATCAGGGAACTCATATTCTATGAGATACGCCTGGCTGATGTTGTTATCATTACTACAATAACCTCCAACAATGTACTGGAAAACCTGGCTGAGACCTTTCAGATGTTTCACAATGCTTCCTACCATTTTCAGGCAACATGTACCTCTGTGTGGGCTGTCTTTCGGGATTGGTGATACTCAGTTCCACCACACGCATCACCCACACAAACAAACTCATCTCATTATAATGACATCCCAGCATCTAATTTCCATTTTCCCTACAGCCACTTGATATGCATCATGTGTCCACAGCCCTCACACTTACACCCACCCACATCCAAGTGTAATCGATTTTCTCATGTCCACACTTTTCTTGCTGTACTCCAGAAATACTTAAGCCAAATCTATTATACTTATTCCGAGATAAGTGAGATGACCTGAAATTTTAGTTTCAAATCTCCAGTTGAATTACCGTACTCGCACTCGACCGAACTATAAGCAAAACTACTCCAGAATGTACAAATGATTTCATTCCGCTCCCAGGAGAACTGTGTTGGGTGCACATCACTTGGCACTTGGCTGCTGTTCATTTTGACCTACTTTTGCACATGAACTCTAGTTTAATGAATAAATTTATATTATTAGAATATATTTTTACTAGTGACCACCTTAACTCCTGGTGTGGGGGGAAGCTGATAAATAGTCAAAGATGAATTGATTATAAATAATTAACAATATGTTTATGTAGAAAGATTTTAATTTATCTTCAAATTGCAATATCCATAGAATCATTGAACAAAATAGCACAGAAATAGGCTCTTCAGAGACTGAACCTGCACCATCTCTTTCAAAGCACAGTCCAGTTATTCTCCTTACCCATATCTATATAGTGTTTTCTCCTTCAAGTGCACTATTTTTGATTCAAAATCTAGTTTTGAATTTATATACACCATCCTGTTGTGGCGATACCATGGCTTTCAGAGGGGTATTTTTTTCCTGTTTTTTTTGTGAAGAGAGTTTGAGACAGAAGTACCAAGTGGACTGCTCCAAGCCAATAAAGTAAACACCTTGTTGTTGTTGTGAAGCCTTTTTTTAAAAAAGAAAGTTAGAACAATAGAAGCAGCATGAATTGGTGGAGTCAGGTTCCCACAGAACCAGGATTTTTAGTTTAGCTTGTAGCAGTTGCTGGGATTTTTGTGGAAGCTGCTACATCTCTCTCTCTTTACTACAGCTAAAAGCTGGAGTTCTTTCTATTGCCAGAATTGCATGTGAGACAATCTGGTTTACTGAATTTGCCTTTGCCAAGGAGATTTTTATGGGATGTTATTATATTGGAATAGTTTAATGGTTAAATAATTTATTATTCAATTATGTTTTCCCATAGATACATCAATTCTTCATTTTTTTTTGTATTTTAACTGCAAAGGGTATGAATAAAGTGTTATTTTCCTTAAAGCCGAGTAGTGTAACCAATTGAATTACACCTTACACTTGTCTCTAAATAAGGAAAAGTTAGGTTCTAGCCTATCTACCTGATATATATGAAGAGGGTTAGATCTGGTCCATAACACTGTAAGGCAGTGCATTTCAAATCTTAACCATTTGTTGCAAACCTAATGATCCTTGTGTTGCCTCTTCTTTTATCAATGAATTTAAAGCTGTGCCCTTGGGTTTTCAACTCTTCATTCATTGGAAACTATTCTTCTTTATTTCCTGCATCTAAATAAAGCTGTCATGATTTTAAACCCTCCAGCAAATCTCCTCTGAGCTTTCTTTGCTCTAAGGAGCCAAACAACCCATGCAGCTGAAATCCTTCATCCTTGGGATCATTTTAATAAGTTGACAATAAGACACGTTGATGACACAACAAGAACTATATTAATTCATAACTATTTAAATAGAATATATAAGAGGTGAATTTTTAAATATTTTCTGTCTGTAATTTTCCCTTGAATTACTTCTGTCAAAATTTTTTTGTCTATGGATTAAGTCCAGAATTTATAATCTACCAAAAGTTAGTTTTGTGACAGTAAATTGTTCTTAATCACTTCAGCAGCATTAACCATCTGTACAACTGGAAACTACAATAAATGTATTCAGCTGACATATTACAGCAAAGTGCCCTACACAAGTGCACATACAACTGAAGTATGTTGGGTTGGGATGTCATCTTACACTCCATTTTGTGAAGACACGATTAACATATCCTGTAGTTTGTACCATGTGATAAATGAGAGGGTAGCAGAAGGCTAGAGGATAATTTTGGATCTCTGGATCAGACTACTACATCAAATATGTATATGATCTAGATGTTACTGCATCGAACAAGAGGCAACATGTGTTATAATTACAAGGGTAAACTATAGAACAAAGCATCACCAACTGTCATCGAGGCTCCCAGCAGAATCAAAGCAAAGTAAATGAAACATTGCTACCTGTGAAATGGACTGTAGGTAGTGTCAGGGGGTCACAGCAGGCATGTAGATTAGACAGAAGGATGTCAAATGAAATTGACTGTTTTGTTAGAAAGAATAAAGAAAGGACATACACACAAATACAAGCACTTGTTTTTAAAGCGAAGTCAAAGCAGAAACCCTAACAGGGCCAGATGCATTCATTCTTTTAAAAAGGGAGGACAAGTTGATAAAGCTATTTTTGGAAGAAAAGTTATGGTTTTATAAGTAGGAGTACAGAGTACAGAAATAAAGAACTAATCTTTAAACTGCATCAATCATTGGTGGTGAGGAAGACCTTCCTTCAGAGCTTTGCTGACCACAGCATTAAAGCCAGGGAGTCAGCAAAAAAAGCACAATGCATATTTCGGTTATTGCACTGTATTCCAACACTTACCTCTTCTTTTTTTGCCTACCTCCACAATGGACCAACTGTCTTCTTGGTAATGTCCTTTAAATAGCACTGTTGAAATCGATTCTTGTGAATCATCGTAGCCACATGCACTAATCATTGAGGAAACCTAGATTTCAAATGAAAATGTAATGGCTGGGATAAAAAGACTTTGAAAAACAGGCTGCACTTACTTTTGGTTTTCCCAAAATGTGCCTGAAAATCAATTCCCCCCTCCTTCCCCACTACCAACCTCACCAGGTGGAAATTCACCACAGGTGAAGAATAATAAGAAAGATTTGAATTACGTACAGGCACAAAAGT
The DNA here is from genome assembly GCF_021869965.1 of Rhincodon typus. Classification (NCBI taxonomy): domain Eukaryota; kingdom Metazoa; phylum Chordata; class Chondrichthyes; order Orectolobiformes; family Rhincodontidae; genus Rhincodon; species Rhincodon typus. Next base: position 46,946,035 of record NC_063341.1, read on the forward strand.
TTGGAAAGTAAGTAAAGAACTAAGAAAGAAAGAGGAAAATAAATGTTAAATGCTAGTGAGACTGTTTGACAATACTTTGGCTCATTGCAGTAATATAAATTGACTTGCAGCAGGTTTTTTTTTTCTGGTGTCCAGTGCATAGCTGGTCTGCAAACACAGTTAATTCCAATGTCAGCTGTACCAGTGAAGTACTGCTTATAGTGTAGGCTGTGTAGAAACAGATTCAGGGGATTGTGAATATCCAAGTGCTGAGTCGCTGAAAGCTAGCATGCAGGTGTAACTATCAACTAGAGTGTCAAATAACATGTTCGCATTCGTCATAAGGGGATTTGAGTACAGTTGTAAAGGTGCCTTACTGCAATTATGTGAGGCCTTAGAGAACCTGCAGCTCAGATATTACGTACAATTTTGGTCTCCTTACCCAAGGAAGGATATACTTCTCATATAGGCAGAGCAATGACGGGTCATCAGACTGATTTCTGGATATCCTGGGACAGGCAAGGTTGTGGAAATTTGGGTCTGTATTCCCTAGTATGTCAAAGAGTTAAATGGCATGACAGGATGAATGTAGATAAAATACTTTCCCTGACTGATGACTCTAAAACTAAGGGAGATGATCTCAGAATATGGTGTAAGCGATTTAAAACCATCAAATGAAAGCAATTTCTTCCCTCAGATGGTGAAGAGCTTTTGGTCAGCCATGATCGATTTGACTAGCGGGATCCAGTGATTGGCTGAAAGGCCCATTGTCCTAAGATATTGTTAGTGCAAAAATATAGATAATATTAGTGTTCATCTTCTTCATTCTGTTTCTTACAACCTTGTAGCCTTTCTGATGCTGAATCAGGAGCAGTCTGTCCTTTATAGGACACAGAAAAGAGCTCTGTGGTCGGTTAGTAACTGTATTCATTCTGAGAAATGAGATAAATTGTGGGGTTGGTTAGCTTGGTTGACTAGACAACTAATGTGAACCAGATTAGTGCCACCAGCATATGATATGACCTCTGTCTGACTGAGGTAAATTTGGAGCCTCCCTGCCCATACGCCCAGTGTTAAAATGAATAGTACTGTGGTTTGCTTCAACAAATAGTGAGAGAGTAGCCCAATGCAGGACTATGACAACTTTACTTTAGTCACAAAGTACCAGTATTTGGGCAAGGAGCTGAAAAATATAAATAATAATGCAATGTCAATGTTTTTCTGTAGCTTGACAATTATCGGGAAGCCAACTGGCCCTTTGCCCAGGGGAATCTTGTTTTTTCTGAACCTGAGCCAGCTTTGCTCACTTCTGTTCTCTGATTTATCCCACTTGAGGTGGATTTAGTTTGCTACCTTTCCTTTTCATTCATTAACGGGATGAGGGCGTCACTGCTTAGGCCAGCATTTATTGCCCACCCTTAATTGCCTGGAGTACAGTTAAGAGTCAACAACATTGATTTGGGTCTGGGGTCACATGTAGGCCAGACTAGTGACTATGGGCAGAGCTGGGCAGTTTCCTTCCCTGAAGGGCATTAGTGAATCAGAGAGGTTTTTCCAACAATTGACAATGGATTCATGGTCATCGTTAGACCCTTAATTCCAGATTTTTATTGAATTCAAAAACCTATCAAATGGCATGGCAGGATTCAAAACCAGGTCCCCAGAACATTACCTGGGTCTCTGGAATAACAGTCCAGCGATAATACCACTAGGCCATCGCCTCCTGCTGGCGAATGAGAATGTGTGACAGGATGCTGGGGAACTTGGATGCTCAATTTCATAACACCCAAGAAGAGGGAAAGTGTCACCAATGAGCTGACATATAGCTGCTGGTCTATGGAAACTTTTACGTCAGCAATTTCATAAGTGCAAAGGATAGAGAGAAAAATGGCCAACTGATAAGTTAAAAATGTTAAACACGGATCATAGCTTCTGCTTTTCTTTAGGTCAGTGCTGCAGTTGGAGGGCATATTTCTTGGATGTAATCAGAAGGCAAAATGGGTTCAGACTTCTCCTGTAAACATCTTTCTTTTGCTACGTGCTGACTACTACTTTGGTGATTTGCTGGCTGTAGAAAATCACCTTAAACCCACATGTCAGGGTGCTGTCCATTTGTCCTGTGATGTCATGCCATCTGTGAAATAATGGTAAAATAGATGGAGTTCAAGTCTTCACTACTAATCCTGGGAGATTGCAATTGTCCACATGTTGTCTGATGTCCACATAGTACATAATTTTAAGTGAGTAGGAATTTACTGAGGACCCACTTATAAACTGATATATTGAGGAAACCAATATTGTACTTAGTGCTAATGAATGAGAAGGCAACATTAAATGATGTAGAAGTAAGTGGTTACAAATGGCTTGATCTTCGTTTGATATATTTGTCGGGAACTGGTGGTGTAGATGTAATGTTGCTGGACGTGTAATCCAGAATTCCAGTCTAATGTTCTGAAGATATGGGTTTGAATCCCAGCCTGGCAGATGGTGACATTAGAATTCAATTAACAAAATAATCTGCCAAAAAAAATTAGTCTTATGGTAACCATGTAACCACTGCCAACTATCATAAAGAGCAATGTGGTTCGCTAATGTCCTTTACAGTAGGAAATCTGCCTCATTACTTAGTCTGGCCTACATGTGATTACCGACACAAAGCAATGTGATTGACTGTTAACTGCCCTTGAACAAGTGATACGCACACTCCATGATCAAATTTTTTAAAAAAGTCTTCAAAAAGCATTCAAACAGTCTAAAATGGGGAATTATGCTGAAATGCTATTCTAGCCCATGTTTAGCACAAGATGCCATCTTGGTAAAGGAGCTGAAGTACATGCTAGAATAGCCACCTAAATTGCCTGCCAGGACTAATTAAGGAGCGAGCACAGCATTTTGATGAACTCCTAAAATTGACTATCTGATTATCTGAGTAAATAATTTGTTGTAGAGGAGTTTGAGTTCTACTCATACATGTATCATCTTTTAATGTTCACCAACTGTTGGAGGCTTAAAGATCAGGAAACCTTCTGGGAAATTTTGAAATGATTCCACCAACAAGAAATCAATATAAATTACAGATGTACTCTAAATATTTCAGATAATAAAGAATAAATGCTGCATTGTTCTTTATCAGTGAGTAGTACAAAGAGAGTGCTTGACCAGGTAAAGCTTTCTAATTCTGTTTCAAATAAAGTGTTTAATGGCTGGCCCAAACTAAAGTAAAAACAATTTACAGTAGAAATAGTTATCACATGACCATAGCAAACTAGCTAGTATCCTACGTGCAAGTGCATTTCCCCAAATGCACAGCTTTTTTGTTAAAGGAAATATTCACCATCATTTGCAGCGACACATTAACCATTCAGGTTAAATCTAGTCTGTCCCAACTTCCTCAGTCTCTCCACATGCATTTCATCCATTACCTATGAAGCAGTTAGTCCTTTTAATTACATTTGTGTGAGATGTTGTTAGCTTGCCCGGTAGTTGCTAATTCCTGCATTATGTTTCATCCCTGAGGAATATCATTCTCAAGTGAGCTTTTGATCAGAGCAAGAGTCTTGTCTTTCATAGTCAATGTTTATGATTTCCAGATCATGACAAGCTTCTGCTGCTGTGAGCTACAACAAATTGCTATGGTACATATGAGGTTACCAGTTGAAACTTTAGACTTGCTTCACCTTAGATGGGTTTTACAGAATGTCTACTACCTGAAGCTCCAGATCTTTATTCTTTCCATTGCATTGGGTTCTTAACTAATTTTTCTTCTTGGGATGAATATTGTTCCATTTATATAGCATCAACTTTACCCTTGAGTGATTCATTTTGTGCCACCACCTCCAGTGACTTTGACTAGTCTGGGAAATTCATGATGTTACATAAAAGATCAGTGTTTGGCTGACACTTCACATTCACTTAATGCTCTCCTCCTTTAATTAGTAATTACTAAATGGGAGAAGAAATAGTAACTCAACAAAGGTGTTAGAAATAAGGAATGGGTCTAAAAAGATGCATGTTAAAAAAAATGAGCTAGTCAATGAATTACCCATGAAGAGTTGATAAGTTAAATGTTGCAACTATCACAGTAGATAATACAAGCCAGTAGCATTGATACTGATAGTTGAAAGGTCATTTCTGAGATTCTTGCCTTTGTAGGTAGATTGAAATTCTTTTGATTTGGTTTGTTTTGACAGTGGCTGCAGGTTAGCTGGCTTCTAACACTCAGAACTAGAGAATCCTTCTGTTAACCCTAGAGATCTAGAGGTGCAGATACATAGCTCCTTGAAAATGGAGTCGCAGGTAGACAGGGTGGCGAAGAAGACAATTGGTACACTTGCCTTCATTGGTCAGAGCATTGAGTATAGGAGTTGGTATGTCATGTTAGAGCTGTACAAGACATTGATAATGCTGCATTTGAAGTACTGCATACAATTCTGGTCACTCTGCTATAGGAAAGAAGTTATTAAACTGGAAAGGGTGCAAAAAAGATTTACAAGGATGTTACTGAGACTGGGCGGTTTGAGTTATAAGGAGAAGCTGGATAAGCTGGGACTTTTCTCTCTGGAGCATAGGAGGCTGAGGGATGACTTCATAGAGGTTTATTAAAACATGAGGGTATAGATAAGGTGAATAGACAAAGTCTTTTCCCTGGGTAGGGGAGTGTAAAGCTGGATTGCATAGATTTAAGGTAAGGGGGAAAGATTTAAAAGGGACCTGAGGGACAACTTTTTCACACAGAGAGTGGCGCATATACAGAACGAGCTGCCAGAGGAATTAGTAGAGGTGAGTAAAATTACAACATTTAAAAGACACTGGACAGGTGTAGAAGGATATGGGCCAAATGCAGGTGAATGGGACTAGTTCAGTTTAAGAAACCTGGTTGGCTTTGACGAATTGGGCAGAAGAGTCTGTTTCCATGCTGCATCTCCCTCTGACTCTGCAGCACTAATTTAGCACGTTTTCTCTCATTGATCAAAACTACACCTGAATGGTTTACCCAACTTAAATATTCTGATATTCAAGGTAAACATGAGGGTTGAAAGTAACAGGCAGTTTAAAAAAAAACTAACCCTTAAGTAAGAAGTAACCCTTGATTTCAAAGAAAGAATGCATGGGAGTAGTAAAATGGAAACAGATAATGTAAGCAAAAGATAAGGTCTACAATAGTTTCAGAGAGCTTTAGAGTTGCACAAGCAATTTATCCTTGAATTAGATCAGAGACAGGAAAGAATGAGACCAATTTGATTAACTAACAAATTTGTGAAAGTCATCAGGGAGAAAGACAAATCAAACTAATGGTTTAAATAAAAATATAATATGCTGAAACGTCTGGAATCTGAAATAAAATCAGAAAAGCAATTAACATTTCAGATCGAGGACCTTGCTGTTCTGACAAAAGATCGTTGACCTAAAATGTTAACTTTGTTTCTCTCTCCACAGAAGTTGCCTGTCCTGCTGAATATTTCCAGCGCTTTCTGTTTTTGTTTCAAAATGTTTAAATGTTGTAGCAAAGAAACAGCATGTAGAGAAAATGTGGATACGCTGAGGATCCATAGAGTAATCATCCTAGCTACGCAAGCAGCAAATTTAAAACAAAACTTCCTTGCTTTTTGTTGATCATGAAATCACAAAATTATTACAGTGCAGAAGGAGGCCATCATTCCTGCACCAGCTCTATTATCTAGTCTGGTTTTATTATCTCCTGTTTTTTACCTACATCCTGGCACACCATTACTATCCAAAAAAATCCAATACTTGCACAGCAGTCCCCAAAGGGACTACCAGCTAGTTTACATGTACATGTGGTTTTCCTGACCATGGTATGCAGACTTCCTTCAAGCTGACTCAGTTGTGCACAGAGGATCTCAAACAGATGTTAGGCACCCTACCTGCACAAGCAAAGGGCTTAATGCCTGGTTTAGGTGCAGGAAGTGGATGTCTATTTATTTAGTTGTCTCAGTATGGTGGAGGATTTGCAATTCCTTCCTTCCTGCCTATCACATAGAGCCTATGGAGCCTATTTAGTACTTGATAAACTGGTGTACTGCATCAAATCTCTAAATCCAGAATCCTTTCCTTCTCCATTCATTTCATAGTGTTACCATTTTCCATGATATATAGTTTGGTAATGAGCAGTTGCCTGCCAGTGATTAAGATGTTACTGTGAATGCAACTGAAGTGCTTTTCTCAGTTCAAGTTGCCTCACTCAGCTGTACAACTATAGCGTAGAGCCAGCTAAATTGGACTTAATTGTGCTTATTGCTTGATTACAGCATTGCATATAGTTTATCATTAACTTCTTAGAATCATAGAATCCCTGTAGCATGGAAATAGGCCATTTGGCCCAATGAGTCACACTACCTTTCTGAAGAGCACACACCGACCCTATCTCTGTAATCTTGCATTTCCCATGGCTAGTCCACCTAATCCACACATCCCTGGATACTATGGGCAATTGAGCACAGCCAACGCACCTAACCTGCACATCTTTGGACTGTGGGAGGGAACCAAAACACTTGGAAGAAGACCATGCAGACATGGGGAGAATGTGCAAACTCCTCACAGACTGTCTCCCGAGGCCAGAATCAAACCTGGGTCCCTGGCGCTGGGAGGCAGCAGTGCTAACCACTGAGCCACCATGCTGCCTTTGGAACAATTTTCCTGTATTTCAATAACCTGCTTTTGTATTGCTGGCAAAAACCATTATGTTAAATCTTTTCATTTTACACTCATCGGGACAATTTGATAGAAATACCAAAGTAAAGGGAGGACACGTTTATACTGTATGAAAGAAGAGTGGCGATTGGTTGGTAAGTGGTTTCTGATGGAGAGACCTTGCCATTGAGAATGCACCAGGGTAATGATGACAATATTCAAGTTGTGTATTACAAAATGACTATTTGTAAATGGTTTTTGCTCCAACTTGAGGATCATGCTGTGCACAGAACCACGGTTGCATTTGTCTAACAACAACAGTCACAGAGCTTCCAAATAAATTATATTTAAACATTTCTGAAAGATTCACTAAATAAGTTTTGCGGTAATGTAAACCCTATCATGCAAGTCAGAAGATAAATTCTTAAAAATAAAGATTTTGGCATAAGTTTCTATATTTTTGAAAAAAATAAGTCATTTTATAAACCTGATTAATGATTTTTAAAATCTTTTTTGATTGGATCAGAATTGTTTACTGTTACAATCTCAGCTGATGTTTCAACTGGACAAGTCAGATTGTAATCTAGCCTAAATACATCATAATTATTTTGTGGTGGTCAATTACCGAAACATCAACAGACAAGGCTACAAATTTTATTTGTCAGCAAAACACAATTTATTACAGAAAAGACAAAACAAAATAAATGTTGGACTTTCTGTTCAGGGACATTTGTATCAGTCCCACATGATTTGTACAAATAGTTCATTCATTAAAGGGATATAGTAATGTTACAGAAGCAGCCAAATGTGGCAGTTTTGAGAATTATTACATATTCAATAATATGAAGTGTCATGATTTACCTTGTGTTTGATTAATATTTTTTATATTCACCAGTTTAAATGACAATATTTGTTTCCTAAATATGTTGTCTATGTTAACTGCCTGCTGTATTTATAACGGCTTCTGAAATCTTGAAATCATTTCAACCCACAAGCATCACTTGATCATCATTAACAAATTTGACAGGACATGGGCCAAACGAATAGGTTGAGGAGAAAGGAGGTAGATGAGCTTTAATGCCGAAAAAAAATGAAGAAATGCATTTTGGATTATAGGGAAACAAAATACCCCTTAACTGAGAAGATTATATGTCTTCTTGCACTCACTATTGATTACCAAGTGAGGAGCGGATTAACTTTACTGTGCAAATACACAGATCATTAAAGATGGCAATATCAATTGATAAAACCGTTAATAAGGTAGACAGAATCATTGGCTTCATGTCTAAAGACATAAAATACAAAGGAAAGAAAATAATATTGAATTTATACAATATCTTCTCTGGTTAGCCACAGTTTTAGCAGTCTATTACTGGAAGGATGTAATATTGGAAAGTTGCATCATACATTCACTGAGACAGTGCCAGGGTTGAGCTCATTGTGATGAAAGGCTTGAGAAGTCAAGGAGTCATTTACTGAAGGGTCCAAAAGAATTCAAGTTTATAAAGAGTTACGATAAGGTAAATGGACAAAGATTGTTTCACCTAGGCGTTGTAGATGCTAATAAGAAATCACAAATTTCAGATAATTGCAAACGGAATCAAGGAAGGTTTGAAACAAAAACTCTCTACATGGAAGATAGTTATAATATAAATCTTTTGCCACAAGGTCGTTCTAAAACATAGAAATTAGGAACAAGAAAATGTCATTCAGCTCCTAGACATTGTTCAATTATATCATTGTTGATAAGACCTCTGTTTCAATTACCCAGATTTCTTTACACTATTCAACAAAAACTGAGTTTTGCAATGAAAATTCTGACTGACCCAGAATCAAAAGTCTTTTGTGGGAAAGTGAGTTCCATATTTATACAATTTATTGTGTGAATAAATGGTTCCTCAGTTTGTTCCCAATTGGTCTCGCTGTTATTTTAGGATTAAAGCCTTTTTCTAGATACGCCCACCATCATTCAAAAATTCTTTTTAAATAAAAATCCAATAATTGCTCGGAGAGGAGGGATATTAATCATACTGGTAAGTGCGCAGGAAAGTGAGATTAGACCACAAGTTAAAAATGTGGGATGAGCAACTATTGCCTATTCTTAGTTGCCCTTGATGAAGTGGTAGGGTGAGCTGCCTTTTTGGTCTGCTGTAATCCATTTGTTGCAGATAGACCCATAATGCTGTTCGGGAGGGAGTTTGAGGATTTTGACCCAACAACTCTGAGGGAGGGGAGATGTATTTCCAAGTCAGGGTGATGAGTGGTTTGGAGGGAAACTTGTAAGTAGTGGTGTTCCCATGTATTGCTGCCCTTGTCCTTCTCGATGGTAGTGGTTGTGGATTTGGAAAATACTCTCTAAGGAGTCTTAATGAATTTTCACAGTGCATGTTGTAGTTAGTACACACTGAACATTGGTGTTGGATGGAATGAATATTAATGGATGTGGTATCAGTCAAGTGGGCTACTTTGTCCTGGATAGTGTCAAGCTTCTTGAGTATTTTTGAAGCTGCACCCATCCAGGCAAGTGAGAAGTATTCCATCACACTCCTGACTTGTGCCTTGTAGATGATGGACAGGGTCTTGGAAGTTGGAGGTGAGTTACTTGCTTCAGTATTTGTCGCTTTGCCTTGCTCTTGTAGCAACTGTATTTATTTGGTGAGTTCAGTTGAGTCTCTGGTCAATGGTTAAGCCCCCAGGATGCTGAAAGCAGGAGACTGTGATGGCAATGTGAAGAAATGATGGTTAGAATCTCTCTTATTGGAGATGGTAATTTCATGGCACTTGTGAGATGCAAAGGTTACTTACCACTTGTTAGTTCAAGCCTGGATATTATCTAGATCTTGCTGCATTTGAACATGGACTGTTTCAGTATCTGAGGACTCACAAATGGTGCTGAACATTGTTCAATTATCAGTGAACATCCCCACTTCTAACCTTATGATGGAAGGAAGATCAATGATAAAGCAGCTAACAACAGTTGGGTGAGGATACTAGCCTGACGAACACCTGTTGTGATGTCCTGGGGCTGAGATGGCTGACTTAAAACAACCACAACACTTTCCTATGTGCCAGATATGACTCTAACCAGTGAACAGTTTTCTTCTGATTCACATTGACTTGAATTTTGCTAGGCCTCCTAATGCCACATTCAGTCAAATGCAACGTTAGTATCAAAAGCAGTCACTTTCGTCTCACCTCTGAAGTTCAGCTCTTTTGGCCATGTTTAAATCGAGGCTGTACTGAGGGGAGGAGCTGAGTAAACCTGACAGAACCCAAACTAAGCATCTGTGAGTAGTTTATGATAGCACTATTGATGACCTATTCCATCACTTTATTGATGACTGTTAGCCATGATTGAATGGCAGAGCAGACTTGATGGGCTGAAAGGTCTAATTTCTGCTCCTATGTCTTTTGATCTTATTGATAGTAGGCTGCTGGGTTGTCAATTAACCATATTAGGTTTGCCCTGCTTTTTGTGCACAGGACATACCTGGGCTTTTTTCCACATTATCAGGTAGATGCCAGATTGTAGCCGTTTTGGAACAGTTTGACTTGGGATCTGGCAAGTTCTGGAGATCATCTTAGGTGGAGTGAAACCTCTACAGGAGGCTGAGATGGATGATCCACTTGACACTTCTGGCTGAACATTGTTACAAATGCTTCAGACTTACCTTTTCCACTGAACTGGGGTTAATTCCCTACCTTGATGGTAGTAGTAGAGTGGGGGATATGCCAGGTCATGAGGCTGCAGATTGTCTTGGAGTACAATTCTCCCACTTCCGATGACCCACAGCAACTCATGAATGACCAGTTTTGAGTTGAAAGAACTGTTCAAAGTCCATTCCATTTCAACTGTGAAAAGTCCTAGGTTAAATTAAATTTTCCAATTGAACTGCATGTTTCCAAACAGGTTTGGGTGAATCCCTCCCTGCAAAGTCAGTTGTGGAGGTGGTAAGGAGTGGCAGTATTGAGGGGGTGTGTGATTAGGAATATGGTGTCATGATTACAGATGTTAGTGGTCTCAGGGCAATTGCAGACTAGGTTACTTTTGTAGCTCCCATAACTGCATTCCTTTTCCTTTACCCCACAAAGAATTCAATATTCAATTTAATCAGATCTCATTTGTTCACTTTCTATGGCATGGGTTCTGACCTGTCGTTTAGTTCCTGTTTATATCATAGCAGCCTGATATTCATATTAAATGTAGCATAATACCTGAAACAAGCAGGCACTTTGAGCGCCTGACAGTAAAGCTTTTTGCAAATAGTGTAAATAGTTAATAAATGGTCATTAGTTTACATTTGTATGGTTTGCTGTATGTATCTTTCAAAAGAATCCAAATTGTAATCATGAATTCTTTACAGCAAATAACTCCTATTTGAGGCCACTGTCACTTGGCTAATGAGCGAGGGCCACAGTGAAAATCAACCCTGATGATTCTATGTCGCTTGTAAATGACAGGATTTCAGTTTATAATTTCATGCTATTTTTAGGATTGATATATTTAGTTAGATATTGCTTGGATGTGATGAAGCTGAAAGCCTGTCTACACCTTAGCAGTTCTCAAACTGACTAAGTCTTCTTTATGTACCATTTGAGGCTATTTCAAATTGCCCATCAGTTAGCAATTCTTGTAATCTCAACTGAGTGAAACTGCTAAAGTATAGGCTGTCTTAGTTTGTGGATTTGTGACGGATAGGAACTGAGCGAACTCCACTGTGTAAAGTCCATTTATAAGTCTCTTACAGGCAACAGACAGAAGGGTTTTTCATTCCACTGGTCAGAGATGGAATGTAACTCAGATCCCAGGGATGAAAAGGACAAAAATATCCTTCATTAAAACATTGTGTTAACACAGATTTCAATAAATGTTATGAATGGAAAATAGTTTCTGCTTGTTTAGTTCCTCTTCACAAAAAAGTCAAGGTAACAAGTACTATCAGGGAATGACAGCCTTTTATAAATATTAATCCTTCACATTAAGCAACAATTTCATTTCATTTGGTTACATTGAAACTTGCAACAAAATAAAACCATGGTAAGGAAATAAGTATCGATTCCAGCAATGGGCTATCAGTGTGGCAATGTAGAATCAATGTTAACACTGTTTATGATGATCACATTACAAATCTCTGGCAGCTCAGAACTTGATTTTAATGTTTTACTTATACAGCCTTCAAAATTGGAAAAAAAAATGGCACTCGAGGCAACTTAATTAGGCAGGATGTGAAGTTTTAAATTCCTGACAATGGATTGAAGTACGGAGATAAATTCAATGGTGTATTGACTCTCACACTGATCTACGACGGGTTTGTACCTGGAATATATTTGCATGCCATGAATATTCATTAACATAAAACATTTTAGAAGCGACACCTTATGTACAGATAAAGTTACCTGGCCCAGGAGAATCAATATTTGGTACACAATAACCTCTGTGCACACAGTTTACTTTTGTTTATAACTGGCATACACCAGTTTGTGTAGTTGTGTATAAGTCAGCAGATTTCCTTGTTTCACTCTATAGCACAAGTGATGTGACAAAGAGAATGGCAGCTTGCACGGAGACAGCAAGGAGTTGATTATGTGGTGTGGAGGTATAGGGTAGGATTGGGGGAATGGAAGTATGAAGTAAGGAATCAAGGGAGACAGGGAAAGAGATCAGGGTATAGGGAGTGGAAAAGGGGTCCAAGGGAAGACAGAAGATGGGTTTGGAGACTTGGAGGAGAGTCAGAACAGCCTGGTGTTATGTGTATGGTGTGGAGGTGATAGAAACAGTCAAGATAAGAAAATGAGGAGCCCAAGGTCAGTGACAGCAATGTCTGAATATGTATCCATCTCAGTGTATTGACTGGCACAGGCCATATCGAGCTTTGATTTTATCTACAACTTTTCAGTTCTCTCTGCTGAGAATGATCTGGGAAGACCTCCTTTCCAATACATAGAAGAGAGGGCAAGCTGGGCCTGCTAGTTCGGTTATGTCCCATACTGTGGCAAGTACAGTACTGGACACTACTATGAGTATTCAACAAAAAGTGATCAAAAAACACAACATTATCTCTTCCATAATAAAGTAAGTATTCCAAGTAATCCTGTAACCATTAATGCCGGTCAACCATTTGGCGTACTAATACACTTAACTCTCTTACTAAGCTAGTCTCAACAAATAATGATGATGCATACAGAAAGAAAGTAAAAATAATCTAATATTTAAAGTGAAATTTAATTTGGAAAAACATTTCTGCTACATTGGTGACTTGAAGTCTTGCCAATGGAGATGGGCAGAAAATTTGTGGCCGTAATACAGAGATTCCCAGTTAAACAGGAAGTTCATGTATAGCCCTCTCGTAGCCACAGCATAATCAGATGATGTTAGGTTTCATCACCAAATAGCCTCATCTTTCGCAGAATTACCTATGTTTACTCTATACACTTAACATTAATACTTAATCATTTGAAGGACAGGAAAAGCAAGAGAGCCAAAGTGGCTCACCTTCCAGTTTCAATGCCAGGAATGGCATGCTCTTGACAACATGCTCCATGATGGGTATGTTAGCCTTATACTGTGGAGGTAATGCCTTGATATTTTATCAGAGAGACTTCAGGTAGCCAATGGTAGGCTTTTGAAAAGAAACTTTCAACTGCTGGCCACTCCATTTTCATCATAAATAGAATGGTAGTCACAATTGCTTCAACTATGACTTCATGTGAAATCTCTGATTGAGACTTACATTGCCTTTCTTAAAATGATGGCATTTTATTATTTCCTCTAATCCATTTACTGCTTCAACTGCGGACACAATAATTTGCCTGAGCCTATTGCTTTTCTCTAATATTTAATGCATTTATGTCATGTCTAAAGTTTGTGACTCTATAATACTGTTTGTCAGTTCAATGTCAGTTTTATTAAGTAAGTGCCCCGCTCCATTGAACTATGCACAGTAAACAACCAGATGTAATGGTCAAATTGAAGGCCACCCAAATCAATCAGGCTAGGTATGTTTCACTATACGTGTATATGCCTCTACTAATGTCCCTCTGCCAATCTTCTACATATGATACTCATTTTCACATTACATGGATCAATGCCTAGTATGTTTAAACAAAGTGAAAACCTCTCACATTTCTACATTTCCTTGGAATCAGTGCTCATGGCTGTGTTCCCAACCCCGGTTCCCTCCCCCCAACACTCCATACTCAACAATCAGAGATACTGAAAGCTCTGAAGGGGCAGCACCAGAGATTAGATTTCCCAATTGGGCCTGGATAATTTTCGAGTATAAATTCATCAAACTCAACTGGAAATTTGGACAGAGAACCCATGCTGGATTTCTGCCCACTTTTAGCTGTGTCCAATTTAACACTGCAACTTCTCATGTGCACAGGAAGCACCTGTCAATTTGTGGACGGATACATGCAAGTGAGACAAAAAATATGCAACTTTCTGCAATATTCCCCCAGTCGACACTGTTTTCAATGCTCTCATTGAAACTGGGTAAATCATGATTGCTGGGGTAGGGGTGAATTTCCTTGGGGCTTCTGCCTGTTCTGCTGCCATAACTTCAGCAGAGGTTTGGTAAAGTCTCAAGCTTGCTTTAAGTTACGGCAGCAAAGCCGTGAGAAAATTAATTGCCTGGAGTTTGAACTCCTCTGCTCTTTGCCCATAGCTGTGCAATTATTTTTCTCATCAACTATTTATCCAGGTCCATTTGAAAGTTATTATTGAATCTGCTTCCAGTTTTTTTTTATGCAGTGCATTCCAGATCATAACTTGCTACATATTTTATTTCCACTGGGACTTTTGCCAATTAATTAAACCTGTGCCCTTTGGTTACCAACTCCTCTATTGCTGGAAACAGTTTCTCTTTATTTACTCTTTCAAAACCTTTCATGGTTTTGAACACCTCTGTAAAACCTTCTCTGCTGCACCAAGGAGAACAGCTGATTTTCTTTAGTCTCCCCATATAACTGTACTTTCATTCCTAATATCATTTCAGTAAATTCTCTCTGCATCCTGTTCAAAGTCTTCTTAGCATCCTTTTAAAATGAGCTGTGTGGAGCCATAATACTCTGCCTAACCAGTGATTTATAAAAGTTTAGCTTTTTTTAAATGCATGTCTCATGCATTTGTAACAGTCCTCTCAATTTGTTCTGTCATCTTCCAAAATATGCATAATTGATTCAGTTGTACAAGGTTGTTAGGGTCTGAAAGAATTAATTCTGAAGAATGCCTGAAGCACCACCCATTATGATGATAATATGAATTCGATGGGAGAACAGCCTAAAATCTTTTTCGACCTACTACCCTGGTCCTCCTCAAAGACGTGGTGACAATGTCTATCATTTCAGTGTAACTTGTGCTTAGTTGGTAAATGGAAAAAAAAACAAAAGCTTGTTTAAGACTTGTGGCTCTTCTCATTAGACTAGCGAGTGTTTGCCCTTGACTGCATCAGATCGAGAGGGTCCTGGAGATCCTATGTAAAAGACGATTACGGTAGCACACCTACCCTATGTTCAACAATGATGCAGATAGCCTCACGCATCATGGTGGTCAGCAGTATGAATTGCAGACCCTTTAAAATCACATAATTTTGATTGTGTTGCTTTTTTAATATTCATTTTTACCAAAAAGTAATTGCACCTCACCTCTTTGGGTTAAATTTCACATACTGTTTACCTGTTGAATTAGCATGTCTTCTTGAACTATGTTATTGTCTCCATAAAAATGTTCCATCACAGAAAGAGGTTATTCACCTCATCATGTCTATGTCAGCTGAATAAAATAGCTACTCATTCTAATGCCACCTTCTGTTGCCCTCCAGATTACAGCACTTTAAGTGGGGATCCAGGTTCTTTGTGACTGAGCGGAAGGTTTTTGCCTCAACCGTCAAATTGGACAATGAAATCCAGGCACTCAGCATCGTCTGAGTCAAAAGGTTTCAATTAACCTACCAATGTTTTAAATTATTACCCAAGTGGCCAAGTCAAGGTTATTAATATATATCAAGAAGAACAGTGGTTCCCATCACCAGCTCCTGGGGATACCATTGGACACATCTCTGCAGTCTGAAAAATGATGTTCACCACTGATCTCTGTTTCTGGCCATTAACTAGTTTTGTACTTATGCTGCCACTGTCAATTTAACCCCTTGGTTTTAGTTTTGTTAAATGGTCTATTCTATAATACTTTATCAAATACCCCTTAAAAATCCATTATCATCAAGAACCCTGCTACCCTCACCATCCTTTCTGTTACTTCACCAAAGAACTTAAATAAATTGGACAAGCACCTTCCATGTTGCCAATTGTTTCTTGGATCATACATTCAAATGAGCCAATTAATTTTGTCCTGGAGTAATGTCTCTGAAAAGCTTCCCACTACTGATATTAGGTGGACAGACCTGTGATAGCTGGATTTGCCCCACTCCCATTGTTTGGAATGGGGGTGTAAATGTTTGAAATCATCCAGTCTTCTGACACTATTCTCATATCTCAGAAAGATGGGAAGATAAATGGCTAGGACTTTTGCAGTTACTGCGGTTCCTTTCCTCAGTAATCGAAGATAGATCTGGGTGACTTCATTATTTCAAGCACAGCTGATATTTAAAATATCTCCTTTTTATCCATTTTTATCCTATCCAGTTTCTCTGCTACCTCCTTCCTTATTGAGATTACTTCTTTATGGATGACTTGATCTTGTGCCACAGTGTGGCCTATGTAAGTTATTTTTGCTTAGGCAAATTCATTTTTTGCCAGGTTTATGACCAAATTAGCTTTTTGTAACTGGTCAAACAAATTGTTCAAGTGTTGTCAATATTTTCCCTAGTTTAGTTCAACACA
Source organism: Rhincodon typus (assembly GCF_021869965.1). Classification (NCBI taxonomy): domain Eukaryota; kingdom Metazoa; phylum Chordata; class Chondrichthyes; order Orectolobiformes; family Rhincodontidae; genus Rhincodon; species Rhincodon typus. Next base: position 46,962,505 of record NC_063341.1, read on the forward strand.
ACCAAAATATGAATGAAGACTCTGCAGCTGCATGATCATTCAATGATTTTTTTTTGTTAATCTTAAAAGATGAATATTTCATTCCAAAGGGCATGACTTTAAAATTATACAGTTAAGGCTACGAAAACTGACATTTCTTTAATTGTATCAGTCAATGGAACTTGCCAATATCCATTTAGGTTTTGTAATTCACCTTGCTTGCCCAATCCTCTCATTACAATCCACCAATCATAGAATTGGTTGTGGATCCACCTTTTTCACTGCATTGATTTTATGATAATCTATGCAGAATTGTTGTGCCCCTTCTGTTTTGGCACCATTATAATAGATGAACTCCAGCTACTGCGACTGAGTTCAATATATAATTTTCCATCATGAATTTGATCTCATTCTTCACTTCAAGAGCGTATTTAAGTACATTTTATAGATTGTGATGTTTCCCACCTCTTCTACCATCCCAGGCAGTGCATTCCAGACCCCACCACTCTCTGGGTGATATAATTTCTTCAAATCTCCTCTATATCTTCTGTCTTTCACTTTAAAATTATATCCCCTTGTTATTAACCCTCTGACTAAGGAGAACAGCTGCTTTTCAATCACCCTGTTCATGCCCCTCATAGTCTTATATGCCTCTATAAGGTCCCCCATTAATCTTCTCTACACCAAAGAAAACAACCCAAGCTTATCCAACCCCTCTTCGCAACTGAAATGCTCCACCCCAGGCCACATCCTGGTGAATTTGGAACAAAAACAAAGTTGCTGGAAAAGCTCAGCAGGTCTGGCAGCATCTGTGGAGGA
>NC_063341.1:46963702-46980080 GCF_021869965.1 Rhincodon typus
GCCTTCCTGCTCCTATGATGCTGCTTGGCCTGCTGTGTTCATCCAGCTCTACAGCTTGTTATCTCAGATTCTCCAGCATCTGCAGTTCCTACTATCTCCAGTAGTCAGACTCTCTTTAGCAATAATAGAAGAATTCTTGTTACTGCTCTTAGCCATCTCCCCATTTCTTGTAGATTCTGAGGAAATATGCTTTATATATACCATTTCAATTGTTTTAATCCCCATTTCCTTTCATGACACAGCCTTTATGAGAATTCCTTAGGCATTCCCATTATTGCAATAGTTCTTCCAGTTAATTCACAAAAATTATTTTTAGATCGGACAGTCTTATTACAATGGAAGCACATTAATTTCTTTATATCACTTTTAGGTTCTGGCCTTTCTGCTTTACTACTTTGGTGTCTTTCTGTTTATTGTGTAAAACTGGTATCTTTTACATCCCCTGATTTTCTTTTCCCATAATTTCCATGTTGATTTCCAAATCCTCACATGAAACTGCCTGTACGAGATATCGTAGGCATCTGTTAGAGCTGCTGCTTCTTGAATCTTTGATCCATGACACTCGTTTAAATAAATCTTAAACGTACCAGAATATTACTTGAAATATTTCCATCATCATAATGTTCCTCACGTTGTCAAATTTGAATCCACAGCACTTTTTTTTAACAAATTCTATAAATGGCTGATTAAACTTCTTTCTTATAGTCCTAAACTTTAACTGATAAGTTCGTAAGCATGGAGTATTGCCATTTTAACAGCTTCATGTTCTGCATGCAGCTCTTCTGTAAAACTGCTGTAGCCATTTATAGCTGTACTTATCAGGACACTGGGTAACATTAAGGCCCAAGCTACTTCAAATCACAGTTACTGTTTTTTTAAAATCTATTTTCTAATCAACTTGTTCAGAGATGTTATTATACACTTCTGGATCAGCGGGACTTGAACCTAGGCCTCCTGGCTCAGAGGTAGGAATACTACCACAAGAGCCCTCAAGCAGCTACCTTTTTAAAAATTTAACCTATTTTTCCGAATCAACCTGTTCGGAGATGTTATTAAACACCTCTGGAGCAGGTGGAACTTGAACCCCAGGCTCTTACAGGGGTAGGGACACCACCTCTGCACCACCAGAGCCCTCGAAGCAGCTACCTTTTCACATGGTGTGAAATATCTTTCAGCTTCATCATCTAAACTTAAGAATTAAACTAATATTTTTAATAAACTGACATTCCACAGCGGAAACACAATCATCTTCTAAGCCACTGTTTCTTTGTTCCCTTTTAAGCTTTTTTCATAACCAAGCCACATTGCCCTAGATTTCTGTCTCCGTAGTTCAAGCTTTCTTAATTCCATTTCCCTTTCCATTTATTTCTCCTTTCTTATCAATTCAAGCTTTTTTCTCTCTTTTCTTTCTTTGTTCTTTTCATTTCTATTTGTTTTTCTTCCTCTTATCTTTCCATTTCTCTTTTCTTCTCTGTTTTTCTCCAATTCAATTTTTGTTAACTTCTGTTCCTCTGTTTTTCTTCAAATTTAAGCTTTTGCCTATTTGTAAATGAACCTGGACTAATTCTAGCTAAAATACATAAATTTCAGATTCCTCTGCTTATAAGTCTAAAACCATAAGATCTAGGATCAGAATGAGGCCATTCAGCCCACCAAGTGTGCTCTGCATTCAATCATGACTGATGCCTTCTCCCCATAACTCTTAATAACCTAAATATCGCTGTCTCAAATATACTCAATGACTTGGCCTCTACAGCCTCCTGCAGCAATGAGTTCCACAGATTAACCACCCTCTGGCTGAAGAAATTCCTCTTCATCTCAGTTCGAAATTGTCGCCCCTCCACTCTGAGACTGTGCTCTCAGATCCTCATCTCTCCTTGTAGTGGAAAAATATTCTGAACGTCCACCCTATCCAGGCCTCTCCAGAATTCTGAAAGTTTCAATGAAATTCACTGTCATCCTTCCAAACTCCATCGAGTACACACACAGAGTCCTCAAATGCATCTCATATGACAAGGCCTTCATCCCCGGGATCATTCTTATAAACCACATCTGGACCCCTTACAAGGCCAGCACATCTTTCCTTAGATACAGAGCCCAAAACAGCTCACCATATTCTAAATATAGACTGACCAGAGCCTTGTGCAGCCTCAGCAGTATATCTCTGCTCTTGTATTCTAGTCCTGTCAAAATGAATGCTAAAATTGCATTTGCCTTCCTAACTGCCAACTGAACCTGCATGTTAACCTTAAGAGAATCCTAAACTAGGACTTCTAAGTCCCTTTGTGCTTCATATTTCCAAATCCTTTCCCCATTTAGAAAATAAGAAATGCCTCTATTCTTCCTACCAAAATGCATAACCTCACACCTTCCCAGTTTGTATTTCCATTTACCAGTTCTTTTCCCTCCCTGCTTCCCTCTTCCCTCTGCACTCTCCCCGCTTCCTCAACATTACCCATCTCGCCACCTATCTTTGTGTCATCTGCAAACTTAGCAAAAATAATCTCAGTTCCTTCATCTATATCATTAATGTGTGATGTGAATAGTTGTGGTCCCAACACTGACCCTGTGGAACTCCACTAGTCACCAGCTGCCACCGTGAAAATGTGCCTTTATCCCCACTCTCTACTTTCTGCCAGCTGCCAATTCTTTATCCATGTTAATACCTTTCCCCTAACACCATGTGCTCTGATCTTATTTCGCAGCCTCCTGCACAGCACCTTGTCAAAGGCTATCTGGAAATCCAAATAGATCATGTCCACTTTCTCCCCTTTGTCTAATTTGCTTGGTACCTCATAGAGTCATATAGCACAGAAACAGGCCCTTCAGCCTACCTTCTCCATGCCAACCAGGTTTCCTAAACTGAACTAGCCCCACTTGCCTGCGTTTAGCTCATATCTCTCTATACCTTTTCTATCCATGTTCCCTTCCAAATGTCTTTTAAGAATTGTAATTGTACTTGCCTCTGCCACTTCCTCTGGCAGCTTGTTCCATACATGTATCACCCTCTGTGTGAAATAGTTGCCCCTCAGATCCCTGTTAAATCTTTCCCCTCTCACCTTAAATATATGACCTCCAGTTTTGGAGTCCCCTATTCTGGGGAAAAGGCCTTGTCTATTTATCCTATCCATGCCCCTCATGATTTTATAAAACTCTATAAGGTCACCCCTCAGCCTCTGACACTGTAGGGAAAAAAGTCCCAGCTTATCCATCCTCTCCTTATAACTCAAACCTTTCAGACTTGATAACATCCTTGTAAATCTTTTTTACTCCCTTTCCGGTTTAATAACTTCCTTCCCATAGCAAGCCGATAGGAATTGTACCCAGTACTCCCAATATGGCCTTAACAATGTCTTGTACAGTTGTAACACAGCGTCCCAACTCTTGTATTCGATCCTCTGACCAATGAAGGCAAGTGTGCCACATGCCTTCTTCACCACCCTGTCTACCTGCGATGCTACTTCCAAGGAACTGTGTACCTGCACTCCTAGGTCCCTCTGTTCGACAACACTCCCCAGGGCCCTACTATTAACTGTGTGAGTCCTGCCATGGTTTGTCTTACCCAAATGCAACACCTTGCATCTGTCTCAATTAAATTTCATCTGCCATTCCTCGATCCACTGGCCCAGTTGCTCAAGATCGCATTGTACTCTTAGATAACCTTCTTCACTGTCCACATACCATCAATTTTGGTATAATCCACAAACTTACTAACCATGCCTCCTATGTTGTCATCCAAATCATTTATATAAATGACGAATAACAGTGGACCCAGCTCCATTCCTTATGGCGTACCATTGGTTACAGGCCTCCAGTCTGAACAACAATCCTCTACCACCACCTTCTGTCTCCTACCATCAAGCCAATTTTTTAAATACAGTTGGCAAGCTCTCCCTGCATTCCATGTGATCTAACCTTACTAAACAATCCAGCACCTTGTCAAAGGCCTTGCTATAGTGCATGTAGACAACATCTACTGCTCTGCTTTCAACTATCTCCTTGGTCACCTCTTCAAAAAACTGTCAAGTTTGTGAGACACGTTTTTCCACACACAAAGTCACGCTGACTATCCCAAATCAGTCCTTGCCTTTCCAAATACATGTAGATCCTGTCTCACAGAATCCCCTCCAGCAACTTACCCACCACTGACGTCAGGCTCACTGATCTACAGTTCACTGGCTTGTCCTTACCACCTTTTGTAAATAATGGCACCTCATTAGTCTTATACCATCAAAAATTGTCCTTGCTTCAATTTAGAATTTTAACTTCTGGACCAGGCCTATCCTTTTCCACTATTAGTTTAAAACTAATAGAATTATAGTCACTGGTCGCAAAGTGATCCTTCACTAACACATTAGTTACTTGCCTAGCCTAATTTCCCAAGTGGGGTCAAGTTTTGCCCCTTCTCTAGCAGGACCATCACAAGAATTCTAACAGATTTGTCAGGCATGACCTCCCCTTGATGAAACCATGCTAACTCAGCCCTATTTTAACATGCACTACCAAGTATTCTGCAATCTCATTCTGTATGATGGACTTTAAAATCTGACTAAAGTCTGAAGTCAGGCTTGCCGGCCTATAATTTCCTGTCTTCTGCTTCCTTCCCTTCTTAAACAGGAGTGTTCAATTATCCATTTACTAGTTCTCTGGGATCTTCCTTGATTCCTGAAAGATTACCACCAATGCCTCTACAACCTCCTCAGTTGTCTCCTTAAGATCCTTGGAGTGTAATCCATCTGGTCCAGGTAGTTTAGCCACCTTTGGAACTTTCAGTTTCGCCAGCACCTCCTCCTCAGTGATGGCCACTACACTCATCTCTGATCCTGATTCTGTTGAAGTTCTAGTATGTTACGTGTCTTCCAACATGATGCAAAGTACCTATTCAGTTTCTCTGCCATTTCTTTGTTCCCCATCACTATATCTCCAGTCTCATTTTCTAGTGGTGTAATATCCATTTGTATCTCACTCTCTTACCTTACATGTATCTAAAAACACTCTTGCAATCTTCTTTTATATTACTGGCTAGCTTACTCGCTTCTTTTATCTTCTTCACCCTTATTGCTTTTTTAGTTCTCCTCTGCTAGTTTGTAAAGGCTTTCCAAACCTGGGGCTTCCCACTAATCTTCACCGCATTGTATGCTTTTAGAAGTTACCTCTACTCAATTGTAATACCGTTACATCTGATTCCAGTTTCTCCCTCTCAAACTGTGGGGTGAATTCTACCGTACTTTGGTCATCGCCCCCTAGGAGCTCCTTCACCTTAGGCTCCCTAATCATATTTGTCTCATTACACATCACAAAATCCAGAATTGCCTGTCCTTTAGTCGGCTGTACTACAAGCTGCTCCAAAAAACCATCTCATAGACATTCCACAAATTCCTTTTCTTGGGATTCGCTACCATCCTGATTTTCCCAGTCCACCTTTAGATTGAGTCCTCCATGATTATTGTAATATCTCCTTTTTTACATGCTTTTTCTATCTCCTGATTTATTTTCTTCCCCACATTCTGACTCCTGCTAAGAGGCCCGTACACAACTCCTGTCAGGGTTTTTATTTCTTTTGCGGTTCCTCAACTCTACTCATACAGATTCTATGCCTTCCGACTCTATATCACATCTTGCTATCGACTTAATTTCATATTTTACAAACAGATCAATCCCACCATCTCTGCCCATCTGCCTATCCTTTCGCTAGGAAGTGTATCCTTGGTTATTTATTTCCCAGTCCTGATTCTCTGCGGCCTCATCTCTGATACCAACAGCATTGTACCTGCCAATTTCTAATGATGGATAATCACTTTAACAATATTGCTGTTACACGATCCTGTTTTTATCTCTATTTTTGGTTTATTCACTAACCCCTCCAGTTTAGCATTTGTCAAAATTTAAAATAATCCATTGTTATATCTCGTACACGCAGAACAATATTGGCAGCAATCAAAGCTATTTTACAATTCCAACTCATGAAATATACTTTACACCAAACCCTGTTTCTATGGTTTATAAGTCCTCAATCTTTGTCTCATTCAGGATGACCAGATTCCTCTCAAATTTAAAGACCTTGAATCCAGCAAGAGCCCCAACTTTGTTATGATCCCCACTGATGATCATACTGGACAAGTCAGATCCTAGGCTGAAACCTAGCTTGTTAAGAGCTTAACTTTGTCATCCAGTTCTTGAACATATTCACAAGAGGCTACTGGTGTACTTTAAACAGGAAGAGTAAAGTGGTGATCATTATCATATTTTGGCTAAGTGTAAATTTTGTCACCTATCATGGATGATTTCTCTCTTCAAGTCCTAGTGAGTTATTTTGCACTTTCATCCAAACTCATCCAAATGACTACCTATCCTGCCCCAGACTGCCATTCATGCCCAATGTCAGCTTGATTTTACAATTTACTTTAGTGAGAAGAACTGACCAAATTTTGGATGTCCTGGAATAAGCTGATATCTCTGGCACCCATAACATGTTAAAAGGCATTTGAACCAGCATTGTTCATCTAGAGATCCCCTGTATAGGTGATGACATTTGCCCCATATGTGGCAGATAAGGTGAAACTGACGTCCTACTTTCCAGATAGGGATTTGGAGACCCTAATGGATGGGATGGTGCAGAAGAGGGATATCCTATTCTCGTAGGCTCGACATTGCAGGCCACATCATCAGACCCTGCCAGCTTTGTCCAAGGTTGCCATGTGGGCTATTTTAGTGTCAGCTGTTGAGAGAAATCCCCAGCAGTGAAGGAAGAAAGTGAATGACTGACTCTACCCAGCCAAGCTATTTGTCCCCATCTTTTCTTCATACCTTACACTCTCTCTATCTCAGCCACTGCACACACCTTCTACCAAGGCTCACACTCTGCCACTTTCACTACTCCTGCAACATCTTCTCTCACTCACTGTCATGCACCCCAACCTGCACCCTCCTAATCCTGCATGCCCTTATTCCCTTTGGAAAGCTTAACACTTTTCCCCCTCCAGCACCAGCACTAACATTAGTGCTACCCTCCTTCATCTCACTCAATTCGTCGTTTTCTCTCATTCTAGGTAAACACAGCCCATTATAGGGGCCAAAAAAAAGCCAGGACAGGTGGTAGGCTGCCTGACATTCAGCTCCACACCTGCGATGAGTGGAGGATCTTGACCCTGAGAGTGCCAAGGGGCTGACTGACAGTGCCAGGGCTCTGGACTGCTACTGGAGGCTAGCTTTCACTTACTGTGCCAGGACTCCCTGAGTGTACGATGTCTTCCTTCACATGACTGGATCACTGTTGGCAACCATGATAAGCTTCCTGGCTTTGTCTCTGCACTAAATGTCAAAGGAAGTCAGAAGTGCTGTGAGGCTGGGTGGGAAAGTGCAAAAAGGTAAGGCTAGGCAAGGAAAGGTGAGGCAGAGATGTTGTGAGCTTCCAGAGAGACTCAGTGCGTAAGCAATAAGACTGTGGTCGGTGCCCTGGGATGTTGCTGGGTATCCTAGATGGGATCCCTGTGGAACAAGTGCCACACTGGAGTTGCCAGGCACCTGCTTAGACTTTCTTGTTGGGAAATCTCGGCATCCTCATGGTGGCTGATAGGATAGGTGGCTGCATAAAAATGAGGTGAGATGTGCAGCCAATAAGTTCAACAACAAACAGTGTTGGCCCTGAGTCACTGCCTAGTGAGAATCTAATCTTCACACCCAAAAGTCTGTTAGAAACTGCAGCTAGATGTTCCCTCTGTTAAGATAGGCCTCACTGGACTTCTCTGGTAATTCTCTCAGATTTCCCACCACAGCCCACACTGATTGGAACCTGGTAAGATTCTGCCCAAAACGCACACCTCAAGGGCTTTAAACCTCATTAAAAATGTATGTAAACAAAACAAACCTTCCGACCTCTCAGTACCAACGCATGAGAACATTGAAATATGTAATTGAACTATGTATCTCTCTTCTTAACATATAAAATACACAATTTTAATTCAACTTAAAGATTATATTGTTCTTAGCAGAGCCAAGATGCATACAGAAGAGAGTTGGAAATCTGTTTTATAGGTGTGAAAAGGTGTGGGGGAGATAGCAAGTTGGATGTGAAGGAGTTCATGGGGGAGCATCGTAGAATTTATAAAGGAGAACGGATGCAAAAGAGTGGAGTGAAGACTCCAAGTGAGGTCAAGGAGCCAGGAGGAGGGTCAGTAGAGCCATGAGGAGAGCATGAGGGAGACTGGAAGTGAGCACAGAGGAGTGTGGAGGACAGAGTTTCATAGAGATCATTAGAGAATATGAACAAACAAAGATCTTTGGAGGACAAATACAAATAGACTCATGCTCGTAATGCCATATCAATTGCGGATAATCCTTGAACAAACTCTTTGACCTGTCAGTCAAACTACAGACTTAGGATTCCTGGTTAGGTATTTGTAGGTTGTGGAAAGCAGCCAAGCATTAATAGTGACATTGGAGAAATGCCAACAAACAGCTATTTTAATTGCTAGAACATTTTTTTCAAAGTGCCCAGCATCAATTATTTTAAATTTAATTAAATAGGGGCTAAGGATTTAAAGAACTCACAGCTTGACATTCTACAGACCTTATCCACTGTTCATGTGCCTTTACAACAGTTCTAAATAATTGTAATTCTTACACTGCGGGTTAAAGCCCTTGCCTCAACAAAATGTGGCATCTGTTTGAACTCAAGACTGAAATGTCAGAGCCATCCAGTCCATGAAGTTCACTGATTAAATTGAATAGTTTGAAATCCACAAACGTCCCATAGATTTCCATGATGTACCTGCTGAGATGTGGACGTGACCTTGATCAAAACATTTAAAAGGGAATTGAAAAATATTTGAGAGGACTGAGAAGGAATATAAAAAGATGTCTGAGGAAAGGGAGCAGCAATAGTCATATGATACATAAACAAGGAGCTCCGCTGCACCCACTCAGGACAAATAGCTCTTTTTGTTTCAGATTTCCAACATCTGCAATTCTTTGCTTTACTTTAGGGACAAATCGCTGTTCTCTGTAATAATATCTGTTCTTTGTTACAATCGCTGAAATCCTAGGAGCTCCACTAATATATTATATTCTAAAGAAGGCTGCCTTAAGGATTTCTCAGCAAACTTTCTCTTGTTCAATGGGAGATAGTAATGGATGCTAATGAAATATTTATTCACATTTTGAAAACAGTGTCAACATAGAGCATGGTCACATCAGGTTTGAAGCCTTCCTTAATGCCTGCCCGAATAAAAATAATTTTCAGAAATTTGATTTATTTATGCAAGAAAAAGCTCACACAGCTTAAAGTGCTTAGTTTATCCCAAGCTTTTGAAAGTCACATTTATTACTGCATGTCTTCCTTCTCAAAAAATAACAGCTGATGAGAGTACTCTACCAACGGTGAAATCGATGCCAGATTCTTGTTCAGAAATTATATTATATTGGCTGGTACTAAAACTTTACAGAATTTATCAGGGCTCAGCATTGCATCAAAGTAAAAAAATACACCAGAACAAGAGCTGCCTTCATTTCAGAAGCTGCTCAAATAAACGGAAAAAAAAGACTTTTTAAGCATGGTGCAAGGATGTTTTCTTTGATCCTGCCCAAACGTTGGTTACTTTCAGCTTCTTCGCTTTCATTCCTAGCTGTACATGGTACCAAGTCATTTTTATAAAGCTACGTTCTGTTTTTTCAGATGCAAGTGGTTTATTATTTCCACAGTACAGAGCTGGCAAGCACTCAAGAAAAACTCCAGATAAATATTCTAACGACGCAGAATCACAACATCAGTAAAACGCCTGTAAATACTTGCATTATTATTTTGGAGAATTTGAAACATCTGCTTGAATGAGTACAGCACCATTTATTGGCATTGAACCCTCTGATTCCTCACCCTCCTCCTTTCTCAAGAAATAAAAACATTATGAATTCACCCTGATGGAAAGAAACTTTTATTTTATGAAGTGATTGGCCTTCCTGTGGGTCTGGCTAGTGCTTTTGGCTGCCACCTGTGGTGAGTGGCTGTGATATTTTTGTACAAAAGAGCACAAGGTGTCCTTCTTGCAGATTATAACAGGTCCTAATCTGTAGTAGAAGGGAGTTTAGCAGCTTCTGCTATTCGTAGACTTCTCCTTGTATATTTAGGATTTAATATTTTCACATGACAATTTGCAAAATGCAAACTGTTAAAATCACATCGAGGAAAAGAGGGAGTCTGGTACCTGGGAAAAGGGAACTACTATTTTTCTCCAGGGCTGAAAGAGAAATAAAGAGAGTGAAAGATTGTATTGACAGAGAGAAAAAAAAGGACAGGAAATAAAAATAAAAGTACATTTTACATTTTTAAAAACTCTAAAAACTTAAAAGCTGGAGGAATTAGACTCCACCTCTGTCATAGTTAAGTTTCAGAGTTAGACAGGTTGTTTGGAGGTACTTAAATTATCATATTATTGTAATGGTACTTATAGCACAAGACCACACTCTGTTGATAGATTAGTTTGTGTCTAATGTGCAAATATAGCAACCTCAACAACTATTGGATTTTTGAGTGAACCCATACATCTGTCCCATGCCTGAATTTGAGGTACTATTCATATATTAATATCAGCGATCACTAAAAGCTTCTGTGTTATTTGGTAGGAAAATTTGGGTCAATGATCTGGGAAATATATTACATCACATTGTTTATTTCTATAGTGAAACATTAATCATCGTAATTGATTCTAAGCGCTAATTATGAAAGCGAGCCAAAAAAAGTTAAGTAAGTGTGTGTAAAACAGGGTGGCTAAGATAGATTGGGAAATTAGATTAAGAATTACAATGATATTTATTTAAATATTTGCCATTGCTTATTTCATAATTTGAAACAAATCCACAATCCTTTAAAGAATAAAAACTCCACGAGAGAAGTGATACAATAATAGCTAAGTAGGTAAAATTGTTTTAAGATGTAAGGCACATAAGAACAAAAGTAAAAAGATTTGGGAGCAGTAGACCATATTGCTGCTCAAGCCTGTTCTATCAATCGATACAATCTTGACTGATCTGCTTCAACGCCACTTTTCAACTCAATCCCTATATCCCTTGATTTCCTGAGAGACCAAAAATGTGACTGTTGCAGAATTATCCAATGAAGGAGTATCTATAATACTCTGGGGTAGCAAATTTTAAGAATTCACATCCTCTAAGTGAGGACATTTCTTCTTACCCCAGTCCTAACTGATCAAAACTTATGCTGGGACTGTACCCCCTGGGCTGTAGATTCCCCAGCCAAAGCCAACAACTTCTCAGGGCTGAATTTTTAAGTCCCTCTGGGATGTGGGAATGGAAGTCAACTGGTGAGAAAAATGGTTTTGTGGATTTCTTGTTGCCATACCACTGCCAGTGTGTTTCATTGGTGCAGACTGGTCCTGGGGACCCACTTGATTCATGAATAAGGTCAAATCAACCAGTTATGAGCTGATTGATAGCTCATAGAGGCCCAGCTTGAGATTTTGATGGATGGGCTATATGCTGGATCAGGGACAGACCAGGCACATGGTGGAAGAATACAATGGAAAGCCAATCATGTTCACCAAAAGAAATTAGGTTGATCATTCAGGGAGCAGAACTGAGAAGGACATCTAGAGTTTGGTATGTGTCATATTGATGATAATGGTCTAATAATCAGTTGTTTATTGGGGAATGATTAACTCATGGTTTGTTTATTTAAGACAGTAAAATGCACTACAAGTGATGAGCAGACCTGACAGAAAAGCAATGTCTTTCTGTATGTGTATCTTGCAGACTGACAACAGACAAATTGCCCGGAAGAATCAGCATGCTGTATGCACACAGCACAAGGAGTTCACAAATGTAAGTATTCTTAAAGCCAAGGTTTAGGCACAATATCCTCTTCATTTTCAAAAAAATGTTAATCTATATGATTACAAATGGATCTCTGAGTCTCTATAATGTACAGGTAATTTATTGATATATCAAGTCATGATGGTGACTTTCTGGAAGTGCCATTGATTTCTCATGATGTAACATGTGTGATTTTAATATTATTTATTTTAGAGCTTGTATTTAGAAATAGTGTTATGTGGGTTTTGGTGTCTGTGTATGAGGGGATTTATTGATTAACATGTCAGTATTTCTAGAGCAATGTTTTATTTTTAGAAAGCTAGTATGAGGGAGATAATCCCTGGCAATCAGTTGTTGGGAGAGTTTTATAAGCAGACTGAGTAAACATTGAAGTGCACTGGACTGATTTCAATTAGAAGGATCAGAAAGTGTTGGATTTTTTTTTTGCTTAGAAGAAAGACCCAGAGCTTGAAAGGTATAAGGTTACAGTTTTCAAAAGTCTTGGTTACAGTCAAATGTATGAAATAGTTCCTCCTAAAGATAAGAGATAACTTAGAATACTTAGGAAACAGGTTACCCCTCTCAAGGAGTTTAGTTAGAAAGCTTTAGCCCAGAAGAGTTTGGTTAGAACACTGAAAGTGTAATTTGAAGCTCAGAAAGTCTAAGCTTAGTTGTGTGAAACACAAGACTGTGAATCGCTCAAGAAAAGGTATTGAGAGCAATAGGTAGTACCTATAGATGTGATAGACTTGGGAATTCTCTCTGATGTTTGTGTTTTGCAAATGATGTTGCTGGGATAGATAGACAGAATGTTATATTTTTACTGTGTTTCAAAAATCTTCCAAATTTTCCCATGAAAGTAGATTTATTCTATTTATTTTATTTCCATTTATTTTGCATAATAAATTTCTTTCTTTATTGTTAGAAGAAAATTACATGGCTTGCATTGCATGGCTTACATTTCAGTCAAAGAACTAAAAACACAATAAATAGAAATAAAAACAAAATATAATTAATCAAGCCAGATTTCCATCTGAGATCTGACTTGTTCAATGATAATGTCAGCAGTGACCTTAACATCACTGATCACTGTTAGTAGGCAGAATCTTAAAGGAGGTTCTGAGTGACGTAGGCTATGACCGGATTTATGGCAGAATTTTGAAGCCAATCTTGATGTTGGGAGCGTCTCACGGCAGCTTTGATGCTTTAGCTGAGCACTGTCATAAGTTTATCCTCAGGCAGTAGACAGTCCCAATTAGTGGGGATTACAGCTTGTTAAAAGCTTTATTAATGTTGCACTAATACCTCATTAATATTCACCTTCATATCTTACCAAGCACACCGAACAAGCTGGAAGTCTCACCATGGAAGTCAGAGCGGCTACCCATTGACTTTAGCTTGCAGCTGCCTGTAAACAGCTTCCTTGTTGGATACAAGGCACCAACATCTCATGGCACATTCCATCCCTTGGGCACCAGACACAGACACACACACACCGGCATCTAACATGTGCCATCCTCTAAGAACTCTCTTGGCACATCTGATTCACTTACAGGAGGCTTCTGCCCTTCAATGGTACACTTTTGGCCACACCATGATCTCTCATTATCGTGCTGGAGCAAGGGCACTGTACATGCAGGACTACTTGATGTCACAGCACATATTCGATCTGAGCCGACCTGACTGCACTTAGCATCCCTGCCTTGCCTTGACTTACTGTTTAGCACAGGTATAAAGGCAAGAAGCTTGTCAGGATTGTCAGCAATCCTCAGTCAAATCAAGAGTCTGCAATCAGGTCATGATCAGGTAAGACAAAGACGGCTTCCGATACCAGTCCAAGCGCTTAGAGATGATCCTTCAGCCACTCAGAGTGGTCAGAGTTAGGATCCTCTCTGCTTAGACAGTGAGGAGCCGAATATTAGGTAGCTCCCCTCCACCCCCACCCCCCCACCCCCAAACTGTCTTGACTCCTTCTACGTATTGTGGGCAGTTATTCTGCAGAATGAGACAGGGCAAGTTAAGGATAAAGGTAGATGGTACAACTGTTACTTTTGATGCAATTTGGGGAAGGATTCTGAACAAATGACTGGTAAGTACAGAGGACATGCAGTGTTAGTGTTGTTGGGTGGGTCAGGTAAGATACTGCAGGCAACAGTGAGAGTGATAGGAACAAAAACGAAGTTGCTGGAAAAGCTCAGCAGGTCTGGCAGCATCTGTGGAGGAGAAAACAGAGTTAACGTTTCGGGTCCGGTGACTCTGTTTTCTCCTCCACAGATGCTCCCAGACCTGCTGAGCTTTTCCAGCAACTTTGTTTTTGTTCATGATTTACAGCATCCGCAGTTCTTTTGGTTTTTATTTAGTGACAGTGATAGGTTTGCGTTTGAACTTCGATAGGAAGTGTGCACAGTAGTAGAGATAGTGATTGATAGGTGTCAGGGAGAAGATGGTAGCACTTACCCTGGTGCAGCAGAATAGGTCATTAACTTCCCTCCTGGTTTGTTGGGTATTCTTTAAGATGGTTGAGGCTGCACTGACCTGGGTGGCAGCAACAAACCAGGTTGATAAGGTTTGGTATTGTGGCCTCCTTTGCTGGTCCTGGGAGAAGAGAACAGCTAGCCTCTACACCACACTGTCCACGAGGATCTCAAGATCCCGGACCACCGATACATCTGCCATGTCTGGAGCAAATGTTGGCAATGTGGAAGGTAGCTCTAATCTCACAATGCTTGTCTAATGCATAATGGCCTTTTAAAGGTGGCACCAACATTTGGGACATTGGTCAATTCTGGGCAATGGCCTGTTGTTCCAGAAATAATGCTTGGTAATATGGGGCATGGAATGGTAATGGGGGAAGGTAGGTAATTAATGAGGACAGTTTGGTAAGTTTGGAGAGTTAGGAATAATAAGAGATTCTGCGGTTAAATAGCCTCTAAGGGGCAGCAGTCACAAGATGATGGAATTTAAAGTTCAATTTGAGGGAGAGCAAAACAAGTCTCAAACCATTGACTTCAACTTAATAAGGGCAATTACAGAGGGATGAAGAAAGAATCTAGAGCGGGCTGGGAAGATTCACTAAGTGGAAGGCCTGTAGATGAGTAGCAGCTGACACCGAAGCAGATATTTCATAATGCTCAGCAAAATTTAATCTGGTCAAGAAGAAAGATTCAATGATAAGGGTCAATCATGGTGATAACTAAAAAGCAGATTACTGAAGATCTAATGAAGAAGGAAAAAATTAATTTTGAATGTAAATTAGCAACAAGTATACAAACAAACAGCAAGAGCCTCTATTGGTATATAAAAACAATGTGCAGTGCGGGACCCTTCGAGGGTGTGATTGGGGAACTGATAATGAAGAGTAGGGAAATGGCAAACAATTTAAACCACTATTTTGCATCCACTGTCTCTGTGGAGGACTCTATGACTATCCCAAGGATATCAGATAGATAAAGTACAAACAAGATGAAAGGCCTTGTAACAGTCTGTATTATGTATTTGACAAACACGAGTGTTTTTGACAAGGTAGATGTTAAGAAAATGTTTTCCCTAGTGGGAGAGTCTCAAACTAGTTGATATAGTTACACCAGAAGGGGATACTCATTTTAAACTGAGATGCAAAGGAAATTCTTCTCTCAGATGGTTGTGTGAAATTTTCTACCCCAGACTGTTGTGGATGCTAAATCACTGACAGACTTTTGAAATATCAAGGATTTGAGGGCTGTGAGCAGCCATGATTTTATAAATAAAGGTACAGGCTTGAGGGGTGAATGGCCTACCACACTCCTCTTTCTCATGATCTAATGTTACAATGATGGCTCAGAACCCAAAATATTCACAGACCAAGACAACAAGGTGCAGGGCTGGATGGACACAGCAGGCCAAGCAGCAATTTAGGAGCAGAGAGGCTGACGTTTCGGGCCTAGACCCTTCATCAGAAAAGGGGGAGGGGAAGGGGGTTTTGAAATAAATAGGGAGAGAGTGGGAGGCGGATAGAAGAGGGATAGAGGAGAGGATAGGTGGAGAGGAAACAAACAGGTCGAAGAGGCGGGGATGGGGCCAGGAAAGGTGAGTGTAGGTAGGGAGTTAGGAAGGGGATAGGTCAGTCCAGGGAGGACGGACAGGTCAAGGGGGCGGGATGAGGTTGGTCGGTAGGAGATGGAGGTGCGGCTTGGGGTGGGAGGAGGGGATAGGTGGGAGGAAGAACAGGTTAGGGAGGCAGGGACGAGTTGGACTGGTTTTGGGATGCGGTGGGGGGAGGGGAGAGTTTGAAACTTGTGAAATCCACATTGATACCATTGGGCTGCAGGGTTCCCAAGCGGAATATGAGTTGCTGTTCCTGCAACCTTCGGGTGGCATCGTTGTGGCACTGCAGGAGGCCCAGGATGGACATGTCGTCTGAGGAATGGGAGGGGGAGTTGAAATGGTTCGCGACTGGGAGGTGCAGTTGCTTGTTGCGAACCGAGCGTAAGTGTTCTGCAAAGCGGTCCCCGAGTCTCCGCTTGGTTTCCCCGATGTAGAGGAAGCCACACCGGGTACAGCGGATGCAGTATACCAC
>NC_063341.1:46980480-47085780 GCF_021869965.1 Rhincodon typus
TACACTCACCTTTCCTGGCCCCATCCCCGCCTCTTCGACCTGTTTGTTTCCTCTCCACCTATCCTCTCCTCTATCCCTCTTCTATCCGCCTCCCACTCTCTCCCTATTTATTTCAAAATCCCCTTCCCCTCCCCCTTTTCTGATGAAGGGTCTAGGCCCGAAACGTCAGCCTCTCTGCTCCTATGATGCTGTTTGGCCTGCTGTGTCCATTCAGCCCTGCACCTTGTTGTCTCGGATTCTCCAGCATCTGCAGTTCCTACTATCTCATATTCACAGACCAATTTTTCTTTTAATCTTTTTTATATATGAGAAAGGTCTGCTGCAGAGAGGAATAAAAAAACTGCACACGTAAATTCAGTGACTGTCTGGCAAAACCCTGAGTGAAGCTTATAGAATGTCACACCTGTAAAATGTTGAGGAATTCAACTGAGTGGATGAGAGAACGTTGAGGCCACATTTGACTGATAGTAGGGTCCAACGGTACAGTGGTTAGCATTGCTGCCTCACAGCTCAGGGACCTGGGTTTGATTCCAGTTTTGACTCACTGTCTATGTGCAATTTTGCACATTCTGCCTGTGTCTGCGTGGGTTTCCTCTGGCTGTTCCGGTTTCCCCCCACAGTGCAAAGATGTGCAGGTTAGGTAGATTGGCCACGCTAAATTGTCCCATAGTGCCCATGGATGTGTAAGCTAGATGGTTTAGACATGGTAAATGCAGGATTATGGGTCTGGGTGGGATGCTTTTTAGAGGGTTGGTGCAGACTCAACGAGCTAGATGGTCTCTAGTTGCACTGGAGGGAGCTGGTCAACATGGAGAGGCTTCAAACCTAACACTATAAGTGTTTGCAGCTGAATCCCCAAGTGAGTGAGGATGTTTGGACTCACTGAATCTTGAAGGAAGGTATTTACTCTGCCAGGTTCACAGCTCGTATTATCTATCTATTGGCGTTTGAAGAGACGTGTTTTCCATTTCTGGCTAATAAGATTGCACCCATTAATGTAATTTCAGCTAGCTGGTGTAGGTGAGCAGTCATGACAAGCTAATGAATACAAAGCAGGTTCCCACCAATTACAGTCAGGAAACCTGGCCTGCTTGGAGTTTGATAGCAAATTAATCCATCATTGGGAACCTGAAATTTTGCCAGTCACACAATCTTTTACCACACCCTCTTCTAAAGGCTCCAGACAGGCCTGGCAATTTCCGCTCCACATTCTTTACAGTAGCTATAATCTGAATAGTAATTTTCGAGATGCACAAATACACAAATCACTGCAGGCAGATCATTAATAGCATGTTCTATTAAAGTTATTAATTATAATCTGATTCATATCATCATCTAATTGCATTTGCAGGCACGCATGGGTTATGTTCAGCTTCATGAAGGACAGCATGCACCCCCCACCACCCCCCCCAAACTCCAGCTTTGCATACAAGTCCTCAGTGTAAGGGATTGGGTATTATCCAGCTGCGAGAAGCAGTTTTCCATTTGATTAAAATCGGCACAAAGGAAAACCAATCCATTGGGCTTTACAATTGGTACATCATATGTCTGCACTTTACAAGACTCCAAATAACAGAAAAATTGTTTAAACTCAGTTGTGTCTATAGTGATTGCAATGAGGTCAACCAGTTGGATCTCATAGAATATAAATTTCCTGATTGGGGCTGTTAATCTGGTCTAATCAGGAGCCCTGGCTGACAGATATAAGCAGGAGTGTCAGAGGCCCTGTTCACTCAGAGAGCTGGCTCTGAGGAAGCCAGACCAGTGTCAAATCCTACACACATGTAAATAAAGACTGACTTATTGATGGAATATGGCCTCTGTGGGATTATTTCAGTGGTGATGAGAGTGGGATTAATGACGTAACTATGTAAAACACCTACTAGTTGAAGCTGAGTTGGACTTCAAGCAACAAACTGGCTTTGTCATTAGACAATGTGGTAAGTGGAGCATACAGAGTGTGCTGATGGAAGTAGACATCCTCACCAGGCCAACTCACCTTGGGGGACACCACTTGGGTGAAGGAAATTGCAAAAACTCACACAGGACATATCCTGAGCAGAGGTACTCCAGGTCAGCCAGCAGCAAAACCCCAAAACAAAGCCAAGCCTCGGCCAAACTGATAATGTTTTCTTTAGTATTTGGGCTGGTAAGCCATTGTAATTGCTGCCAGTATGTGGACTCAAGAGAGCAAAAGAGTCCCACTAAGCCTGAACGGAATGACAGAACTCATAGGCCAGCATCCAGAAGTGCGCACACCCTGGAAACCCCACCTGGTTTGGAACAATTAAATTACTTAGCAACATCCAAATCGGAACCAATCAAAATAAATATCTGGTTAAATGGTTACCCATTTCTAATGGAGTTTGGTACTGTTGTGGCCGATTACAGAACCAGTTTTTAACAAAATTTGCTCTCGACTCCAACCCTTAACTTTGAGTAAGACCTCTGCTAGACTGAGAACCTATACTGGGGAACCTTTACAGATTAAGAGTTCAACTTCCATCCCAGTCTCATATGAGAAGCAGTTGGTTCAGTTCCCACAGTTTGTAGTAAAAGGTTCGGGCCCAAGTCTGATGGAGCGAAATTGGTTGAGAAAGATTCACCTTGATTGGCTCAACATTTTTCAATTTAGAAAATGGGTGCCTAATTGAAGTTCTAATTAAATATCTGCAATTTTTCAAGGAGGTCTAGGCACTATCAAAAGAGCCAAGGCCATCTTGCATGTTGACTAGGAAACTCATCCACAATTCCACAATCCAATGCCATTTGCCTTGTGGACAACAGCAGAGGCAGAAATCAGAAGGATGGAAAGCAAAGAAATTATCAAATATCAGTTTGCGGAATGGGCAGCACTGGTTGTACCAATTGTGAAGCCCAATGGATTGGTTTTCCTTTGTGCCAATTTTAATCAAATGGAAAACTGCTTCTCGCAGCTGGATAATACCCAATCCCTTACATTGAGGACTTGTATGCAAAGCTGGAGTTGGGGGGGGGGCGCGGTGCTGTCCTTCATGAAGCTGGACATAACCCATGCGTACCTGCAAATGCAATTAGATGATGATTCCCAGAAGGATGCTACAATTAATACCCATAAGGGTTTGTACCAATATACGAGACTGCCATTTGAGGTATCATCAGCTTGTTCCCTTTTTCAGCGGATGATGGAGAACATTTTGCAAGTTCTATCCCAGGTCATCATTTATCTGGATGGTGTGCTAATAACAGGGAAGACCAACAAACAGCACTTACTTGGACATTGTCATTAGATGTTTTTCCACAGTAGGCATATGCCCTAGAGGGTAAAATGTGTGTTCCAGGCACCCCAAGTGACCTATTTGGGCTACAGAGTCGACAAGACCAGGTTATACCTGTCCGAAGGTAAAGTGAGGGCGATCAAAGGTCTCTTGGCTCCCACATTTTTACCAGAGCTTAGGTCTTTCCTTGGATTGGTGAATTATTATGGAAAGTTCATACTGTAGTACTGGAAGAGGAGAGGCTACAAGTAAAAGAACAGGTCTACGTCCCTGGGCTTAGAGGGGGGAGGATGTAATGATTGTAATGAGGTCAGCCAGATGTACCTCATAGAATATGAGATCCCTGATTGACGCTGTTAACCTGATTCAAACAGGGAGACCTGGCTGACAGATATAAACAGGAGTGTCAGAGGTTCTGTTCACTCCGAGAGCTGGCTCTGAGGAAGTTGGACCAGTGCCAAGTATTATGTATGTGTAAATAATGGGTGACTTGGTAATGGGATACTGGCCTCTGTGGAGTAGTTTCAATGTTGTTATTAGGCTATTTGATTAAATGGAATTATTTACCACATTCAAAGCTTTGGCACTGCAGAACTGACCTCTAACTGATTAAATCCATTATATATTTTGACTGTACCTTAGAACAAAATTCAAGAATAACCATTCCCCAGATCTGTAAATCAGAAACAAACAACATTTCATGAAAGACTGTTAAACATTCCTCAAACCTTATAAGTTAGTGCTTTTTGTTCCTTAGTTGGTTGACCAGAATTTCTAACAGTGGTTAGAAGTGGATATGCTTCAAAGAGACATCGCATCCTGATATCACCAGAGTTCATTTCCACTGTAATTGGACAGAGGAAATGATGTACAACCTGTCAACCTCAAATGATGCTGAGCAGTTAAAATTACATGGTCTCATGATGGGAAATTAGCAGAAGTTTACTGATTGCCTCACACCTACCCCAGCAGCGCACTTCCTACTGATGACAGGACTAAGATTTTCAATTGCCATGAGGCTGAAAACAAAAGTGGGCACAATTTGAAAGTAGCGCTTCCAGATGGCATAGCAGTGTCCTAACACCTCAGGACATGTCAGGATTTCCAAATCAAGGTTTCAGTCAGAAGCACATTAGCCTCCAATTAACAGTCTATTGAAGAGATTGTTATCAGGACAGGAAGACCCAGAAGGCAAATTTTAACTTCTAATTGTCAAATTCAAACATCCTTGTGCATGTGGCTACACAACCACAGGTTCAATTCAGGGAACAATGAGTTCAGTTTTGATGATGAAGTTTACGCCATCAGGGCCAATTGTGTAAGTTTGGTTGCAGCATTGTGTGTGGAAGAGGTAGCTTGCCCTTCTTTTCTACAAGGTAGCATCATGGTAGCCATCTGTCTTTGCTCTGCAGGCAACTCCTGGCAGAGCCTAGCCCTGTGTTCTGCCCACTTAGCTCACCAGTGAACCAGTTGGACCCTCTCTGTTTGAGATTTATGTTGTGTCATTGTCAGAGTCATGGATGTGATACAGGGTCAGGATCCTGAAATTATCCAGGGTGGCCAGTTCCTGCTCCCAGCCCCAGGGAGTTGTGTTGTTTTAGAAAAATTCTTGCTGGAAGACATCTATAAGTTCTGATAGTAACTTTGCCTTTAAATACAATTCATATGATCCTGTTGATGGCTGATTCACAATATCGGTATTTGCCTGTGCGAGCCGATAATCCTTAGGATAGTCAAATCACCATTGATGTCAGAGTTAAAATTTGAACATTGGGCAGTGAGTTAGTGTATTGATCATCATGTCACAGACCAACAATGTGGATTTCCATTTGAAATTATCCAGCTGGAGTAATTCGAGGATTCTGTAAAGATGTTTGGAGGAGATCACTTTGGAAAAAAAAAACGTGTTTCCTTGCAGAAGGATATGTCAAAGGGAAAATTGATTAATGGTTGATGGGGCAAATGACTGGTTGCTATGGGTTAACATTTTGTTTTGGCTACACATGTGCTGTGCCTTGTTACTGCTGGTGTAGGTCAATAATCTGCTTTCAGTATTTTTTTCCTTTATTCATTCATGGGATGAGGGTGTCATTGGCCAGGCAGCATTCATTGCCCATCTCTATTTGCTCAGAGGGCAGTTAAGAGTCAACCACATTGCTGTGGGTCTGGAGTCACATGTAGGCCAGACCAGGTAAGGATGGCAGCTTCCTTCCCTAAAGGGCATTAGTGAACCAGATGGGTTTTTCCCCCTGACAGTTGACAATGGGTTTATGGTCATCATTAGATTCCTAATTCCAGATATTTATTGAATTCAAATTCCACCATCTGCCATGGCGGGATTCGAACCTGGGTCCCCAGAACATTATCTGGGTCTCTGGATTAACAGTCCAGCGATAATACCACTAGGTCATCACCTCCCCAGATTACACTGATCTTGCACCAGTATTGAGTTGAAGTGATTGTAAATAAAACATAGTAATGAGTGTAGAAAGTCCTCTTCTTCCATCTACCATGTCCCAGGGATGTAAACTGTGGGAGAAAAAATAGTATAGCAGCATTTCAGTTGTTGCTTTATATGAAAATTAATTGCCTTGATCTGAATCAAATTTGACTTGATGTAAATGCAGTGAGGCTCAAAATTAATTTTAAAATGTGATTTTGTATCCTTGTGGTTTGTTTTTGTCAGTTAACTTAGCTCTTGTATCTACGTGTTGAAGTAACCTAAATGCCTCTGATCCCAGAAAGGATTATACTTACAAATCAGTGTTCCTCCCCTGCAAAATAATTGCTCCGTATCGAATTTATGCACTTTGTTCCTTTTGAAGTAATAAAAAGATACTGATAAAGGTAAGACTTGCTTAAGCAGACTGCCCCAAAGAAAAAAATGTGTGGAAGTAAACTTGTAGGGAAGAAGTTCAGCTGTTGAGAATGCAAATTGCTGTTACCATCAGATCTTCAGATATCCAGGATTCTGTCATCCATGAAATGGTATTTTAAGAAG
The DNA here is from genome assembly GCF_021869965.1 of Rhincodon typus. Taxonomy (NCBI): domain Eukaryota; kingdom Metazoa; phylum Chordata; class Chondrichthyes; order Orectolobiformes; family Rhincodontidae; genus Rhincodon; species Rhincodon typus. Next base: position 46,986,739 of record NC_063341.1, read on the forward strand.
AGACCTCTAATAACAGGATTGTTGATCCATCCACCCCAGGGTTTGGGTTAGTCAAAATGTACTATGAAACTGGGCCAGTTTCTATGTGGTAAAATATTGACTTTAATAAAATAAAAGGTTTTAGCCTGAGAAACTGTTGGCTAAGTTTCAAAGCTGTTGCATAACCAGTATATTAGTTTCTCCTCACAATCACAGCAGTCAGGAAATCTATAGTTCTAGTCAAATGGGAATGAGACATAAACAGAAATTGCTGGAGAAAGTCAGCAGCTCTGACAGCATCTGTGGAGAGAAAGCAATGTTAATGTTTCGAGTCTAGTGACCTTCTTCAGAACTGACAGTAGCTAGGAAAGTGTGGTGTATTTATGCAGAAGGTAGGGGGTGAGGAGGGTAAAGGAGTGAGCAGATAGGTGGAGATGGAGCCCAGAGAGACAAAATGACCATTAGGCAAACAAAAGGATGATAGTAAGTCTGGGAAAAAGAAAGGCTAATAATAGAGATCATAAGTAGGTGAAAATGCATTGGTTGTGCTGATAACTGCCGATGTGATGACAGGGTCAGGGGTATGGAGGTAGGTAAAGGACACGGAAGAAGTTGCTCAAATTCTAAAATTATTGAATTTGATATCACGTCCTGAAGGTTGCAGGTTCCCCAAGCGGAAAATGAGATGTTGAACTTCCAGCTTGCACTGAGATTCGCTGGAGCACTGCAGCAGGCCTGAGATAGAAATATTGGCACAGCAGTATATTCAAGTGGCAGGCAACAGGAAGGAATGAGGCTCTTCATCTGAACTGCTGTTAAGCTTCTTTTACCAGTTTGAGTAAACCAAATTGTGATGCAGCATCTAAGTGCAGTTCTCTCGCACACACAATCTAAAGAATGAGGTAAGTGTGCATATAGACCATCTGCAATCTTTATCCTGGCACTTTGCACCTGCATGATCTGATACTCTCCGACCAGTGTGGGTGTGTACGTGGCATCATAGCATTAGTGACGAATACTATTAAGATGGTCACAATATCCAATGACTCATTCATCACTGAATTCGCAACAGCATTAGTGGAGGAACGTCCACTAAGTGCAGATCAGCACGTCATCTGAAGATTGGACAATTCAGGAAACCTGATTTAAAAAAAAAAGTTTTCACTGAATCCAGTCTCAGTATATCCAAAATGTTGGCCAGCTGTCAGCTATGCAAACCAACACATAGTTGTCGGGTTAGATCAATGTAAAAATGATTCAAATGAAGAAGCTTTCACATCTTTTCACAAGGATGGTACGGTGGCGAGCACTGCTACCTCACAGCCCTAGGACCCAGGTTCAATTCCACCCTCAGGTGGCTCTCTGTGTGGATTCTGTGCATTCTCCCCATATTTGTGTGGGTTTCCTCTGGCTGCTCTGGTTTCCTCCCACAGTCCAAAGATGTGCAGATTAGGTGGATTGGCTGTGCTGAATAGCCAATAGTGTCCAGGGATTGTGCAGACTAGGTGGATTAGCCATGAGAAATGCAGCGTTGCAGAGTTAGAGTTGGGGCACTCTGGTTGGAATGCTTTTCATAAGGTTGATGTGGACTCAATGGGCCAAATGGCCTCCTTCCACACTGTAGAGATTCTGTGATTTAAATTATTCATAGAGCAGCATTATTCCCTTCAGTGTCTATTTTATTTGTTTTACCCAATTATTTCTGTTTCAGGCAATGAATTCTGGTGACATCACCTGGCTGCCTGATGGGGTTGACTAATTATTCATAGAGTATTAATTTTCAAAGGTGTTTGCCATGGATACAGCAGTCCAATAGAAACTTGAACACACAACTTCAGTGCTGGTGAGGGTTTTTATAAGGCATTTTGGAGTCTCTTGCAGCTAATTTGCAAGGGTCTCCTGAATTTAGACACACTAGTTGTAAGGATCTCACATGTGGTGTCTTGCATGTGTCCTCAAAGACCAAACTTCATCATAAAAATTGTCTGCACTGAGGTTACCTGGAGCTTGCTAACTCTTGAGAAATGTCTTAAAATGAGAACATTAATATGTTTTCACATAAATTTATTTACTGACATTTTCATGTTTCTTTTGCTGCATTTGGTTCCTGCATACCTGATTTGGACAATATTAATGTTTGTCAATCTGGCATTATCAAATTGGCCAGTTAATATATTTAGACAGTCAATCTGCAAGCATTTTGTAACACTATCGACAAATATTAAAATTGTTGCCTTTTTTTACATCTTTGTTTATTTTTATTTATTGTATTTATTTATTTTGGTATGAAGGACATGACAAAGCAGATCACTGATGTTATGGTGCATTAGGAAACCATTCAGTCTATCATGTCTGCACTAGCTCTCCAAATGAGCATTATGACTTAGAGCTATTCTCTTACCTCTTCCTCATAACCATTTTAAATTATCCAATGCACTCTTGAATGCCTCAAATGAACCTCCCTTGATGATATTTTATTTGCAATGTATACCAGACCCTAAGTAATTGCTATATAAAAAAACTTTTTATTGTTAAATCTCATTTGTTTCTTTTGAAAATTACCCTATATCTGCGGTCTCTCATTCCAAATAGAATCATAGAATCATAGAGTCATAGAGTCCTACAGCACAGAGACAGCCCTTGGGCCCAAACTGTTTCATGCTAACCAAACTGTCCATCCATGCTAACCCCACTTCCCTGCACTTGGCCCATTTCCTTCTAAACCTTTCTGATCCATGTATTTGTCCAAATGCCTTTTAACTGTTGTTAATGTGCCTGACTCAACCACTTCCACTGGCAGCTCATTCCATTTGCATACTACACTCTGTGCAAAAAAAAAATTAGTTGCCCCTCAGGTTCCTTTGTATTCTTTCCCTTCTTACTTAAATTGATGCCCTCTAGTCCTCGATTCCCCAATCCTGGGTAAAAGACTGAGTGCATTCACCCTATCCATCCATCTCATGGTCTTATACACTTCTATAAGATCTCCCCTCAGTCTCCTACACTCTAAAGAAAAATGTCTTAGCTTGTCCAACTTCTCCCAACAACTCAGTCCCTTGAGTCCTGGCAACATCCTTGTAAATTTCTTCTGCACTCTTTCTAGTTTAATAACATCCTTCCTATGGAAAGGTGGCCAAAACTGAACACAATACTCCAAGTTCGGCCTCACCAATGCCCTGTACAACTGCAACAAAACTTCCCAATTTCTATACTCAGTGCCCTGACTGATGAAGGCCAGTGTGCCAAAAACCTTCTTCACTGCCCTGTCTACATGTGACACCACTTTCAGAGAACCATGGACCTGAACTCCAAGATCCCTCTGTTCCACTACATTTTTTAAGGCCCTACCATTCACCATGAAACTCCTACCTTGATTTGACTTGCCAAAATGTAACACTTCATACTTATCTAGATTAAACTCCATTTGCCATTTCTCGGCCCACTTCTTCAGCTCATCAAGGTCCTGCTGCAATTTTCGATAACTTTCCTCGCTGTCCATGATATTGCCTATTTTAGTGTCATCCGCAAACTTAATAATCATGCCTTGTACATTCTCATCCAAATCATTGATATAGATAACAAACAGCAATGGGCCCAGCACCAACCCCTGAGGCACACCACTAATCACAGACTTCCAGTCCAACAAGCATTCTTCCAATATTACCCTCTGCTTCCTACCATCAAGCCAATTGTGTATCTAATTTGTCAGCTTTCCCTGGATTCCATGCAATCTAACCTTCCAGAGGAGCCTACCAGGTAGAACCTTATCATGCAGAACCAAATGAAATTCATATAGACTACGTCTACCACCCTGCCCTCATCAACCTTCCTGGTCACTTCATCAAAGAACTCTAACAAATTTGTGAGGCATGATCTCCCACGCACCCAGCCTTGCTGACGACTCCTAATCAAACCTGTCTTTCCAAATACATGTATACCTTATCCTGCAGAATCTTCTCAAATAACTTTCCTACCATAGATGTTAGGCTTACTGGTCTATAATTCTCACGTTTTTCTTTGCAGCCCTTCTTGAATAAGGGCATAACATTCAATACCCTCCAGTCTTTTGGGACCTTACCTATGGCTAATGATGATGCAAATATATCAGCCAGGGCCCTCGCAATTTCTTCTCTCGCCTCTTGCAGGGTTCTTGGATGTATCTGGTCAGGACCAGGGGATTTATCCACCTTCATACATTCTAATACTTCCAACACCTCCTGTACTGTGATATGGACAGTCACCAAGATATCGCCACTAACTTCCCCGAGTTCCCAAGTCTTCATGTCTTTCTCCACAGTAAACAGAGAGGTGAAATATTCATTTAGCACCTTGCCCATTTCCTGCGGTTCCACACGTACATGTCCACTTTGGTGGGTCCGCCACTTTTGGTGGTAGGACCACCTTGAGGAGTCCTATTCTCTCTCTAGTTATTCTTTTTTTCTTTAATATACTTAAAGAATCTCTTTGGATTCACCCTAATCTTCTCAGCCAAAGTTATCTTGTGCCCCTTTTCGCCCTCCTGATTTCCTTCTTCAGTAAACTCCTGTATCCCGTGTATACATCCAGGGATTCCCTTGATCCCAGCTGCCTGTACCTGAGCCATGCCTCCTCCTCTTTCTGGTCAAAGCCTCAATATCTCTTGTCATCCAGGATTTCCTACTCCTGCCAACCTTGCCCTTCACCCTCATAGGAACAGAAAGACCTTGAACTCTAGCTATCACACTTTTAAAGGCCTCCCACTTGCCAGAGGTCCCTTTGCCTGCAAACAAACTATTCCAATCAACCCCTGCAAGCTCCTGTCTAATTCCATGAAAATTCGTCTTGCTCCGATTTAGAACTTGAACCTGTGGACCAGTTTTGTCCTTTTCCATGACTATTTTAAAATGAGTAGAACTATGGTCACTGTTTCCAAAGTGCTCCACCATTTTCACCTCGGTCACCTCTCCTGCCCTACTAAGAGTAGATCGAGTTTTGCCCGTTCCAAAGTAGGACCTTCTATATACTGCTTGAAGAAACTTTACTGAATACACTTAACAAATTCCACCCCATCTAACCCCTCAACACTATTGCAGTTCCAGTCTATGTTAAGAAAATTAAAATCCCCCACTTTGACAACCCTATTACTTCTGCAAGTCTCCCCAATCTCCCTACTTATTTGTTTCGCTAATGCCTACGGTGTAGCCCCAATAATGTCACCGATCCCTTCTTTATTTTGTAGCTCCACCCACAAGGCTTCCTTGAATGATCCCTCAGTTATTTCATCTCTGACTACTGCTGTGATATTCCCCTTAATCAAAAATGCAACTCCCCCTCCCCTCCTTCCTCCACCTCTGTCCCACCTAAAGCACCTGTACCCTGGCACATTAAGCTGCCAGTCCTGTCCCCCTCTTAACCATCTTTCTGTAATGGCTATAATATCCCAGTCCCACGTACGTATCCATGCCCTGAGTTCATCAGTCTTACCTGTCAGCTCTTTTGCATTGAAATAGCTGCAATTTAATCCAACAGGCATTCCTTGCTCCCTGTCCTGTTCCAGACTGACGTGTCTCTTCAACTTGCTATTTCTGATTACTTTATCTCCTTCCAGCTTCGCAATTGCCCCCTTGCTGTTGAGGATCTCACTCCCCTGCCAATTTAGTTTAAACCCTCCCTTGTAGCTCTAGAAAATCTGCCTGCCAGGATATTGGTCCCCCTCCAGTTCAGGTATAACCCATCCCTCTTGAACAGGTTACATCTGCCCCAGAAAAGATCCCAATGATTCAGGAAACTGAATCCCTGCCCCCTGCACCAATTCTTTCGTCACACATTAATCAGCCATATCCTTCTGTTCTTATACTGTTCTTCAGTGACCATTGGTGTTCTGCAGGGATCTGTTCTGGGACCTCTGTACTTTGTGATCTTTATAAATGACTTGGATGAGGAAGTGGAAGAGTTGGTTAGTAAGTTTGCTGATGACATGAAGGTTGGTGAAGTTGTGGGTAGTGTGGAGGGCTGTTGTAGGTTGCAACAGGACATTGACAGGATGCAGAGCTGGGCAAGGAAGTGGCAGATGGAATTCAACCCGGAAAAGTGTGAAGTGATTCATTTTGGAAGGTCGAATTTGAATGCAGAAAACAGGGTTAATGACAGGATTCTTGGCAGTGAGGAGGAGCACTGTCCACATCCATAGATCCCTCAAAATTGCCACCCAAGTTGATAGGGTTGTTAAGAAGGCGTATGGTGAGTTGGCTTTCATTGGCAGGGGATTGAGTTTAAGAACTGTGAGGCTATGAAGCAGCTCTATAAAACCCTGGTTAGACCACGCTTGGAATGTTGTGGTTGCCTCACTCTTGGAAGGATGTGGAAGCTTTAGAGAGGGTGCAGAGGACATTTACCAGGATGCTGCCTGGACTGGAGGACAGGTCTTATGAGGAAAGGTTGAGGTAGCCAGGGCTTTTCTCATTGGAGTGAAGAAGGATGAGAGATGACTTGTTAGAGGTGTACAAGATGATGAGACATAGAATGGATAGCCAGAGACTTTTCTCAGGGCAGAAATAGCTATGACGAGGGGGCATAATTTTAAGGTGGCTGGAGGAAGGTATGGGGAGATGCCAGAGGTAGGTTCTTTACACAGAGAATGCTGGGTGCGTGGAATGCGCTGCCGGCGGTGGTAGTAGAGTCAGATACATTACAGACATTTAAGTGACTCTTGGATAGGCACATGGATGATAGTAAAATGAAAGGTATGCAGGTTAGTTTGATCTTAGAGTAGAATAATAGGTTGGCACAACATCATGGGCTGAAGGGCCTGTACTGTGCTGTACTGTTTTATCCTCTATGTTCTATGTTACCCTCAGTAGTGTGATGCACTGGAAGTCATCTGCAGATTATCACCATTGAGGTCCTGGTTTTTAGCTTTTTTCCTAGCTCTCTAATCACTCTGCAGGACCTTTTATTTCTATCTATATCATTTGTGCCAATGTGCACATTGACTTCTGGCTGCTCACCCTCCCCCTTAAAAATCATTTATCCTTCTGATCTATGCTCTCCAGACCCCTCATGATTTTGAAGACTTCTATAAAATCTCCTCTCAGTCTTTTCCTCTTCAATTAAGATAGTTTCAATTTCTCCAATGTGTCTTAATTACTGAAGTTTCTCTAGGACAATTCCCGTAGATCTCTTCTGCACTTTCCCCAATGCATCCACAAGTTTCCTAAAGTTAATGTGTACTGACACAATCCTCCAGGTGAGATCTAACTAGCGTCTTATACAAATTCAGCATAACCTTCTTGCTCCTGTCCTCTATGCCCCTGTTAATAAAGCCTAGAATACATCTATAGTTTCTTAGCTCTTCGGTCTCTCTGTCTTGCTACATGTAATGATGAATGCACACATACACTCAGGTTTCTCTGTTCCTGCACACCATTAAGTCATTTATTTTATTCTGTATCTCCACGTTCTTTCAACCAAAATATATTACCACACTACTCTACCAGCTTCATTTGCCACCTATCTGCCCACTTCTGCAACTTATCATTGTCCTTTCGTAGTTCCTTACTGCCCTCCTTATAGTTAACAATGCTTCCTAGTTTTGTATCATCTGCTAACTTGGAAATTGTCCCCGTACACCAAGATCTAGATGATTAATACATATCAGGAAAAGCAAGGGTCCCAAAACTAACCTTTGGGGAACTCCATTACAAACCTTCTATCAGGCTAAAAAATATTCATTAACTATTATGCCTTGTTTCCTATCCACCAACCAATTTTCCATCCATTTGTTCCTGTTCCATTTATTCCAAAAGCAATAACTCTTCTTAGGTCTGCTGTGTGGCACCATATCAAACGCCTTTTGGGATTCCATGTACACCACATTAACAGCATTACCCTCATCAACTATCTCTATGACTACTTCAAAAAATTCCAATAAGTTAGTTAATCATGATTCTTCCTTAAGGAATTCATGGTAGCTCTTCCTACTTAAACCACAATTTTTTGTGTGACTATTAATTCTATCATGAATAATTGTTTCATGATGTTTTCCCACTTTTGAAGTTAAACTGAATTTGGTAGGCTTATCCTTGCAAGTGTTATTGAACCCGTGTGCTACGTTGATGAATCTTTAGTTCTCTGACACCACCTTTAAGTCTAGGGAAGTCTCAAAGGTTATTGTCAGTATCTGCAATTTCCACTCTCATGTCCTTCAATATCCTTTATCAACTTTAAGTACTGACAGGCTATACAATAAATTCTCCTTAGTGTCATAATCAAAGGTCAGAATTTGATTGAAGTTTTTAATGAACTAACCAGAAAAATTGATGTGACTACAGCAGTAGACGTTATTTACTCGGACTTTAGTAAAGCCTTTGACAAAGTTCTGCACGATCGACTAATTAGTAGAGTTAGATCTAATGGTATTCAGGGTGAGCTTGCCAATTGGATTCAAAACTGGCTTAACAACAGGAGACAGAGTGGTGGTAGAGGGTTATGTTTTGGACTGGAGGCCTGTGACCAGTAGTGCTCCACAAGGATTGGTAATGGGTCCAATTTTATTTGTCATTTATACCTGTGTTTTAGATGAGATTACAGGAGAATATAGCATGGTTAGTAGATTTTCAGTAGACGCCAAACTTGGTGGTGTAGTGGACGGTGAAGAAGGTTATCTAACAATAAAAAGAGATCTTGATCAATTGGGTTGTTTCTCGGACTGGAGGCCTATGACTACTGGTGTGCCACAGGGGTCGGTGCTGGGGCATTTGTTATTTGTTATTTACATGAAACGTAAGATTATTTACATAAATGATCTGGATGTGAATGTACAAGGCATGATTAGTAAGTTTGCAGATGATGTAAAATTCGGAGGTATGGTTGATAGTGAAGAAGTGGGCTGAGGATTGGCAAATGCAATTCAATACAGATAAGTGTGAGGTGTTGCATTTTGGAAAATCAAACCAAGGTAGGACTTACACAGTAAATGGTAAAGTCCTGAGGAGTGTTGTGAAACAGAGGGACCTAGGAGTACAAGTACATAGTTCATTGAAAGCAGCATCACAAGTAGCAGGGTGGTGAAGAAGGCATTTGGCAGGCTGGCCTTCATCAGTCAAGGCATTGAGTTTGAGTTGAGATGTTATGTTAGAGTTATCTGAGTCGTTGGTGAGGCTGCAGTTGGAGCATTGTGCAGAGTTTTGGTCACCCTGTTATAGGAAAGGCATAATTAAACTGGAAAGTGTGCAAAGAAGATATACGAGGATGTTGCTAGGACTAGTAGGCCTGAGTTATGGAGAGAGGTTGGCCAGGATAGGATTTTATTTCTTGGAACATAGGAGAATGAGAAGTGATTTTATTGTGGTGTATAAAATCATGAGAGGCATAGATAAGATAAATGCATATAGTCTTTTTCCCAGGGATGGGGAATTGAAAACTAGAGGTCACAAGTTTAAGGTGAGAGGGGATAGATTTAAGAAAGACCTGAGGGGCAACTTCTTCACTCAGAGAGCGGTGCATATATGGAATGGGCTGCCAGAGAAAATGATTGAGACAGGTACATTAACAACATTTAAAAAACATTTGGATAGGTACATGAATGAGAAGGGTTAAATGAATATGGACCAAATGCAGGCAATTGGAACTAGCTGAGTGGGCACTATGGTTAGCATGGACCAGTTTGGGCCGAGGGGCCTGTTTCCATGCTATATTACTCTATGTCTCCATGACTGTGGACATTTTAAACTTGTAATTCAAAAACTTGCTGTTTTAAAAGAGGCCTAATACATCAAAAGTGGCTTTAGATGTCAATTTAGTGGCTGTCTAAAGAAAAAGACCGATAGAAAATCATACCAATAGTTATGAAGGTAACTTCAAACAAGGGGAAGAGGCAAGAGAAAACAATCTTGACCATGATTTCTTGTGACTGCAAATGTAACAAAAGGCTGATGGCCTACTGCTCAACAGCAAGCCACCCTCTGCAGATTATGTACAAAACAGCACATAATTTGTGTTTTCTTTTTGCCTTTGAAGAGTATAACAATGGTTAAAAAACAGTTTAAATTCTACTGTAGTGTGCAGTTTTGAATTATTTGCCTCATTGTACCAGTCTGAGTTTGGAAATTATTGTGCAGTAAAGGTCATAGTCAAAAAACTATCCTCTAGTCAACTGGTGTTGCAGGTAAAGGTATTTTCATTCTCTGAGCACTAGGAGTCAGCCAGCTAGAGACCAGACAAAATGGAACAAACATAACAAAAAGACTCTCTCTCATGCAGAATGCTAGAATTCAGTCATGGTCAAAAGGAGTCACAACTACAGAATCTCAATGAATCTGCAAAACTAAGGATCATGGAACTAATTTCAACCATCAACACTAATGCCACCAGTAACCTCCATTGTAATGGCTAGAACATTCAACTATCAGCTTTTTACAAACAATTCAGTTTTCTTTTACTTTTCTCTTTTTAAACTCCCCTTAATTTTAGTATGTGTGTATATGTATAACTTTAATTTTTTTTCTGAAGGAGGCCCATAATTAAGCTACAGTTTTTCCAGCCAATCTTTGGTTCCAGTCTATCTGGCCTCACTCCTTTGTACTCAGCTTTCCACCTGTTAATTATTTTTACTCTGGATTATCTTTCGTCCTTATCCACCATAATCTTAAACCTCATGATACAATGATTACTATTCCCTATTTGCTCCCCTAATGACACTTACTCTACTTGATCCAAAGAAGCAGATCTAGTAGTGTATCTATTCTTGTTGGACTGAACACAATCTGCTGCAGAAAATTCTTCTGACCACAATCTTCGATTACTGGCTCTTCACGGCTCTCCACACTGCCACAAATCCTTATTCTTTATTCAAATAATTCCCATCCGCCATTATAACTACTCTGATGTTAACACCCCTCTGTAATTTCCTTGCAGTTTTACTCCCCTACATCTGGGACCTGACAGGTATCTAGCACTTTAACTGCCTTCAACTGTTTAGTCATCATCCATTCTCTATTTTCCTGCTTGCCCCTAACTGGCAGTGTAAAGACCTCTCTGAATGTTGTTTACTGTCTCGCAACACATCCAGAGGCACTCCAGCACACCCATTGTTACCTCAGTACTTGTTCATACTGTTCCATCTTTCCAAGCTAATGTTGGACGCATGGTACACATCAAGAGATTTGCAGTAGACCATGTATCAGGATATGCGATGTTTGCAAGTTCTAAAATGGTGTCATTACTCATAATCCTGAAGGCAATAGCTGGCGCTTTCACCCAATGAAAGGGTCCCATTGAGGTTTGGGTTCTTCAATGCTCCCATGGCCATCTTAAAGGGAAATCTTTACACTCAATCAATATTCCATTCTGAGAATTGATGTTTTTGTTTCAATAATTGCTTATGACATTATCAGTGATACTAGTTTATTTTAGGCATTCACATTTTAACACATTGTCCCAGAGAATGATTGACCTGTTCTCCAATTTATTTACCTATCCTGCAACATAACTTTTCCATTTCATGGTCATGCCAATAAGAATCACATGTTTAAATAAGTCAGCACAAAAGTGCCCACTTCCCTGCCAGGCACTGTATCTATGATGCAGAATTAACAAACCCATTTCCCCTTACATCCCAGAGAGAAAAACAACTCAAAAAAGAACTCAGGAATATTTGGAAATGAACATCCTGGGTGTGCTGGATGTGGGTTTCCATTTTGAAATATATATAATGTATTCAGTCCCTATCATTCACAAGTTTTACTGATTTCTTTTTCCTTCTGCATTGTCCCACATTTCTAGGATGTGGTGCCTTATGCACCTTATAGACTATAATCTACTCATTATAGTCTTTCAGTGCATTGGGTTTGACTACTTCCTTTGCATACTGGAGTGAGAAATATAATCAGAATGAAATAATTATTTTCTATTTTCACAGGAAAGTAACTGAGTTAGTGTCAAAGATTGTCGGACGATCATCTTGACAAGTTGCAATTTTAATTCAAAAGAGGCAAAAGTATCTTACAAGTTGATGAGAATTTGCCAAATATTCTGCGGCAAAAGGTCGCCATGACACAAATGTAAATACTCTGATGTTGATGGAGTTTTGTGGCCTACAGGCCTATCTGTAGCTATGGAAAATAACTGACTAGGGTAAATGAATACTATGTTTTGCGCATTTAAGAGCATTGTTTGGGAATAAAGAAAATAGGATAAGCTTATATCAAGGATTATTTAGTGAGTTGGTCTATTTAAATGTTGCACCTGGAATGTGGATGGATTCCACTGGTCAAGAGACATGCTCAGTATATTTTTCACAAACCCCTACCTATAGTTCACAATCTACCCACCTCAACCCAAAAACTATCATTGTGAAAGAGGAACTGATGGGATCTTTTTCAACCCTCCATCATGAGTTACTAAGTAGTTTTGCTGAAATGAACTTCAAGTTACTGATCAATAGGAATTACATATTAACAGGGAGAGTGAAAAAGTGCAGCCCTTAAATAAGAATTAATGCAGCACCCTAAATGTTATCTGTATATTTCACAGATTAAAACACCTCATTACTGACTTTTGTAATAAGATAATGTGACAGGGTCCTTTGGCAAAAAAGTGGGGAAGCAATAGGTATTCTCAGTCAGAAATAAACTGCAACATTCGCAATGCCAGGGTTACTCAATAAGGTATGTGGGATTTGGCTCAGGACAGGTTTCAAGTTTTCAATGAGCTGAATTTTATAGAGAGCAGTGAATATTGGAATAGTGGATTCTGAAGGTAACAGTGGTGAGAATGGATGAAGGTTTTAGTAACCAATGGGCTGAGACGGAGATAGGGATAAGCAGCATTACAGAGGTGAATGTAGGCACTCTTCGTAGAGTCAGAAATAAAAATCTGAGTGTCAACTTGGACATCCAGATTACAAACAGTCTGGTTCAATATGAGAGTGCTGGTTAGGGGAGTGAAATCGTGGCTGATGGTAAACTTTACAGCGGGGTTAAAATAAAATTGTATCAGTTTTTCCAGAGTTTAGCTGCAGAGAATTTAACCTTATCCAAAGCTGGATGTTGGGCAAACCATCAGATGGCACAAAGGTTGAGAGGCTTGAGGCAGTTGATGGAGAGTTGAGTGTGGTAATTTTACAAACTGAACCTGTTCCCATGTCTTTTGCTGCTTATGTCAATGGGTGGCAGAAAAAGAGCGAAATGAATAGTTAAGAGACATCCTCAGCAAACTCCATAATCACATTGAATGGTGGAGCAGGCTTAATGGACAGTATGATATATTCCTGCTCCAGTTTCATAAGCTCTTAAGATCAGACAGATGTGCTGCAAAAAAATTAATCAATGACCACACTGGAGTGATCAAAGCCAGTAATTATAAATTCTAGTGCCATCTCCTAATTTCTCAAGCTCCTTCTGTTTTTTATACGTGCAGCACAAACATCATTATTGTAGAAAAAGTTGGGATAAGATTCTTTTTTGGGGCTCTCCTGATTGGGTGTAGTAGAGGATTGGTAGAATTCCCATATTGTCTGTCTAACTAGGATTTCTGCCAACCTTCTGGCAGAATCTTAGAGTCATACAGCACGCACACAGACCCTTTGGTCCAACCAGTCCATCCAATCAAGTTCCCAATCTGAACTAGACCCATCTGCCTGCACTTGGACCAAATCCCTTCAAACCCTTCCTATTTAATGACCTCATCCAAATGTCTTTTAAACATTGTAACTGTACCTGCATCCTCCACTTTCTGCGGCAGTTCATTCCACATACGAAACACTCCCTGTATAAAAAATGTTGCCCCTCATGTTCTTTATAAATCTTTCTCCTCTCAGCTTAAAAAATATGCTCCCTTGTTTTAAACACTCCCATCCTGGGGATAAGACCCTTGTCATTCACTGTATCTATGCCCCTCATGATTTTATGAACCTCTATATGGTCACCCCTCAACCTCTTATGTTCCAGTGAAAAACATCCCAGTCTTTCCAGTATATTTTTATATCTCGAACCCTCCATTCCTGGCAATACCCTGGATTATATTTTCTGAACCCTCTCCAGTTTAAGAATATTCATCCTATAACGGGGCGACCAGAACTGCACACAGTACTCCAGAAGAGGCCTCACCAATGTACAGTACAACCACAACATGACTCCCCAACTCCTATGCTCAAAGGTCTGAGGGAGAATCCTGAAGATATTCTCAGTAGTTAATCAATGTGAGTATTTTCAATAAAGAGCAAACCATTAGATTGATGTACAGAGGGGTTATGAACACACAAAAAAATTCCTGGCACGGCATTTGGAAGAATCACCATATGATCTCCAGCATGATCTCACTTGGAAACATTTGCTGCTAACCCTATTGAACTGTCCAGAGACAGGTCAGTGATCCCTCCGTTCAATATCCTTGCCACATTTCTGAGCCATTGGAAAACATCTCATTCTGTTGGTCCAGGAAAGCCACAAAATGCAGGTGGTTTTGGGTGAGGTGGAGAGTGCTAAGCTATCCATGAGGAACAAGCCATTGTGCTATCTTTTATAAGAGAGCTGGTAGAAGTTAGCAGACAGAAAATGTACTTTTTAAATAGATTTGTGGGTTATGTGTATTACCATCAAGGCCAGCTTTTATTGCACACTACTAATTTCCTTTGAGAAGATGGCAGTGAGGCCTTTTTTGAACCACTGCAGTCCCCATCTGGGATAAGTGCATCAAGAATTCTGTTTAAGATTCTTGTGTCCAAATATAAGTTATGTGCAGAAATTTCATTTCCGCCGTGTTACAGCCTGGTGCTGCCGCCTCTGCACATTAGCAAAATGAGCACAAGACTTGTATAAGGTCAGAAAAAGTAGCAGAAGGATTCTGAAGAATAGCCGCTAGACATGAAACATTAACTCTGCTATCTCGCCACAGATGTTACCAAACCTGCTGAGTTTCTTCAGCAATTTCTATTTTTGTAACAGAAGGATGCCATTCAGCTTCAAGCCTATTCCTCCATTTACTAAGGTCATGGGTGATCAAGTCCACTTTCCTGCCTTTCTCACATAACCCTTGACTTCCTTGTCAATCAATAACTGATCTCATTCAGCCTTGAGCATATTCAATAATGCAGCTTCCACTAATCTTTCAGGTAGACATTCCAAAGCCTAATGATGTTCTAAAAGAAGAAAATATTCCTTTTTCATTGGAAGATCTTTATTGTGAAGCAGTGCCTTATATTCTAGATTCCCCCACAAGGAGAAATCATTAAAGGAGAATCTCTATTTTACCTGAGCATTATTTGGTTAGTATCTGTCTTTCCATTTATTTTAAACAGTGAATACTGATGCTATCACTTGGGAAACTGGGTTGGATGAGTCATTTAGCCCAGCAGGGTGAGAAAGCAGTGGAGATACAGCACCCCCCATTAATATTGAATGCTGCTACAATTGAGTTGTTTCAACAGTGGGGGCTAATTCATCCCAATTCACTCCCAAGAATTTCATGAAGTGAATTCCCTCGACAATATCAACACTGTTACATAAAATGGGAAAATAAGAGACAAAAAGGTATAAGCTTTCCCCTCCTCCTGATTGTAGGCCTCCTCCCAATGCCTTCAGCCATAATTTGGAACACTGGTCACACAACCCTCTCTCACCTGAAAACACTGGCAACATTCTCCAGTGCCTCCTGCTTCCAAGTGTTTCCTTGTGGCTAATGATCAGGTTGCCTGCTCGGAGATGGAACTATATAATATGAATAAATTCCTGCTGTTATAATTATCACCTCCTCCATGACTTCTTGCTGGGTTTTTTTTGGCCTCTTTCAGCCTCACTCTCCTTCCTCTCGTAAATATCAGGGTCCTTGTGTTATTTTCAACTGGGTTTCATTCCAGTCTCATTTCGGAGGAGATTCAATTGATTTGTATATAACACCCTCTATTGCTGAAAGAACAACTTGCATTCATAAACTACCTCATCAGATGTCCTAAATAAGATATTGCTTCACAACTTAATTGTATGCCTTTCAGTTTGCAACCACTGTCATTATGTGGCCAAATGCAGTGAAAACCTGTATCACCAGAACATAAGTTAATTATGGAATAAGGAAGAACAGTTGACAAATCTGATCTTTCATCCTAAATGACCCTAAAATTCACCCATTGATTCTTAAATGATTTACACCTTCACTGCTGTATATTAAAGTTCTTTTCAAGTGTTAATCCACCCTTTTGTGAAGGAAAGCAGCTTTCGGTCCTAAATTTGCCTTTTTTGCCATAGTTTAAACATGGGACGGCTTGTTTCAGTTTTGTGATTTAATTTAAAATAATTTCCTGGAATCATTTTTGCAATTCTATATATTTTTATAAAATCACCCTCCGATGTCATCTTTCAATGTTTCTCTTCGCTGAGACATCTGAGGTTGGAGAACATCTTCGCGGAATGTTGGCCTTTAGGTCAAAGAGAATTGCGTGTAAAAGTAGGGAGGTTTTGCTAAAACTGTACAAGGCACTTGTCAGACCACAGCTGGAATACTGTGAACAGTTTTGGGCCCCTTATCTAAAGAAAGATATACTGGCATTGGACATAGTCCAATGTTTGCTAGCTCATACCAGGTATGGACAGACTCTCTTATAAAGCAAGGTTGAGTACATTGGTTCTGTACTCTTCAGAATATTAAACAATTAGAGGTGACCTGATTGAAACATACAAGATTCTTAGGGAACTTGACAGGTTAGATCTGGAAATGTTCTTTCTCCTCTATAGATTTTCCTCTGTATAATTTTCCTACACAGTATTTTACACCCAACCAGAAAAGACAAAAATGTACCTTAAAGCAACACAGGCTCAAACTCAGCTTTTTGGTGCTACCATTTTTATTCATGTGTTTTCTACATAAAGAAGAAGAAATACAAAGAAAAGGATTCAGACCACCTTTAAATAACCCTATGCCTGCTTTATTACTTCTGCTTGGTACACGGTAGGGTGAGCCATGACTCTACACTCCTAGCTGCCCCACATCATGTCCCACTGGTTCACTGCAAATATTTAGTCTCCACACAGTGAGTAGTTGTCCCTCTTAGTGATTGTGCTGAATTATAGCAGCTCTAATAGAGCTACAGAAAGATTATTAAAACAATTCAGCAAATATTCAATAATTCTGCTTTTAACTTTGATGATACATAATTACCTCTTTTATGTCTTATAATAGTGGTCCCTGGGTACTTACTCTGACAGCTTCACATACTTAAATCAAGTTACATCAAGCTGTCTGACCTTTGAACTGTGTTACCATAGTTACCATTTTATTTCCCATTACTGCTGCACAATGCTTTTCTATTTCTTTGAAGTTTTTGCATCTTTAGTGTTTGAAAGTCAATTGCTGAATAAAATAAAACAATTTGTAATACTGGACATGAAGGAAGAAAATTACTTGATGGTCTGTATTTGAACATCTGGAGCTGCAAAATCTTGGCTTACCAGCATGCTGTGTCACTAAGTGGAGGGGCAATAACATGCATTATGATTTCCAGTCTTGGCCAAGCAATTTCAACCATGGCAAAGTGCTTCTACAGCAGAAAAAATGCCTGGTAATGGACTCTATAAGTGAATAAATCAGGAAAATGGATAAAGTAGTAGATTTGTTTGTATTGGATCTCATAGTTGAATAGAGAATTCAGGAAATGCTCACAAAGTATCTCACATTGGACTCTGTACTTGACTCACTGTGAGCTAGTGAAGTAGAACAGCACAGTGGCCTGAACTGAGTTCCCACAGGTCCTGCCCCTTACTATACATGCAGAATGGGATATAGGAGCATAGGATGGAATTTAATCAGTGACATGCCATTCCCAAAGGAAGAACTGGAAAAGGCCTCCACTTTCTGTTTTGATTTGGGATCTAGTGTTCATGTGATTCATGCAAAAACTTAAAGGGCTGTTGCCAGGCAAGTGAAGGGCATGCAAATGTTTGATCAGCGACAGGTTTCTACTGGAACTTCCTGTTAATTCTGTGGGTTTGGACAGCAATCGAAGAGGTCATCTCTGTTTATTCTACAGTATGTCAATTTATTCTTGCAACACTTAATCCTCTTACGACTCCTGAAAACTATTGCCCATCAACATTTCTCCCCACTCCCATTAAAGTCTGTAATGAACCTTCAGAACATTATGTTGTATGGCATGACCACTGCGCTAAATGGGACTGATTGCGAGCACACCTAGGAACTCAAAACTGGACATCGATGAAGTACATGGGCTTTCAGCACCAGCAAAACTGTATTCAACCACAATCTGTAACCTCATGGCCCACCATACTCCACCATCATCATCAGGCTGGGAGATCAATCCTGGTTCACTGAAGAGCGCAAGAGGGCATGTCAGGAATAAAATAAGGCATACTTAAAAATGAGGTGTTAACCTGATGAAGCTAATACATAGGACTACATACATGCCAAAAAGCAGTAGCAGCATGCAATAGATAGTGCTAAGTGATCTCACAAATAATGCATCAGATCTAAGGACTGCAATCCTGCCACATGATTGATGGTAGACAGAGAATCAACTAACAGGAGATGTAAGCTTCTCATCCTCAACGATGGGGAAGCTAAGGAAATCAGTTTTAAAAGATAAGACTGAAGCATTTGTGTCCATCTTGAGACAGAAGACTCATGTGGATGATAATTCTCGGTGTCCTTCTGATGAAAAGGGTCAGCAACGACCTTCTCACTGATACTCAATGTGTGTTCTGTCATGGTCATTCAATTCCTAAGCTCATTACAGCCTCTGTCAAAACGTGGCCAAAAAAGGTGAACTTCAAAGGTGATGCAACAGTCATTGCCTTGGCATTGAGACAACATTGAAGAGTTCCAACAAAACTACAGTCAAAGGGAATCAGGGAGCAAACTGTCAGTTAAAATGTGGCACAAAGGAAAATGGTTTTGGTTGTTGGAGGTCAGTTATCTGAGCTTCAGAAAAACTTTGTAGGAGTTCTCCAGCACAGCGCCCTTGAGCCAACCATCTTTAATTGCTTCATCAAGTTCCTTCCATCATAAGGTCAGAAATAGGGATGGTTACTAATGGTTACACAAAATCCAATGCCGTTGATAAAGTCCAGGTACTGATGTAGTTTGTGTGAAGAATCTGAACAATATTCAGGCTTGGACTGAGCAAGTGTCAAATAACATTCACACCACACAAGTGGTGATTTTATCAGCCATATAAACACTGCAACTACAAGAACTGGTCAGCAGTAAAGGATTATGAGGCAAACAACTCACCTTTTGTCTTCCTAATGTTGGTCCACCGCCGACAAAACACAGATTAGGAGTATGGTGGAATACTCAAAGGGCAAGTCCAAAACTAAGGGACATTGTTTCAAAATAAAAGATTGCTCATATAGAATAGAGAAGAGAGTGCTGGGACTTAGGACAATGGCCTCAAATGTGGGCGGGTCCCATAAAATCCTGGACATTTGGTAAACCTGAGATCACCTGCTGTAGTGAAAGCTAGAAACCTAGTAGGGTATGGGCGAACTTGATGCTGGGGATTTCCCTCAGACTTTGAAGCTTTAAATCCACATGTGCATGACATCACCAACAGGTTTCATACCCTGAAGGCATCCAGTCCAAAAGGCCTAATACAGGAATGTTAGAGCAGTGGAAGCCACAGATCAATGTAGGTTGGGAGATAGTAATTGGGCAACATGACCAACAATGAAAGGAGCCTCTTGCAATGGTCAGAGGTTACTTGGATTGCTACCATAATATGGCATCTCAATCACAGTAGATGCAAGAGCATCATTTCTGATGAATAAGAGATTTCATCTGCTGATAGAAGCTGTAATCTGCCTTTGAATACTAATATATTGGGGAACACCTGAAGCGTAACATAGATGCTTAATTTACAGCAATAAAACTTGTAAAAAAAAAACAAAGTAGATAGGTGAAAGAAGGAAACAGACTGTGCAATTGTGGGGAGATTATAAGTGGTTTTTGATTAAATGCTACAAAAACTAAATTAGCCATATGTTAACACATTCAGGATAATGAATTACCTCAAACAATAAATAAGATATAAGTAAGTTATGTTTATAAGTGAGAGCTGGCGCAGACCTGATGAACCAAATACCCTCTTCCTGCATTGTAATATTCCTTGATTCTAGGTTTCTCTGTTGGATTGACATCTCATAAATTGTTGTGATTGCTTATTAAATAATTGAATAGATATTGAGGTACGATCTCGGATAGGTTATAAATATAAGGATTTTAAGCATTTGTTTTATGGGGCATGTAATATGGTTTATGCATTATTTTAATGCAAGGGGAACACTAACTATTGTAATAACACAACATTCCTGCTTATTTTTTCAACCATGTCATATCTAGCTGGAAGAGGTGGTGTTCCACTTTTGAAGATTCTTTGCAAGTTTTATAACACTAGAAAAAACCTGGCATGATATATCTTGATGTATAATTAAAAAAAAAAGCAGTGTTTTGAGAATAGTGAGCATGCATTTTAACCCATACAAACAAACTCAGCTTTTCTTTAACAGAACAAGTGCAAAATCAATTGTGTGACTCCACATTCTGATCACTCTGCCCTGAAAATGGTAGCTGTATCAATTCATAATCTGGAACAGATGCACTATCCATTAAATGTTGATAATTTTGCTTTTTAATTTGTTATTAACATATGTATATTATCATTATGATTGATCAGAACTCTGACGTACTTATGAACATATTGATCTTTAATTCCAATGATCTTTAAATCCAAAATGACTGTGGAACAAAATTCAATGACTGTTTGGCAAAGTCCTGTATGGACACATGTCACATCTGTACAGAGTCAGGGAAATTTCAAAAAGAAAGATTATAAAAGAAGACATAGCAAGAATCTGACTACCATGCCTCCTTCTGTCACCCTCCCTAAGCAGGAAACCACCTCCTCCAGACATGTTTGTGTTTTACCCTTCCAGGAATATACAAAACTCAGGTTAAAAATGGCTGCAATTCCTGGCCTATCTGTTAGTGGCCTAATATACTAGCATGTGGACTAGTCTGCTGTGAAGTTGACAGTTTCTGAACAGCCAATATGTACCCATTCACTGCAGGTAAAGAAAGGGAGAAAGACTCACACTCACTCTGACTGAAAACAGCCAGCCATGACTGCAAGGGACCAGGACAAAAGAATTTCTATTAACTAACTTTCAAAGCTAACAATCCTGAAATCAGCTGCCTACCTACTGATGTCAATGTTATGGGTACCATTCAATGTAACAGTCACAATGCTGTATTCTCAGTTCTTCACAAACAATGCAGAGACTGATCCATACAGTTTTTTATAAAAAAAAGTCCATTTTTTAAAATTCACTTCTTGTTCTTAATCTTTGTGTTGAACTATTAGTTTTTCTTGAATTTTGTAAATAATAAACTCATTCTTTTGCTAGTTTAAGAAAACCTGGCTAAAGTGTTT
This sequence comes from Rhincodon typus, assembly GCF_021869965.1. Taxonomy (NCBI): domain Eukaryota; kingdom Metazoa; phylum Chordata; class Chondrichthyes; order Orectolobiformes; family Rhincodontidae; genus Rhincodon; species Rhincodon typus. The sequence goes on from NC_063341.1 coordinate 47,008,130, forward strand.
CCTTTTGAAACATAAATTCATTTGATCTGGGGGAAAGGTATTCACCCAGGGAAGGGATCCTTTTTAAATTAATTTTGTTTTGACACAGTTTGGAAAGGCAAATCGGGGCAGGACTGATACACTTAATAGTAAGATCCTGGGTCAGAGGCTCTTGGGTCTTACTTTAAATATTCTCTTGGGTCCAGTAACATAGGTGGCCTGAGCATCTTTTGGGGAGAATTTTCATTGACTTTCACTGTTTACCTCAGCACAATTCACCTGTAAATCAGTATAGCCCATGCAAAAGAATGTGAATTTTATAAGCATGTTATATTTGCCACAAATTAAGTTCCACAATTTTGTGCATTGATTTAAAACTGAATTCAAAGCTGGTAGGTTGACTTAGTCAATACTGGAAGATTCCACAAATTAAACTCGCTTAAAGCCTTCAAGGTGAATTAAAAAATTAAACTGGTTCTTTTGGGTGCAAGAACACTGTTTTAAAAGCTTTCTTTCTCTTATTCTCCTAATTTATCCAGAAACTGGCTACTACACTTCACCATAATTGTAACATTATAAAACAATGGCTCAGTGTATTTTTTTTAAACGTCATTGCATAATTCAGCTCCTGGCTTCTCTGTGCTTTCTGTGCCAGTTTGCCTCCACAATGACATCAGTGGCACACACATGCCAAGAACAACACTGTCCCTTGCTGTAAAGTTGATCACATCCATAAATGTTATCTGGAGATTTATACATCACGTCCCTGCAGAAATCATTCCTTTTTGATCTCCAGATAATGTGGAAGAGTGCTCAGATGTTGACTGTAGAACTGTTGCAGGAAAGTGGTTTGGATTAAACCTGCACCACATGCAGAAACAGCAGTAACACCTTATGCCTAACATCCTCTGGCTTGCCTTTTTCCGACTTCTTCATGCAAGCACAGCTTGGAGATCAGGTGTTGATTCCAGCCACACTGAAACTCAAGTCACTAGGGAACTGATGTTAGGAGTGAGCCGGCGTAAATGTTCACCAATTACCGTGAAGCTCAACAGGACATTAGGTGTTAGACTGAAATCAGTAGCAAGGTCCATTCAAAAACAAAAAAACACTAGAAGACTCAAATTGGACAAATGTATGCTGCACTTAATCTCAGGCCTCAAAGCTGAGAAACCCTGTTGCTCCAGCATTCAGTGTTCTTTTTGCTCACTCTCCCTATGGCAACTAGTTCTAGCATCTACTATAAACAGAATGCATTTCTACTTTAAAAGGTGCAGGCTAATTGTAAGTAATTCTAATGTTGGACAGACCTGAGCCTCCTACTGAAGCATGCGACTATTCAGCAGCCATGTTTTACCAATTGTGCATATCAGCAGGCAGCCTGAGGTCTGTATGTTGCCTGAATGTGATGCAAAGGGAGTGGGTTAAATGCATATTGCAGTTTTCAGGCCCTGTCCAATGCCAAGACTAATCTCTTTCAATGACTCACTTTTATTTATTAGTAATAGCTTTCTCCACCAAGTTATTGCTTAAAAAACTGACTGTCAGTTTGTATTTTTGTCTTATTTTTAATCTTCTTCAGTTCAAAGCTCAGAGGGGCTTATTCAAAACACCTCCTGATGCACACCCAGAACCAGATCTCTCCCTGAACAATTAGTGTGAGATGTATTATTGATTATCAAGATAGGCAGATAAATGGGTTCGTATTTTAGTCTTCAGGGAAACAGCTTCAATGACTTCCCTATTAGCATTTTGATCACCTTTCATGTAAATGTTTTCTTAAAGCTTGAGTGGAAAGATAATCAAAGAAATCCTGAGCCCTGCCACTAATCCTGAACATCACAATTTCAGTGCACATGCCCACAAAAGAAAACCACACAGATATTGTTCCCGGTAAAGCTGTGGGTTTAGTGCAATTGTATACAATTCATCCATGTTTTGATTACTAGGTGATAAAGTGGTGCAACGGATTAAAGAAACTGGCTGAGAAATGGCAGTTGAATACCAGTGTAAAAACGCTTACACAGCAAAATGCTGCGGGTACTGGAAATCTGAAAATGAAAACAGAAAATGCCAGAAATGTCAGGTAGCATCAATGGCAAGAAACAATGCTAATGTTTCAGATTGAGATGACCTCTTCTCGATCTGAAATGTTAACTCTCATCTCTCTACTCAATATGTTGCTTGATCCGCTGAGAATTTCCAGCATTTTCTGTTTTCGTTTCTACCATTTTAGTTGAAATTTTAACCTGTTTAAATAATTGTGCTAATTGTTCATTAACTAGTATTCAGTGGCATAATTTCAAGGCTGCTATTCTTTCAACTCCAGGACAACCCCTTAGAAGAGAGGTGAGGAGAAATTTCTTCAGCCAGAGTTTGGTGAATCAGTGGAACTCATTGCTGCAGAAGACTGAGGAGGCCAAGTCATTGAGTGACTTTAAGTTGGAGATAGATAGGCTATTGATTAATAAGGGGATCTGAGGTTACAGAAAGAAGGCAGAGAATGGGGTTGAGAAACATATCAGCTATGATCGAATGGCAGAGCAGACTCGATGGGCCAAATGGCCTAATTCTGGTTTGTATCTTATGGTCTTATCACAATGGAGGTGAAAGTTGACATAATCAAAAGATCTGAAAAAGGCAAAATGCCAATGAACTTTGGAAAAGAAATAGGCCTTAGCTGTTCCACAGTTGGAGCCATTTTAAAGGACAATGCACGCATTCTGAGAAAGTGAAGGGCTTTGAGCCAATGAAGGCTACAGTAGCTACTAAGCAAAGGAGTGGATTTGTGATAGAAATGGAAAAGCTGTTATTTGTTTGTCCTGAGGCAGCTTTAACGCTTATTCAAGAAAAAGCAAAAAGCCTGTACACAGTCTAAGTTTGGTGGTGAAAGTGATAGTGAAGGTTTCATTGCTAGTCGAGGTAGGTTTAATAGATTAAACTACAAGGGGTAGTTGCTAGTGCTGATCTTGATGCAGCAAGTGAATTTCCTGATGCTTTGGCTGAAATAATTCAGGAATGTACGGGTATAGTACTGAATAAGTATTCAACATTGATGAGACATTGATGTTTTGGAAGAAGATACCCTGACAAATATATATTGCGAAGGAGAAGTGTATGACAGGGCATAAATCTGCTAAAGATAGGTTGATCGTATTGCTTGTTACTAATGCTTTTGGTGATTGCCAGTTTAAGGCTATGCTTGTGCATCATGCTGAAAATCCTAGGGCTTTCAAGGGAATCTGGAAAGCATCACTTTCAGTCATAGAAACAATTTGGATGAGAATATAGGAGGCATGGTTAGTAGTTTGCGGATGACACCAAAATTGGTGGAATAGTGGACAGTGAAGAAGGTTATCCAAGAGTACCATCAGATCTTGGTCAGCTGGGCCAATGATCCAAACAGTGGCAGATGGAGTTTAATTTAGATAAATGTGAGATGTTGCATTTTGTAAGGAAAACCAGTGCAGTACTTACAAAGTTAGTGATAGGGCCCTGGGGAATGTTGTCGAACAGAAAGACCTAGCTGTGCAGATACATAGTTCCTTAGAAGTGCATCACAGGGAGACAAGATGGTGAAGAAAGCATTTGGCAGGCTTGCCTTCATTGTTCAATGCATTGAGTATAGGAGTCGGGATGCCATGTTGCTGCTGTACAAGACATTGGTGAGGCTACTTTTGGAGTACTGTTGTATGCAGGTAAAACAAATGTTTACAAATTAAGAAGTATGAACTCTTGAAAGTATTGAGAACTGTGAGAATAGTGCATGACTTCAAGTTGACTCAGACAGATTGAAGAAAAGGGTGGGCAAAAATCAGATAAAAATCAATGTAGAGAGTTTGAAGTGATACTCTTTTGTGGGATGAATGAGGTAAGCTTGAGTTGCAAAGTAAAGAACACAATTCCCAAAAGGGTGCAGGTGCAAAGGGACCTTGGAATGTAAATGCACAAATAATTGAAGATGACAGGGAAGATTGAGAACACAGCTAATAAGTTGGGCATATTCCCCACTCAACCATTTTCATTAAGCCATGGGATAAACCGTGATTCAATGGAGAGTGCAGGAGGGCATGCCAGGAGCAGCGCCAGGCATACCTGAAGTTGAGGTCTCAAACTGGTGAAGCTACCAAACGATTACTTGCATGCTAAACACCGAAAACAACAAATGATAGGCAAAGCTAAGTGATCCCACAACCAACGGATCAGATCTAAGTTCTGCAGTCCTGCCACATCCAGTCATGGATGGTGGTGGGCAATTAAACAACACACTGGAGGAGGAGGCTCCAAAAATATCCCCATCCTCAGTGATGGAAGAGCCCTGCACATCAGTGAAAAAGCTAAGGCTGAAGCATTAGCAGAAATCTTCAGCCAGAAGAGCCTAGTAGATGATCCATCTCAGCCTCCTCCAGTGGTCCCCAGCATTACAGATACCAGTCCTCGGCCAATTCGATTCACTCCATGTGAAATCAAGAAATGACTGGAGACACTGGATACTGGAAAGGCTATGGGCCCTGTCAACAATCTGGCAATAGTACTGAAGACCTGTGTTCCAGAACTTGCCACTCCCCTAGCCAAGCTGTTCCAGTACAGTTACAACACTGGTATCTAACCAACAATGTGGAAAATTGCCCAAGTATGTCCTGTACACACAAAGCAGGACAAATTCAATCTGGCCAATTATCACTCCATCAGTCTACACTCGATCATCAGTAAAGTGATGGAAGGTGTCATCAACAGTGCTACCAAGCAGCACCTGCTCAGCAATAACCTGCTCAGTGACGCCCAGTTTGGGTTCTACCAGGGCCACTCAGCTCCTGACCTCATTACAGCCTTGGTTCAAACATGGACAGAAGAGCTGAATTCCAGAGGTGAGGTGAGAGTGACAGCCCTTGATATCAAGGCTGTATTCGACTGAGTGTGGCATCAAGGATCCCTAGCAAACCTGGAATCAATGAGTAAGAGGGGGCAAACTCTCTGCTGGTTGAAGTCATACCTGACACATTGGAAGATGGTCGTGGTTGTTGGAGGTCAGTCATCTCAGCTCCAGAATATCTCTGCAAGAGTTCCTCAGGGTAGTGTTCTAGGCCCAACCATCTTCAGCTGCTTCAGCAATGATCGTCCCTCCATCATAAGAAAAGAAGTGGAGATGTTCACTGATGATTACACAACGTTCAGCACCATTCGTGACTCCTCAGATACTGAAGCAGTTCATGTTAAAATGCAACAAGATCTGAACAGTATCCAGGCTTGGGCTAACAAGTGGCAAGTGACATTCACGCCACACAAATGTCAGGTTATGACCATCACCAGTAAGAGACAATCTAACCACCGTCTCTTGACATTCAAATGTGTTACCATCACTGAATTCCCCCACTATCAACATCCTGTGTGTTATTACTGACCAGAAACTCAACTGGACTCACCATATAAACACAGTGGCTACAAGAGCAGGCCAGAAGCTAGGAATACTGCGGCAGGTAACTCACCTCCTGACTCCCCAAAGCCTGTCCACCATCTGCAAGACACAAGTCAGGGGTGTGATGGAATACCCCCCACCTGCCTGGATGGGTGTAATCCCAGCAACATTCAAGAAGCTTGACACCATCAAGGACAAAGCAGCCCGCTTGATTGGCTCTACATCCACAAACATTCACTCCCTCCACCACTGTTACTCAGTAGCAGCAATGTGCACTACATGCAAGATGCACTGCAGAAATTCACCAAAGAAAATCTCACAGCACCTTCCAAACCCACGTGCACTTCCAGTGAGAAGGACAAGGGCAGCAGATAAATGAAAACACCACTACCTGCAAGTTCCCCTTGAAGCCACTCATTGTCCTGGCTTGGAAATATATTACCGTTCCTTCACTTTTGCTGGCTGAAAATCCTGGAATTCCCTACCTAATAGCATTGTGGGTCAACCCACAGCAGCTGGACTGCAGCAGTTTAAGAAGGCAGCTCATCACCACCTTTTAAAGGGCAACTAGGGGTGGGCAAGAAATGCTGGCCAGCCAGCGACACCCATATCCCACAAAATGACGAAAGAGAAAAAGACATTCAGAATCCTGGGCTTTATCAATAGAGGCATACAGCAACAAAGAAAGGAAGTTATGATAAAATCTTTAAAGGGCTCCCCACTTATTTCTACACCAATAAGTTAACATCTTGCCTATGTTGACCAGATCCACTTTTCTTGTGCCTGTGCAATTTGAACCTTTCTATCCCAACGTCAACATACAGTGATAACCTAATGAGTTGACAAGCTGTCTTGGTTTCAACCCTAATATCTCCCGTTTGAAAGAACAACATTGAAGTTTAATGTTTCAACTAAAATAATACAATAATAAAAAAATTAAAAGGAGACGCATTTTATTAAGACAGAAGTACACACTGATGCTAAAAGAATCACATGTTTTGGTTATTTGCTGTCAAAAAATCATGGCTAAGTGTGGCATAAAAAGAACATTTAACTTTCAAGCACTTGAAACCAAGTACAGGACATTGAACAAAAACAAGTTGCTGGAAAAGCTAGCAGGTCTGGCAGCATCTGCAGAGAAAAAAATCAGAGTTAACGTTTCGGGGGAACTGTTCTGAGGAAGGGTCACTGGACCCGAAACGTTAACTCTGATTTTTTTCTCTACAGATGCTGCCAGACCTGCTGAGCTTTTCCAGCAACTTCTGTTTTTGCTCCTGATTTAGAGCATCCACAGTTCTTTCGGTTTTTACAGGGCATTGAAGACACTTGAAGAAAGAAGACAAAGCAAATAAATTCAAACTGAATTGATTGTCAGAAACAATACATTAAGTGGTGGGATACAGATTGCTGAGAAAATTAAAGAAGATGAGAATAGAATATTAACACCAAAAAGATGTGACTCGTAAAAAAAGTCTGGGCTTAAAGAATATGGTCTTCACTTGGTACAATGACACAGTTAAAACTAAACCAAGCAGTGCTTTAACTAAAGATGTTGTGGAGGAAGTTTTAAAGAAACTTGTTGGACTAAAACCTGGTATTGTCTGACTTATGAGCTTGTCCACCCCAATCCCATACCGGCACCTCCACATCGAGGAGGAAGTTGAAAGCTTTGCAAAGAAGATGGATTCCAGACAACTTTACTCCTGGCAGCAGTTGGTTTACGTGGTTTAAATTGTGATATAACTTTGTCTACAAGTGGATTTGTGAGGTAGATTCATCCACGGAATCTGGATGACTGGCATTAGCATATTAAAGAACTTATTCAAAGCAAAATGTCAGAAATATCTTTAATGAAGCTGAAATTGCCCTCTTCTACAAGTCCAGACCGGATAAACTTACTGCGCTCTGGGCCAAGCTGCAACTGGGAGTAACCAACTAATGGCTTGTTACCCATCGGCAAGTTCAAAAAGCCAAGGTACATGAACTGTGTCAACTATTTGTCAGTCAGTTATGAAGCAAACCAAAAGGCCTATAACATTAATAATTTTTACTTCACAGATTCGGCCACATTATCACTACAAGCAGGTCCAGAAACACAATGTCCTATTACTTGTGGATCATTGCTTAGCTCATCCTAGTGTTTAAGGATTAAAAGTCGTACTGTGGGTTTTTCTCCCACCCAATTTAACTTCAGTTACTCAGCCAATGGACCATGGTATAACTAGAATTTAAAATGGTTTTACCACAAGATGTTTGTCCATAAGAAAATCGTCTGCGTGGAATTTGATGCAAACTTCAACATAATGTTGCTTCAAGCAATGAGCACCCATAAGAAAGCCTGGGATGTGTCAAAGCAGGAAATAATTCAATTTTGCCTCATGTGTACAACTTAGTTTGAAACTATTAATAAAAGCTTCAATGGATTTTCACCATGTAATTCATGGAAGATAATGCCGACCCTGCACCCTTCTCAAAACTCGGACTGGTAAAGGGAGATTTTTTAACGGCTACAGCTTCTACTGATGATGATACTGAATGTTGTGTCACACTAATCGACAACGATGCCATTGTAGAAGTAATTAGAAAGACAGAAGCTTCTGAGGAGGCAGCAGACATAAGCTGAACAGCCATACATTACCAGACTTGAAGTATCCAAGAAGTTAGATTCAATGCACGACTATTTTTAACAGCCCACCTGTATAATAAAAAACTAGTGAAGTTACTGGACCAGCTTTCCAGTCTTGGAAAGAAGGAGCAATTGTCCAGTATAAAGCAACTACCATTGAAATTTATTTTCAAAACTATCTGATGATCATAAAAACCAAAAGAACTGCGGATGCTGTAAATCAGGAACGAAAACAAAGTTGCTGGAAAAGCTCAGCAGGTCTGGCAGCATCTGTGAAGGGAAAATATAGAGTTAACATTTCGGGTCTGGTTCTGAGGAAGGGTCACCTGACCTGAAATGTTAGCTCTCTTTTCTCCTTCACAGATGCTGCCAGACCCGCTGAGCTTTTCCAGCAACTTTGTTTTTTTAATCTGATGATCATATTTGCTAACCAGTGTTTTAGACTGTATATTCTATTGCTTGTATTTCAATTGTACACAGTTCTACAACTGAAAATTAGTTTTAGGATTTTGCGATTGTGTTTTGTGCTCTTTTAAAATATTGGTAATCAGTGATACACATGGTCATAAAAAAATTGATAATACAATCTATTGTCAAGCAGTACACAATATGTAATCATACATGTACTGAGATATATATCATGTGGCCCACCATTTCCTTGGATCAGTAATGTCAACAACCTGTTATGTGGACAAAGATTATATGGGCCCAGGGCTGTTAATATAAATGTGTTGCAGTCTATAAAATGCTGATTCAATCTTAACTGGGGTATTGTGTCCAAATCTGGAAATTTTGTAGGCGTTAGAGAGGATGCAGAAAAATATTATAGCATAGTTTTTGGAGATGAAGGACTTCAGTAATGTGGATAGGTTGGAGAAGATGCAATTGTTCATTTTAGTGAAAGTTAAGAGGCAGTTTGATAAAAATGTTTAAAATCATGAGCGTTCTGAACAGTGTTGATTAGGAGAAACTGTTATTATTGACAGAAGGGTGGAAATCTAGAGAACTCCATTTTATGGCGAATGGCAAAGAACTAAATGCATTACGTGGAAAATATATTTTTCTGCTGCAAGTGTTTAGGATTTAGAATGCAGTGCCAGTGTGTTATGGAAGCAGATTTCAGTCATGGCTTTCAAATGGAAATGGAGAACTATCTGAAGAGAAAACATGTGCGGGGATAAGAGCAAGGGAGTGAAATTAGTTGAGTGTTCCTGCAGAGAGTCAGCAGGAATGCAATGGGTCAAATGGCTTCCTTCTGTGATGTAGCCATTCTTTGATTTTATAAAAAAAATGATTTTTGCAAGAATTCTATAAACACAATGTAACAGATCCTTGAACATTCTGAAGAGACTTGAGGTACTTTATGTAAAAGGTACAATAGTCACAAATATCACAATGAAATATTTTCTTCCGAACATGTAGCTCAAATGTGCAGAAACATATCGTTAAAGAGCTGCTTTTCCTATTAAAAAAAAGTTGTAAATTGAAAAACATAAGAATGTAGGAACAAAAAAAGCTTGTTTACAATTTGCAGAATCTGCTTAAACATTATTTGTAACTGACATTGGCGTCATGCCCAATTTCCTTTGGGACCGATTTTCTCTACTGATTAAATCAAAAATATGTCCATCATTTATTGAATGTTCAAATATTATAAGAAACAACTGCTTGATCGTAAAATACCTATGAATTAAGAGGACCACTGGGCTCATCTTATTTAATTCACACAGGAAGAAGCTGAAGCTCCCCCCCTCCATTACAGTGCCCAGTTGTTTCTTAATTGATTTTTGTGCTCCTGCCAGTAAAATCTGTTATGTTCTATGCCTCGCAGCAGATATGCAATATACCTTTAAGGGACATGATGACATCACTCTATCGTGGCACATGACCTAATGGTGGAAAGGTCTCAGTTGCCATCACACTGAGTCCTCTTGCAGTATGATGTGCTGAGGAAGGCATGCTACACTATGTTGAATTGTAAAGCTAAAGCACAGCCATGCAAGTGCTTGTGGTTGTAGTGTGCATAAGTAGATGCAAGTTGCGGAAGAAAACTGAATCCACATTTCATTCATATGTTACAGAAACTAACATAAGCATCACTTCACAATAGTTGCAGATTGTCAACTGGACGTGTCATACCATGTCCAGAATCGTGAAACCACTCTAAAACCTGACTGTTTCCTTTTTGTGTCAATGAGCAGAAATGTACAGAGATATGGTCTGATCTAAGCATATTCAGTTTCCCTGTATTTTACTGTACTAGTTTTACAGTTCAATATTCTATTGACTTTATCATTTGTTGATTTTCTCTCATTTGACACATTGAATGCTGAATCTAAATATGCCAAACACTTATCCCTCAAAACCTAAAGGCCAGTGTTCAAAGCATCTATTTTGGACATACTGATGTGAAGGCCCCCATATCAGTGGGGTACAGATACAAAGATTTTAAATGTTGTTCCTGGCGCTGGGTAACATTATATTGTGTTGAGTCCGTCACACCCATTGGCCGTTAGTAGCTGTCACAGGGCATCGGGGATGATTCTTGGTGCATTCAATTGTGTGTGATGCCCATCCAGTATACTTCTTTTCACAGTAGACCTCTGGAAACTGAGTTCACAAGTTCTGGAGCACAGATCGAATCCAATGATTAGTAAAGAGCATGGTAAGTGTAGGAATGCAGCAATATGGTACCTGAATCGAGTGAGATGAAGGCCGAGTGAATTACTGGCCAACGACTATTAGAAATTGATTCAAAGTGGAAACTCAGCTGATATGTCCTTTCAAGTCTAAGTTTGCAGATGTAAAGTCAGATTATGTGAGCAAGTAAAATAGCTGAAGTAAGGGAGGAAGTTGCCTGATTCTGGATGTTAGAATAAAAACACCTGTGTTTCACTTGTCTAAAAGAGGTTTAGAATAGCTAAACAGGTTCTCAGAGCAGACCTTTATAAGAAGGAGATATTCATCATATGGGTTGTAAGGAGCACAGTTAGTGTGGGACTGCAGCAGCGTGGGACCTTGGCAGAGTGAGGCAAAAACTGAGTGAGTGAGTTCTAACTGTTCTTTTTCATATCCATGGGATGCAGATATCAGTGGCTTGGCCAGCATTTTTCCCAACCCTAATTGCCCAGTTCGCCAATTGCTGTGGGTCTGGAGTCACATGTAGGCCAGTCCAGGTAAGGATGGCAGATTTCCTTCCCTCAAGTATAGTAGTAAACCAGATTTTTTTTCTGACAATTGTCCACGGTTGTGTGGTCGTCCATTACTATTTGATATTCGATTCAAAGTGGAAATCGGTGCAAAGTTGGGCAGAGGTACTTAAATGAGGGTTTACTGCAAGAAGTCAACTTTCCAGAGCAAGAGTTAAGTAGAAGATGAAAGGCGTGGATCGAGAGAACGACCTGCAGGGAGACCAGCAGCAAATTGAGGACATGGACCACAGGCTGATGTGAGTACAAGGAAAACAGCTATGGGTGAATAGGACTAGTGAACATTTCCCATCTTTAAAGTAAAAGTCAGGTCCTCAGTTTATGTTCAGGTTTCCAGAGATTATCTTATTATTTTCTTAAAAATAATCCTTACATATTGATACTGGTGATTTTTAAATAACTTTTAAAAATAAAAACAATATATATATCCCTCCCTCCTCCTCCAACCAAGTAGAAGTCACGGTGGGGACCACAAGCCAGGGAAAGGGAGTGATCTTGCCCTGCTGCAGGTGACTACAAGGGAGACAGCTGATTGGTGAGTAGCAGGTAAGTCCTCCCAACTTCTATCACTTATTGGACATGTTTCTGGCTTCTAATCTGTAAGGGTAATACACGGATCAGGAAAGAAGGGCCACAGATAAATGGATTTGATTCAATCTAAGGTAAAGTATGCTCCAAGTTTTAATTTAAATAGATAGACCATGGCAGGAGAGCTGAAAGTCTTGGTTTGCTCCTCTTGCTCCATGTGGCAGGCCAGGACAGTTCCAGTCCCACCCCCCGGTCAGCATGTGTGCAGGAAGTGTCTCCAGCTACAGCTCCTGGAAGCTCGAGTTTCAGAGCTGGAATGGCGGCTGGGGCATCTGCAAGGCAGAGAGCATGGTGGATAGCACATATAGAGAGGTGGGTCACACCACAGGCTCAGACTCTGCAGGCAGGAAGGGAATAGGTGACCACCAGACAGGGCAAAAGAGATAGGCAGGTCGTGCAGGAATCTCCTGTGGCCATTCCCCTGCAAAACAGTTATACAGTTGAGGGGAATGACTTCCCAGGGGAAAGCAGCAGCAGCCAAGCTCGTTGTGCCATGGTTGGTTCTGCTGTAGAGGGGAGAGGTAAAAAGTGTGCCAGGGCATTAGTTATAGGGAAATCAATTGTAAGGGGGAATAGACAGGTGTTTCTGAAGCTGCCAACAAGACTCCAGGATGGTATGTTGCTTCCCTGGTGCTAGGGTCAAGGGTGTCTCGGAATGGGTACAGGACATTCTGGAGGGGCAGTGAGAACAGACAGTGGTCGAGGTACATATCAATACAAATGACATATGTAAAAAAAGGGATGGGGCAGAATACAGGGAGCTAGGAAGAAAGTTAAGAAATCAGACCCCAAAGGTAAGTGATCTCAGGATTACTCCTGGTGCCACGTGTTAGTCAGAGGAGAAATGACAGGATATATTAGATGAATATGTGGCTGCAATGATGGTGTCATGGGGATGGGTGACGGGGGTGGGGGGTGGGGTGGTTTCAGATTCCTGGGGCATTGGAACCGGTTTTAGGGGACGTGGGATCTGTCCAAATTGGACAGGTTACACTTGGGCAGGACTGGGATTGATGTTCTAGGGGGAGTGTTTGCTGGAGGGGTTGGGGACGGTTTGAACTAACATGCCAGGGGTGATGGGAACGTATGTAAGGAGTCGGAGAAGGAGGGAGCAAGGACAAAAACAAAAGTTAGAAAAGAGAACAAGAAAAGTGATAGGCAGAGAAACCAAGAACAAGGTTCAAACAGGGCTATTGAGAACGTTAAAAGGACAAGCTTAAAGGCTTTGTGCCTTAATGTGTGGCACATCTGCAATAAAGTGGATGAACTAATCGCACAGATAGACATAAATGGGTCCAATATATTTGGGATTACAGAGACATGGCTGCAGGGTGATCAGGGTTGGAAACTGAATGTCCCAGGGTGTTCAGTATTTAGGAAGGACAGGAAAAAAGGAAAAGGTGGCGGAGCAACATTACTGGTTAAAGAGGAAATTAACACAATAGTGAGGAAGCACATTAGCTCTGATAATGTGGAGTCTGTATGGGTCGAGTTGAGAAATACCAAGGGCAAAAAAACATTTGTGGGTACCATATATAGACCCCCAAACTGCAGTGGTGATGGTGGGAATGGCATTAAACAAGAAATTAGAGATGCATGTGATAATGGAATGTCGGTGATCATGGATAAGTTTAATCTGCACATAAATTAGGCAAATCAAATTAGCCACAATGCCATAGAGGAGGAATATGGGATGGTTTTCTTGACCAATATGTGGAGGAACCAATTAGAGAGCAGGCCATCTTAGACTGGGTACTGTATAATCAATGCAATCCAGCTGTGCGAGACCCCTTAGGGATGAGCAAACATAATATGATAGAATTTTTTATCAAAATGGAGAGTGAGGTAGTTGATTCGGAGACTTGGGTGCTGAATCTTAATAAAGGAAACCATGAAGATATGAGACATATGTTGGCCTTGATAGATTGGGGAGAGTTACTTAAAGGGATGACAGTGGATAGGCAATGGCAAACATTCATGAACGCATGGGGAAATTGCAACAACTGTTTATTTCTGTCTGGCACAAAAGCAAAATGGGTAAGACAGCCAATCAATGGCTTACAAAGGAAATAAGAGACAGTATCCAATCCAAGGAAGAAGAATACAGATTGGCCAAAAAAAAAAATATGTCTGAGGATTGGGAGCAGTTTAGAATTCAGCAAAGAAGGACCAAGGGATTGATTAAGAAGGGGAAAATGACAGTACGAAAGTAAGTTTGCAGGGAACATAAAGACTGATGCTAAGAATTTCTATAGGTATGTGAAAACAAAGAGATTAGTGAAGACAAATGTAGATCTCCTACAGACAGAAACGGGGGAATATATAATAGGGGACAAAGAAATGGCTGAGCAACTGAATACCTACTTTGGTTCTGTCTTCACAAAAGAGGACACAAATCAGATACCAAAAATGCTGAAGAATGCAAGATTTAGTAAGAGGGAAAAATCGAAGAATTGAAGTAGATCAATATTAGTGAAGAAATGGTCTTGGGAAAATTGTTGGGATTGAAGGCCAATAAATCCCCAGGGCCTGATAATTTACATCCCAGAGTACCTAAGGAAGTAGCACTGGAAATGGTGGATGCATTGGTGGTCATCTTCCAGGATTCTATAGACTCTGGAACAGATTGGAGAGTAGCTAATATTACTCCAATATTCAGAAAAGGAGGTAGAGAGAAAACAGGGAATTACAGACGAGTAAGCCTAACATCTGTAGTGGGGAAAATTCTTGGATCCATTATCAAGGATTTTATAGCAGAGCATTTAGAAAGCAGTGGCAGGATCAGACAGTCAACATGGATTAATGAAGGGGAAGTCATGCTTGATGAATCTGTTGGAATTCTATGAAAATGTAACTAGTAGAGTTGACAACGGGAAGCCAGTCAATGTGGTATATTTGGACTTTCAGAAAACGTTTGACAAAGTCCAAAATGGTCTGTGACCCTGGTTTTGGACTCCCCAGTCATTGGGAACATGCTTCCTGCATTCACCCTATCTAGTCCTGATGGAATTTTATAGGTTTCTATGAAATCACTCCCACCCTATGATCTAGAACACAATTATGCCAATGAACAGGGCCGCATTGGGCTCCAGGGGAACAGCATTGCTCTCCTATGAAAACAATTTGGGCTGTTGTGCCTGCAGAATCTCCTCCCTCAGAGATGCCATGGGGTTTGTGTGTTCAATGTTGTTTCTTTTAGAAAAAGCTGACAGCCACAATCATTTCTGTCTGGCTTTTCTGTTTGATTCCAGACTGTATCTGTAGACGTTCTATATTTTCAGTTTCCTTTGTTAACCTGTTTACTCCTTTAGTTTATTTGCATCCCCTTATTTCTTTTACATCTTTATATTCTATTGCCTGGTTGTGTATCTTTTATATTATTTAAGCAATCTCCTGCTTTTCTTTTAACAGTTACAATTCATTATTATTCTCTGTATTCTCGGAGTTGTGCCCCCCTTTGTTTATAATTCATTTAAAAGGCTTTAATTTTCCATTTTTGCATCTTGAAGAAGGGCACCTGTCGTGAACATTATTTCCATAGCCACCAGCTGACCTGTTGCGTGTTTCCAGGATATTTTTGTCTTTTAGATTTCTATTGCTCATGTTTTTGATTTTTCTTTCTATTTTGCTCTGCATCTATTTGACAACATTTAACACAGAGAACAGCAAGTACAGTTTGAACATGGGAAAACATTTTTTTTCTTTGTTTTCATTTGAGTGGATTTTCTTTCCTCATCAAGCAGTAGGAAATGAAACAGTTTTTAAATATTTATTACACTTAGCATTAACATAAAATATTCCCAGATCAAATGTGCAAGCATGGGTTTGATGTCGAGTAATATTCCCCATGTTCTTAATTACAACCTCAAAAGTGTACCTGTATTTCATCGTAATAATATTTCTGATGTGAGCCACAATTGCGACCTTTCTCATCAAGACCACACATCTTCTGGGAACTGGTGCTAATTATGAACAACTTTGCACGTGGACCCTGTTAAGAACATGATCGAAACTAACCATTCTCATTTCACTCAGGCATCTCACAGCATAGAAAATGAAAAGATTTTAATGGATTTGAACTCAAAGCCCAGAGGTGCACACAGTTTTGCAACACAAACTACCCACGATATGGCATTCAGAGCAAATGGCAGTCTGACTCAGAGTGACATAGAATGGCCGGAGAAGGAGATGGAATTAACCAATTTGATGCTGTGGGTGCTATCTTCCAGGGTTGTAGGAAAGGGACATCATTAGTAGACTTAGAGCAAGCTTTTTTCTGCATTACATTACTCATGAGCACTTGGTTTAAGGAAGACAAAAGGAGAAGGTGCTTCAACCTTAGATTCACTCATTTTGATAAGAAATTTAGTAAAAGTATCTGCTGATCAGGAAGTTACACTGAAATAGACTGAAGTTACACTGAAACTTTACACTGTAAAGTTTTTAAAAGTCATGGGCGTTTTACTAGCATGTAAAGTGACTTTGGTGTTTGCTGAACTGTTGAAATCAGCAGGAAAAGGTGAATAAATGAAATTTGCATGGAAGTAGACCAAAACGTATTGCTTTCTATGTACATATTTTGCAAACGTAGAAAACAATATTCATTCAAATTAAGCCAGAAATGAGAAAAACTTATTGTAAAAGCTTGCACAGCTCAGCAAACACAATGGGC
The DNA here is from genome assembly GCF_021869965.1 of Rhincodon typus. NCBI lineage: Eukaryota > Metazoa > Chordata > Chondrichthyes > Orectolobiformes > Rhincodontidae > Rhincodon > Rhincodon typus. The sequence continues at coordinate 47,024,620 of NC_063341.1, forward strand.
AGATTCTGAAGGGATGATCCTTTCAAACCAAGATGAAGAAAATTTTTTTTTTCAGCCAGAAGGTGGTTACTCCGTGGAAATCATTGCCACAGAGGGTTGTGGAGGAGAATTCACTGTGTGTATTTAAGGTAGAGATAGATAGGTTCTTGCTTAGTAAGGGGATCAAAGGTCAAGGGAAAAAGGCAGGAGAATGGGGTAGATAAACATGTCAGCCATGATCAAATAGCATACCAGACTTGATGACTAAATGGCCTAATTCTGCTCCTATATCTTATGGTCTCATGGTCTTTTTATTCTCTCCCTACAGTTGAATTTAGAGGAAGACAGGCATTTAATTGAGTAGGAGAGTAATGGATGGGTACCTTCCCATCTCTGTCCTGATTTATTCTGCTTCTGGATGGCCTTCCCAGCTTGGTCCAATTGAGACCTTTAAGTGAGTAATTAATGCCCCTTAAGGGTCTCATTCTGCCATGACTATTATTCAATCAGTGACATGTGGGACAGTTACCATGAGAAGATCTGGGCACTGCGCTCCCAAAAGGATTCCTTCTTGTCAGGCACTCAGTCCTGATGAAGGGAGCTGACCTTAAAAGTTCAGTAAGAGATGATTCACTGAGATGGAGGGATTATTTATGAACAAAGGCTAAACAGGTTGGGGCTCTTCTTATTGGAATTCAGAAGAATGAAAAATGATCACATTGTAACATATAGGATTCTTAAGGGTCTTAATAGAATGAAAGTTGAGAGGAGTTTCCCTTCAGGGGAGAGTCTAGGACCAGAGGGCAAAGGCTCAAAATAACAGGCACAATTTAAGACTGGGATGAAGAAGAATTTCTCCTCTGAGAAGGATGTGAGTTTTTAGAACTTTTTACCATGGAGAGCTTTGGGGGTAGTGTCCTTGGGCATTATTAAGGCTGAGATAGGTAGATTCTTGATCAGTCAGGGAATCAAGGGTTACTGGGAATCTGTAGGAAATTGGGGCATGGGAACTCCAGCTCATATTCCTCATGGCATGAGGAACAGGGAGAAACACATGGGAAAGTCACCCCCTGCCTTTCCTTCTGATCGTCAACTCAATGACTTCCAGCTTGCCCTCGTTTACCTGTATCTTTGATCCCTTGGTGATCTTTAGCTCTTCTCTGAGGGCATTACTGGGAGAAATCACTACTTCCATTGGCACTACCTATAATGGTCAGCACTGCCAAGCTCTGATGGGCTGGAAGCCATTGTGAGGAATTGGAATTTTAACCCGATAGTCTTTGATCATGGAAAACAGCACTGTGGGCGACTTAAATGTCTGAGTGGCACATAATTCCAGTGGGCATTCCTGAAAGAGGTAACACAGGGATTTCACTGGCTCTCTAGCTGGTGGATAAAATCCTTGTTGCCTGTATTGAAGCAATTGTATTTTAGCCTAGCACTGATTCTGCCTTTACAGGGAAGTTAGCTTACTCCAAATCGTGCAACAGCAAAAGTAAAATCACAACTAAAATATAACTAACAGCAGTGAGTGCAATGGGTTTAGAATGTACAATTTCTGATCACTTAACAGAAACATGGATTTATTAGCTTAGATATGTCAACGTGTGAAATAGTTTAAATACTGGAAAAGAGTATTACAGCAAAAAATTTCAATTTAAAAATGAAGAAATTGACTAAAAAGCAGAGGATAAGCAGCTTGCACTTTCTAAATAATATTAGCTTTGTTCGACAGGTGTTTGATCTTCCAGTCAGTATCTGACTCCTTACATACTTTATGACATTGGACATGTGCTGGAAAATAGTGAAATCTTCTAATGATGGAAATTAAATAAAATTCTTGATAACATATGGCTGGGAGCTAAGGAAAAATATCTACTAAATGTTATTTTGCCTGCAGCAAATGTTATTCTTTTAACAACAAAAGGAAGGAGAAATGAGAATGGACTATTTATTGCATGTTGCCATTAGCTCAGCGTTATACACTGTACAGAATCTAATCTGATAAATTTTCTCTGCCACCAAAGTCTACAGCTGCAAATTTGAATTATAAGTGGAAAATGCTGGCAATATTTAGTAAAGTTCAGCAACGTCTGTGTAGAGAGAAACAGGTCAAGTTTCAGATTTCTGACTCTTCTTCAAGACTGGAATATGTTTCTGACGTAAGCAAGTGTAAAGGCTAGGATTGCAGTCAGCACAGGAAAGACCAAAAGGGAAGATCTGTGATAGGGTACAATGTGGGAGAGATTAAATGGCTAAAGGGATAATCAGGGGAATTGGTTGATGGGAGAAGAATAGCAACAAAATATAATCTAGAACAGTAATTGGCATAATGAGACTTATCCAGAACAGAATCATTAGCAATGATAACAATAACTTACATAGTTATTTTATATAGCCCCTTTAAGGTAATACACAAGTCAAGGCATGTCCCAGAAGCATCACAAACCAAAGTATGATACAGAACCATATTAGGATATATTACGTCAGTTGAGCAAAAGCTTGGTTAAAGAGAGAGATTTTAAGGAGTGACTTAAAGGAGGAAAGTGAGGGGGGAGGTGGAAAAATGAGAGTAGGAATTCCAAGTCTTGAGACCTAAACATCTGAACACTTAAACGACACCACTTATAGAGCACATAAAATTGGGGTTACAAAAGAAGGCAGAATTAGAAAAGTACAGATATCTTGGAGGGTTGTAGCAGTGGAGGAGATGTGAGTTGGGGCTAATCTTTCTATACAGCTGCAACATGACTGGCCAATTTTTATACTCTATGCCCCAGCTGATGATGGCAGGTTTGTCATATGCTTTCTTGACAAGAAAACTATGGAGCTGTACACTAAATCCCTCTGTATGTTAATGTTTCTAAGGGTTCTGCCATTTACTGTATATTTCTCTCCTATATTAGATCTTCCAAAGTGCATCACCTCACATTCGTCCAGATTAAATTCCACATGCAATTACTCAGCTTATGTCTCCAGTTTATCTATATCCTGCTGTATCCTCTGGCAATCATCCTCACTATCTGCAGCTCCCCCAATCTTTCTGTTGTCCGCATATAGGTAGACCAGATAAGTGTGGTAGAAATCCCTGAAAGGGGATTAGGAAATACATTGAGTTATTACAAAGATTTGTGTTGATGTTTCATGATACAAACTTTATAAGTGTAGATTTTTTTTTAGAATTGAAATGAATTTTCAAGCCGCCCTGGTGGAAATTAAAGCTTGGTTGATACAGCACAATATAGCGAATGCATGATCAGACGCATGGCTTGAGCAAGGGGATTGAGAGAGGTAGAAATCAGTTTGAATTTAACATTGCCTATCTTGTCTCAGGTTCCTATAAGCCTGTCACAATGTATGACTGCCAGCAGCTGTAGAGAAGGTTTCATTCAAACTGTCCTGCAGTCTTGTCTGGGGGAGGATGAATGGTGCTTACATTAATGCTAGTTTGTGCAGGACGGAACATGCATTATATCTCACTTCAAGGTTGGACTCTTGTTTCTTTTGACAGCAACTGCAGATTGGTACAGGCACATGACTCCCACACCAGCAGCCCTGGTTTATTCAAGGTCAAGTCAAAATAGATGAAATTGCTGATTTCTGTTTAAATTCCCTGTCACAAAGCTTAGAAGTGGTTCCCTCTCTGAACAGGTTTTGCAGAAAATGCTTAGATACAGTGTGCTATCGTTCTGGTTGTAGATTTTGCAGATATTTACAGTGAAAGTCAGTGAGGGTCATTTAATGATTGGACAGTTAATTATTTTAAATATTTTCAATTAGATAGAAACTAGGAGCAGGAGTGCGCCATTGGGCTCTTTGAGATTGCTCTGCCATTCATTATGATTATGACTGATCCTCTTTCTCAATGTCAGGCTTTCACTTTCTCCCCATACCCTTGGTGCTTTTTAAAATCTATCGCTTTCTTGAATATATTCAGTGACTTCACCGTGGTAGAGAATTCCACAGGAAAACTATCCCTTGAGTGAATAAATATTTTCTCATCTGCGTACTAACATCCTCCCTGCATCTAATCAGTCTAGCCCTGTTAGAATTTTATATTTCAATCAGATCTCCTCTCAACGTTCTAGAATCTAGAGAATGCTGGCCCAGTTGAACCAATTTCTCCTCACAGGGCATTCCTGCCATCCCTAGTATCAGCTAAGTTAACCTCTGCTGCACTCGCTTTATGGCAAGTATATCCTTCCTTAGGTGGAGAGACTATAATTGTAGTCTGTATAGTTTATAGTGAAATTGAGGGACAGTCAATTGGAAGTGCTCAACATTAACATGCAGTAATGCTGGCAGGTCAAGTAGAAAAATAAATTGCATCAACTATCTGTGTCTGATAGGAAATGTATGCTTTTTTTTCAAGATTTGCACAAAGAGAGCTATAATTGAGACTGTAATTCTACTGAATTCAAATTCGCTTGCAATGAAGACCAATATACCATTTGCCTTCCTAATTGCCTGCTGCATCTACCTGTTTACATTCATTGACTGGTGTGCAAGGACACTTGGATCCCTTTGTGCATCCACACATCCCAACCTTTCATAATTTAAGTAATGTTATTCATTTCTGTTTTTCACACCAAATTCATATTTAGTCTCGTTGCACTTCATCTGCCTCTCATTTACCCACTCACTGAACTTGTCTAAATCATCTTGAAGCTTCCTTACGTCCTGTTCATAACTCAACTCCACCCAGTTTTATACCATTAGCAAAGTTGGAAATGTTGCCTTTTGTTCCCTTATTGAGGCCATTTATATATTTGATTAGTTGAGGACCAAACATTGATCCTTGCAGTGCTCCACTAGTCACTGCCTGCCACTCAGAAAAAGACCCATTTATTCCCACTTTCTGTTTCCTGGCTGAAAATCAATTCTCAGTCCATGCCAATATATTACTCCCTGTCCCATGTGCTTTAATATTAGCCATTAACCTCTTATGAGGGCTCTGATCAAAGGCTTTCTGAAAATCCAAGTACAGCATATCCACTGGTTCTTCCCTACCTATTCTACAAGTTACATCCTCAAAAAAAACTGCTGATTGTTAAGCATGATTCATAAATCCACACTTTGTCCAATCTGTTAATATTTTCCACATGTTCTGTATCACATCTTTTCTAATAGACCCCAGCATTTTTTCCACCACTAATCGAGCTGGTCTGCAATTCTGTTTTTTCACCCTCTCTCATTTTAAATAGTAGATTCAAAATGAAAAGTCCAATTTGATTAGAGTGCTTTACTTTTTAAAAAAAATGTTATTGAAATATTTTCCCGGTTTTAATTCATCCCAGGAATGTAGGATTTACTGGCTAAATGAGTGTTTATTGCTCCTGTCTAATTGCCTTGGAGGAAATGGTGTAGATCTGCTTCTTGAACAGCTGCAGTCCTCTTGGTTTAGGTACACCCACAATACTGACAAATGCCAGGATTTTGACCAACATTCAGGGTGGATGTTGAAATCCCCCATCTAAACTACATACTGAAACCTTGCCATCCTCGGTGCTTCCACCCAAGTATTGTTCAACATGGTGGAGCACAGAGGGCACGTTCGGCACAACTACTATCTTCCAACAGTGAGAAATTTCATTAGGATAGCTCTCTTTGTGCAAATCTTGAAAAAAAAGCATACATTTCCTATCAGGCACAGATAGTTGATGCAATTTATTTTTCTACTTGACCTGCCAGCATTACTGCATGTTAATGTTAAGCACTTCCAATTGACTGTCCCTCACTTTCATTATAAACTAATTACTTTAAGTAATAAATCTGGAAATTTTCAGGAAAGACGCCTTTCCTGCTCTGCATTTCAGATGTGAGGCAGAAATGTTTTGAAACTAAAGGTCCTCCTTCACCTATTAGTGTGCAATTCCTAGCCCCTTCATTGATAAGAGATTTTGAAGGAAGATTTACCTAATCATAAACTCATAGTAATCCTTATTAAACTACAAAATACCTTATTCTACATGCAGCAATGCTGTCTTCATTATATCAATATAACATTGGTCTCCACAGAAACAAGAACAGGGCTGATAAATATTTTACAAACTTTTATTCATGAAGGTTAAGGAAACAACAGAATATTTTGCAATTGAAGACGTCTTAGCAGGAACACACTTATAAAAAATACTGACATATCATGCTTCTATACTCAAGATATACATTGATAGGGCACTGACTGGATTACTTCTGGTGTTGTCTTGCTGAGTTACTATTAGCTTGCATGTGGCTCTAGAGCGTTTCATACCATCACATGTGCAAGTTGGCTGACCATCACATCACATCACATTGCAGCTGCATGCGTAGTTGTGCAGCCAAACTCAGTTCCACCATCAGTCAGTAACATTGTACAGTACAGTTTTAAAGATCAGTGCAGTTGCCTCTGAAAACCCATCGTCTTCCTGTCTTACGCTTCCATAACCCCTGGAACTGAGGCAGAGCCTCACCAAAACATTAGAACATGTGCTGCTTGTTTTCTGGTGGTGAAGCTTCTGTCAGTCTTTATATTTTAATGGGTCTCCCTGAGTCCCAGCCTCAGGTTCTCCTTTTAACATTGGCAACAGAGAGTAGACCGAGATGGAAGAGATATACAAATTTCAAGAGCAATGTGTGGGCTCAACATGAGATCCAGCCCTGGACACAAAACTTTGGTTGAGGTACAAGTTAACTTTGCACTGATTCAGCAGATCTCAACTACAGTGATGAGAGGCACACAAACCTAATATTGAAATATTGTCTTATTACAAATCACACAAATAAAATGTTGTCGCTATTGTCATGTAACAACGTAACAGCCAGTAAGATTCCTTCAATTAGCTATAAATAAATGACAGGTTTATATATTTTGGTATAGGTTGAGTGAAAATTTTGGCCAGAAGAAAAGAGAAATCCATATTTACCACTTGAATTGCTGACAGTGCAACAATCTCAAATATACACTAAGATGCCAGCTTGTTGGGTGGAATATCAACCCACGACCTTCCGACTGAGATGAGAGTATTAGAAGCAAGTGAAAATACTGGGCAAAAAAAATAAACAGGTGACAACTTTTGGAACAAGCACTGACATTGGCTGAGGACACCTCCAGGCTCGGTTCTGATGTAGACAATCAGGAGGCTGGAAGAACGCAGCAGGCCAGGCTGCATCTGGAGGAAAGGAGTAGTCAACATTTCGGGTATTACCCTTCTTCACCCCTTCTGGATGTGGGGGTAGGGGGAGCTGCAGATAAAGAGAGAGAGGGAAGGGGTGCTGGAGGTGGAATGGTGATGATGGGTGGACACTGGTAGAAGGTACGACCTGGTTGGTCGATAGGAGGGATGAATCCATTTGATGACTGGAAGGGAGGGTCAGAAGGTGGAATGGAAGGGAGGAGGTGGGGCTTGAAAGTGAGCCAGGGGATGTGTGGGAAGTTTATTTGGAATTGGAGAGCTCAATGTTGAGTCCTCCGGGCTGTAGGGTGCCCAGGCAGATGATAAGGTGGTGTTCCTCAAATTTGCATTCCGAGACACTGTGACACTGGAGGAGGCTGAGGACAGACATGTCGGAGAGGGAGTTTAAATGGGCGGTGATCAGGAGGTTAGGCTGGCGTTATGGGCCAGGCGAAGCTGCTCGGTGAAACGGTCACCTAGTCTACGTTTGGTCTCACCAATTTACAGAAGACCACGTCAGGAGCATTGGATGCAGTAGACTAGGTTGGAGGAGATGCAGGTGAAGCTCTGTCGCACTTGGGAAGGGCTGTTTCGGGCCCTGAATGGAGGTGAGGGAGGTGGTGTCTGGGCAGGTGGTGCATCTTTTTACAGTTACAGGGGAGGGTACCAGGTGGGTTGCAGTGGTTGGTGGGGAGTGTGGCGCCAACTGAGGAATGTGGCATGAGCTAAGGAGTGACAAAGGGAATGGTCCTTGCGGAAGGCAGGGATGGGTGGGGAGTGGAAGATGTTCTGGATGGTGGAGTTGAATTGGAGTTGGTGTGGGTGGACCTCTGACCAGCTCTGATGCTCCACTGATCGAGTAATTCACTTATACTTGGTATCAAAGCTCACAAAAAATTGACCACTTACTCAAGGTAGCAGAGGATGGCTGGGGTCAATGGTAATGAGTCCCAGCAAAAAATCAAGTTTGCCATCAGCAAGGAAAATTAACGGGTGAAAGGAAAAGTCCAAAGTTGCGCAGATTAAGTGGGATTGGCCATGTTAATACTGCCCCATTGTGTCTGGGGATGCGCAGGTCAGGTGGATTGGCCATGGTAAATGCAAGGTTTCAAGGATAGGGTGGGAGGGTGGAATACTGTTCAGAGAGTCAGTACAGACTTGATGGGTCGAATGACCTCTTTCTGCACTGTAGGCATTCTGTGATTCTATGAAAAGACTCCACATGATAGTTGGTAATTTATTGTGCAATTAAGAATTATGTAATGAAGTAGGAGCTACTGTGGTCTTGCTATGCTCATAAGTTTATAATGCTGTAATGATGTTTATAGTATAAACACTATCCAAAGTAGACATTACAGAGACAGACTAAAAAGACAAGGGTACAGTATCATTTGGAAACCTGTGATTATCAAGTACAATTACTGCATCCCTTTATACTTTTGGCTCGAAAATGTCAATCCCTAGAAGTTCTTTATGTTCTTCAAAGGGACATCATCTGCTGTGTAGAATGTAAATATCCAACTGAAGAATGCAACTGTTTGTCAAGTCAAAAACAGTGACCATCCTCCTGGTTTCTGTTTGTTGAGAAAGGATAGAGAGCGGATACCATTGCTGAACGGCAACTTCACGAGTCAATAAAAAGTGGTGTATGCACATTTTAAAAAGATATATTTTAATGTCTACGTTTCTCATTTTGAATTTGCAATTTCAAATCAAAAATTTAACATTTTTTCAAAAATGCATTTTACGTACCATCTCAACCCTATCTCCTCTCCTACTTAGTCCACACTGCTCATTTATGACATTTTTGTTTCAACTGTTTCAATTATGAATTATAAACAGAGTTTCTGAGGTTCAGAATGAGATTCAAGTTGGATTGAGACTAAATTAAAAATCTGGTGAATCAGGAACTGTTCTACCGAAAGTTTGAACAGATTGCTGCTCTGCATGGATTTTATAATTATATACTCCTCCACTCCCTTTATAATAGGGCAAGTAACTTTCTGCAATTCATATGCAAGATCAGCCAAATCCTCTGAATACAAACACTTCCCACTCTACGTTTGATGCACACACAACATATTTGAGGAAACTTAACATTCAGTTGCGACAATTTTCATTTGATGTTGAGTGTAAGTCCTGCTTCCTGTAGGAGATACAGCACAGCTCACTCTCCAGTGTCAAATTCTGTCTGAGTGGGATCCATAGATCAGGATATCATCTGTGTGGCATAAAACTCCATCCAACCTTCTAAGATACTTAGCATTGTCTGGAAGATTTGTGATGATGCTGCGGAATAATCTGTTGAAACGAAAGCTTTCCAAATGGTTTAATGAAGGTTAAGACTAACTTAGACTCTTGGTTGAAGAACAGTTGATTGAGGGGAACAAGTAAGTAGAATTCATGGAGATAGTGCAGAAAGCGAGACAGGACATAGTGAAAGATTCAAAAAGTCTGAGAGAAAACTGCTGGGAGGGAGAGAGATGCTAATGAGAACTGTGAATAGTTGAAAATAGGTTGATTGTGCTGGTGAGCAACCCACCTAAATCAGGACCTGGGATGGGGGATTAGGTAATGAACATGGAGGAGAGTGTTCACCTTCCAACTTGTTAAACTCCATGTTGGACCCTGAAGGCTGAGAGATACCTCGGTGGAAGATGACATGTTGTTGCTCCAGTTTGCATTGAGCCTCAGTGGAGCACTGCTGCAGGCCTGAAACGGAAATGTTGGCCAAGGAACACAGCAATGTGTTGAAGTGGCAGGCAACTGGAAGATTGGGGTCATTTTCATAGACAGAGCATAGTTATTGTACAAAGCGTTACCCAGTCTACATTTCATCTCTCTAGCGTACAGTAGACTATATTGTGAGCAATAAATGTAGTAGACCGGATTGAATGAGGTGCAGTTAAATCACTGCTTAACCTGGAAAGTGTGTCTGGGCTTTGAATAGTGAGGAGGGAGGAAGTAGATGGGCAAATGTTACACACTGTCTAATTGCATGGGAGGGAATTTATGGAAGTGTTGGGAGTGGAGGAAGTATCGGACCTACTGAGCTTCTCCAGCACTTTGTTTTTGTTTCAGAATTCCAGTGTCCCCAGTTCTTTAGTGACATAGTGAACTGGACACTGAGTCCATCAGGTTCCAGAAGATGGTTCTCTAACAACTCCTTGAATACAATATGTTTAATAAACGTGTATGCTTACTTGCAAGAGAGTAGAGCTGAACTTACTACATGATGGCAATGATGACGTACCCATGGAACTAGACACAAACAGCACAGACAGTCTGAAGTGAAGCTCAGTGATAATACAGCACAGCAGGTAACGGACCTCAAGATTAACACAGTCAATGGATCTGTGTGCCGAGCAACACAGCAGAACGGCTACCACTTGGGTGAGCAAGGAGTTTTGTCCTAACCAGTCTACAATCTTTCTGAAAAAGGGAAGAATTACCATAATGTGTGCAGATCTGAAAGCATGCAGCAGCAAGTGATCCATGATTTAAAAAGGTGCCAAATGCAGGGTTTCCATCTCTCCAGGATTGGCCTGGAGTCTCCAGGAATTGAATATCAATTTCCAGGACGCTGCTGTTTGCAACCCTGGAGAAAAACCATAAGGGCGTTTTTAAAAAAAAGCTATTATTTTGCCATTTGCTTTGAACATTTCTCTTTAAGAAATATAGAAATATTGAAAATGGGATAAAAGGCAATCTGGCTGAGAGTCAAGCATCACCCAAAAGGGGTAACAAGTCTTTCTGTTTTCCAATTTGTACAGAAAAGCAGTGTATCATAAGGATAATGTCAGATGGCGAGAGCATAGGGTCAAGTTTTATGAGGAAACAAATCTGTTTCAGGAATAGTTTTAATCATAGTTGACAACCTTCATTTTACAAGCTTTAAAAATGGCATGCAGAAAGTCCACAGGCAGGAAGAAGGCCTGCCCACACTGTAAAACATCAGAGTTTCTGTCACAGCATTCCCCTTTCATTATAGAAGCCTGAATCAAGAAAAAAATTGAGGCAAACTCTTTTAGACCTTGTGAGTTTATTCTTCTAATAAAGATGTAGGATTTTGGATTTCTTCTTCAAAAAGAAAGACTGTTTTTGATTGAGATTATACCAATATGGAGTTGGTGTGTGACCATGCCCAGAGAATTGTCTTGGTGAATGTCCTTGACCTTGGCAGCAGCCATAGTGCCTCCCTGGTGCAGTCTGTCATTCCTGCAAACTTTGAACAAAGTTGGAAACCAGAGGTTGGCAGTTTGGTGACGATGGATACCCCATGCATAAGACTGATGTCTCCCCTCCACCACTCAAGCACACAACAACAAAGGGCCTACTAAGAGACCCAAGTTGCCACCAGAAATATGGAGAAGACACTCTATATTCCAAAGTGATATTCTGTATCTTGAACTACTTAGAGAAAGCCCTACAATGCTCAGAATGTATCTCTAAATTTTATGGTGGTCAGTTGCATCTTCCACAACATTGCAATACTGAGGATGTAGCTCTTACCACCAGGCATGTCATCATAGGAGGAGGAGAAGGAAGAGGTTTCCATGCCACCCCACTTCTTTATCCTTCCTCTTCTGCATTACTCCTTTCAGATATCCAACAATTACACTCTGGCCAGACTGCACCATCAGAAAATGAATGCATGGAAGATCGTACCTCTGACAAGCCTAAGACAGAAGGTTTGTGCACGACAGAACCACTGTATATAACCAGGCAGCCCTTCTGCAATCCTAGCAACCTACCTGCATACACCTTTGGCATTGAAATTCAGAACCACAATGATAGCAGTCTGAGCTGGGAAGCATGCCTCTCCAATCCTCAGCTTGAGTTTGCCATTACTGCACTCAGAGAATATTGAGGCAGTGCTCAGCAGATGCTACATCAAGGACAATTATGCAAGTGCTGTTGTGGAGGTGGGCACTGATTCCATCTTGGAAGGTAGTTGCAAACTCTGTGTGAAGCCTTGCGCCGAGTTAAAGATGGATTTCTCTAGGCTCCTTGCCAAGGCAACAGCGCCTGCTGGGCCTGAGAAGACAACAATATTATGAGTGTTGATAAGCAATCTGCCGTGGCAACCCCATTCACGTTTCGGTGATCTCTGACACAGAACTCATATTTTCCAAATAGACGTGAGTGTGTGCAGCAATGGGTTTTACACAGAGATGTTCAAGGATGGTGGTATCAGCTGCTGTGGTTTCTGTGGCATATGACATCATAACATGGATCACCTTGTTTTCTAGGGAGCTCAAGTGACGTAGGATACTCGTTCCCCTCCAGATCTGCCCCAAACCCTATGGTGGAGCCACATCATTCAGTAAAAGAAGGGGAAGAACATCAGGAGGTGTGCGTGCCACAGCTGATTAGCTGAAGTTTTATGGAAGCAGTGATTTGGGTATGTGGTTGCCTTTTAAGAAGGCGTGTGAATTAAAACATCTGGGTGTTAGTTCTGAATCCAGAGTGCCAGGGTGGGTGCTGGCAGCCAGTAGTCTGAGGGTTTGATGATATGAAGAGGGATTCACGACTATGGCCAATCATGGGAAGTCATTGAACTTTTTGCAGCTATATTGCCAGGCAGCCTGTGCGTGGGCCTGCTAGGTTATCTGTTCCTGCACTATTCTAACAGCATCCCAGTCACCTGTCAAAACATAGTCTCCCTGTCCTGAACAGAAACCTCGAGCATTGCATCCATTGCATTCACTCCTGGATGTTGTTCCATTTGGGGTCTTCCTCTGCACAACCACTTGCATAACAGGCAATCAGCAGCATCAGCTTTCTTAAAAGAAATGGAAACCCTCTTTAAGAGACGCAAGAAGCAACATGAAGTTTGACCCAAGTCTGTTGTGACAGTCTCCTAGAGTTTTGTTTGAAATGAAGCTGCGACAGAGCCATGGGCTCGATATGAGAACTGCGATTACTGTTGCATGAATTGAGTTAAAGGAAGGTTGCAATATTCAACACTTGAGGAGATAAGTGCACACAGTGGCTGAGGGGATGGCAGCCATTATACATGTTGATAACATTACACTTAGATGCAAATGCGGAAAATTGATTCAGGCATCAAAAAAGTCTGTCAAGGAGATGTTATTTCATATTTCCATATATCAAGTAGTTGGGTGAAGTATGGGTCTCACAAAAAGTTTCCTTGCATACTGTTCTGCATTCACTGATGGTTTATGCAAAATATCTAAATGATATCAATCTTTGATTGTTCCATGTACTTCTGCAACAGACCACTTTCCAGCAGGAATTTACAGCTAGAAACCATGTCACATTTACTTTTCAAACAATATCTCCTGCAAAGGTCTCCCAACAAGCATAGATTGAATAATATGATTGAATTCAACAGTGTTTGCAATGGAGCAATGTAAAACAGCGTCTGATGTTTTAGATTCGAGTAAGATTGATTTCAACGGAATGAGACAGGGACTATCCAGAGTAAATTGGACAAATCTGCTGTGGGGTTAACAGATAGGAAATCAGTGGGATGTGTTTAAAAAATAATTTAACTTAATATGGAAACAGTTTCTTCGCAAGGGACAAGAATTCTACTTGTCAGAAAAGCTGCTCTGGACCACTAAAAGAGTAACAGACAACAGACAAAAAAAGTAAAAATAAGCCCAAGTCTTGGCAGATGGGCAATATATAAATAGTAATAAAATATTGCAAAACAAATAGCAAGACCGCAAAAGGGGAGTACAAAAGTAACTTTGCAAAGTATTTTAAACTTAACGCAAACTTTTTTATGATTACATTATGAACAAGGGTTGATTTTAGCACTGTGGGGTCCGTAAAAACTAATAACGACAGAACAAATGTAAATGAGAAAATGGCAGATATGTTAAATAATTATTTTCCATCAGTACTCACATTAGAGGGAAAAGACAGCATGCCGGATGCACAATACAAAACTTATTGAATCAAGGACTAAGACTCAGAATTAACGGCATCAAAGTAACAGTAATAACAAAAATACTGGTATAAGGAGTGTCAAATTCCCAAAGCCAAATGGCTTTCTTTCCAAGGTTTTATATGACCTAATTGGGATCATTGTAGATGACCTTACTATGATCTTCCAATCTTCTTTCAATACAGAAAATATTTCTTTTGATTGGAAAGTTGTGCATATCATTCTGTTAATTAAGAAAAATGAAAGAGGGATACCAGGGACGTATTGACCTGGAAGCCTAAAATTTGTTTTCAGGAAGTTACTGGAGTTTATAATTAAGGATGGAGTGAAAGACAATGAAACTTTGCAGCTGTTCTGAGACAACTGATGTATATTTGTGAAAGGGAAGTCATTCTTGATGGAACTGGTTGAATATTTTGGACAGATGACTAAAACAGTAGACAGCAGAATATCTTTGGATTTTATTTAAATGGACTTCCAGAAGGCATTTGATGAAAGCTTTCATTAGACGTTGTACTTTAAAGTTGAAATTTATGGAATGGAGAAAAAAACATTGACCTGGTCAGGACATTCACTCAACAGCAGGAGAGTAAAAGATACTAATTAGCAGGAAGGAGCTTATGGAATCTCATATAGATTTGTGTTGGAGCCTTAATTACTTATCATATTCATTCACAACTGAAATGATGGAATAGAGTTTCAAATGTCCAAGTTTGACAAAGACACTGTGATAGGTGATATTGTAAATAATATAGATAGAAGCACAAAATTCAAACAAAAATGAATAGAGTAAATGGATAATGCTATGGTACATTGATTTCAATATAGATAAGTCAGAGATAATCTACTGTGGAACTAAAAGTAATGCATTTCAGTGAAAAATGGTGTAAAGTTGGAAGTACCAAATAGATTGAACTAGATGTGTACATAAGTAAAACGTGACAAGCAGATGCAAAAACAAATCAAAAATTCTCAAGGAATGCTCACCATTATATCCAATAGATTAGAATATTCGGGAGTAGACGTCAGGCCACAGGTCTATAGAGCCCTGGTTAGATCACACCTCCAGTACTGAGAGTGGTCCTGGACTTCGTCTTGGAAGGGTGTTTTAGGAATGCAAATATTTTATAAGATTGTTATGCTTTGGACTCTTATCTTTGGGTAAAATAGGACATCCTGGAAAAAAAGAATGGTATGTAGCTGCATGCAACACCACTCCATAACGGTAAGATGTTGGTTGCCATGGGGACAGGGAATCAGGTCAATGCCTACTGAAACTGTCATGTCGTAATTCAGACCCAAACTCAGTAAGACAGCTGTTTTTGCTTCATGTGAACTGATATATAAAGGAAACAGTGAACAGAGAGAGAGAGAATTGCAGAGAGGAAACTTGGGAAAAACAGCTGCGGCTGGCAGGAGAGGGAAAAGACTGCTTTTCCCGATTAACTACTAAGCAAATGATGACGAGAATACATTCTCTAAGCAAAGAGAAAGAACTCATCAAAATTTAAGGAGAATGGAAAATTTGTACTGTCTTAGTCAGGAGAAAGAATCACTGGAGTGAGCTGTGCTGATAGAGTTTGGTTTGGGATGGCGTGGAAGACTAAGGGATAGGGTATTCAATGGTTATTAGATGTTAAGACTGTGAAATGGGTGGAAATGAACCTGTTGGAAACTGGTAGTAACTTCAGGCTGTCTCCTGAAAAGACTGCAATTCTGTGCAGAGTGTGCTGTAAAGTATAAATAAGGCATGGGGTTTGCAATTGTGTTCTTAAAAAAAGTGCAAACAAGGCATATCTTTTCTGTGGAAAATTACATTTGTTATCCCTTGAGTAATGTTTACTCAATATTGATTTTAGTTTATTTGTCACAATAAAAATCTTAAAACTTGTCACATGAATTTTCTAAGGTAGACAGATGTTTGTAACCCTTGCCTTCATTGTTCAGACCATTGAGTGGGATGTCATGTTGCTGTTATATAGGACATTGGTGAGCCACTTTTGGAGAACTGTGTACAGTTCTGGTTGCCCTGCTATTGGAAGGATATTATTAAATTGGAGAGAGTGCAGAAAAGATTTACAAGAATGCTACTGGGATTGGAGGGCTTGCGTTATAATAAGGAGAGGCTGGATAAGCTCGGACTTTTTGTTGCTGGAGCATAGGAGGTTGAGAGGTGAACTTATGTTGGTTTATAAAATCATGAAGGGGCATAGATTAAGTATAAAGAGGCATTGATAGATAGAGACAAACCATTTATCCTGGTAGAGGACAGAGCCTAAAAAAATATGAGCCACACTGTTCAGGAGTGACATTAGGAAGTATTTGTGTTTGCAAAGTATGGAAAAATTCTCCTTGACGTATGATTCTCGTTCATGTTTTTTTATTCATTCCTGGGTTGTGAGAATTACTGGCTGGCCAGCATTTATTTTCCATCTCTAGTTGCCCATGAGAAAGTGGTTGCGATGTTAGTTCTGGTTTCAAATTTTAGTCTTAGTTTTAGCTTTGAAACTGAGATTGATAAAGTTCTGTTAATCCTGGGTATTGAGAGACATCGCATTGCATTAGGCCATGAATACATTGAATGCAGAAGAACAGGCTCAAGAGGCTAAATAGTACACTCCTTGTCCTATGGGCACAAGAGTTGCTGACAAATCATATGAAATTTTAAATCCTCTTCCCTATTTCCTGTAAAAGTTTGTGAAAACTATGTGGAGCAATGGTTAACTCTTCAATCCATATCTGCTTTTGAAGAGCCAGTTTTGGAAATGTTTGATGAAAACAAAGTGAATGGCAGAGCGTGACCCTGGATTGTCTCCCATGGACTGAGGTCTGTCATCAGCTTTTGGTATTATTTCATCTTTCTATATTCACTCACCCAACAGGGATCATTTTGACTTAAATGATAGTGCCATATGGATGATAATAAATTAGCAGCAGATGATTGAATTCCCAATTGTAATACCTGAATTTTCAGACCACTGCTCTTAAAAAACTTAAGTAGCACACTTGTCTGATTTCAATACAATGGGAATTAGTTTAAGAATGCTATAATGCAAAGCTTCAGTGCATTCATTGTTGCCCAAATAATTGCTCCCATTCAGCCCAATGAAACACCAAAATTAGGAATAAGAGCAGGCCAATAGGCCCATTGCACCCATTTGACAATTGAACATGATCATGGCTAATTTTCTTTTTAATGCCATACTTCTGCTCTCTTCCCATACTACTTGATACCTTTTAGCCTCTAAAAATGTATCTTTTTCCTTGTTAAATGTATTCAGGAACTTGGCCTTCCCTAGGTTCACCACTGAAGAAACTCCTCCTCTTCCCAGTCCAAAATGGCCTACCTGTATCTTCAGAGAGTGACATCTTCTTCTGGATCCCCAGACAAGGGAAACATCATCCCCGAAACCACTGGCCCCTGGCAGAGTGTTATACATTTCAATGAGGTGCCTTCTCACCCTTCTAAACTCCAGTGAATACAGGCCCAATTGGCCCAATCTCTCTTCATACAACAAACCAACAAGAATCAATCTGGTGAAACTCCACAGCACTCCCTCTATGAAATTTTTTTCCTCTTTGGTAAGAGACCAGAACGAAACACAATATTCTCACCAAAGACTTGTACAACTGCAATACTATGTCCTCATTCCTATACTCAAACCCTCCTACAATGAAATACATGTACCATTTGCCTCTCTAAATGCTTGCTTTCTCTGACCAGTGAACAAAGACATGCAGATCCAACTTTACATTTCCCAATTTATCACCATTTAACTAATTCTCTGCCATTGCGTTTTTCTGACCAAAGTGGACTTATCCACATAATAGTGCATCTACAATTCATTTGCCCACTCACTCAACTTGTATAAATCACTTTAAAGCCTCTTTACATCCTCCACACCACTCACAATTTTTTGTTATCTGAAGCTGGGGCACATTAGACATGATTCACTCATCAAATAGTTGATACATATTGTGAATAGCGGGGGCCCTAAGCACAGATCCCTGCAATGCACCACTTGTCATTACCTTCCACTCTGAAACACACTTGTTTCTGTTTCTTTCTGCTGGCCCCTCCTCAGTTCATGCCAGAACATTACCACCAATCCCATCTGCTTTTACCTTGTACATTAACATCTTTTATGTGACTTCATCAAATGCTCTCTGAAAATCCAAGCGTGCCACTTCCACTCATGAGATTCTCCCTCATCTAATCTATTAGTTACACCTCAAAAAACTGCAGTAGGTTTGCCAATCAATTTCCCTTTCATAAATCCATACTGACTTTCTGTGATCCCACTGGTATTTTCCAAGTGTCCTGTTATCACATCCTTTATAATGGATTCCAGTTTTTTCCCTATAACTGATGTTAGGCCAACCGATTTGTAATTCCTGCTACCCTCTTCACTTCCTTTCTTTTAAAAAAGATTGGTTATACACCCACATCCCATGAGTGAATAAAAAAAATTGTCAACCTCCAATCTTCTGGGAGTGATTCACAATTTGCAGATTTTTGAAAGATGACAATCAACACATACAGTACTTCCATAGCCATCTCATTTATTCCCTTAAAATGTCACTTGTCATTATTTCTAGTCATGTAAATTTCTTCAGCAATTCTTTTTGTTTTTACTCGTATTTATTTCCTTTAATTCTTCATTCTCAATAGATCATTGCTTAGTTAGTACTGCTAGGAATTTATTCATTTATTCATCTATGAATACAGAACTATTGTATATGTTTAATCACTCCGCTATTTCTTTGCTATCCATTATCAATTCCCCCATTTCAGATTCTGAGGGGCCTATATTTATTTTCATTAATCTTTTGCTTTTTACATAATTAACTAAGCACTTATAGTTTGTTTTCATTTTCCATGTATATTTGCTCTTGTACTCCAATTTTTCCTTCTTAAATCAAATGTTTAGTCTTCCATTGCAGCTTCTAAAGTGTTCCCAGTACTCAAGCTTGCTACCTTTTCTAGAAACTTTAGATATAATATTATCTTTGATTTCTTCTGTTAGCCACAGTTGGAGCACTTTTCCTGCTGTGTTCTTTTGCCTGAAAAGGATGTATAACTGTAACAATGCATGCATCAGATCCCAAAATATTAGCCATTGACTGTCATGCCTTTTAATGGAGTTACCCAATGTATTATACCCAATGCACTCCTCATAATTTCTTTTCTTTAGGTTTGGGACCCTAATTTCAGATTGTTCTACTTCACTTTTTATCCCAATGAAGACTTCAATGAAAATATGGAGACTTTTTTTTTCCTAAAGGACCTCTCACAACAGAAATATTCATCGCTTTTCATTGCACAAAACCAAATCTAAAACAACATGTAACATGTTCCTTCATTGGTTCTTCAATGTATTAGGTCTAAATAATAATCTTGTATACCCTGCAGGAATTCACCCACCCCAATATTATTACTCATGTGGTTAGCCAAGTCTATATACAGATTAAAGTCACCCATAACTACTATGGCTCTCTTGTTGCATACGTTTCTAATTTCATTTTAACTGCCATCCCCTGCCACACCACTATCATTTGGAACATGTAGATAACTCCCACTAATGTTTTTCATGTGTTGTTACTATTTAGCTGCACAACTGATTCTGCATATAGATTTTCTGCATTATATCCTTTTTCACTCTTATAATGATTTCATTTTTCATTAGTAATGACACCTGACCTCATTTTTCTTTCTTGCCTTTCTTTTGTAAAGATTGAGTACTCTTGCATGTTAGCAATTTGGGTTTAAAATAGGAAATTGTGAGGTTATGCACTCTTAAAGAAGACTCAAAAGGCAGGTTATCATTTAAATGAGAAGAGACTTCAAAACATTCACACAGAGTGATCTGAATGTTCTTGTGCATGAAACAAAGGTTGCATCCAGGTGCAGCAAGTCATCAAGATGACAAATGCAATTTTGGCCTTTATTGCTAGGGGTTTTGAAGTCTAGAAACAGGTAAGTCTTTTTACAATTGTTTAGGGTTTTGGTGAGGCTGCACCAGAAGTACTGTCTACAGGTTCAGTTTCTGTATTTAAGAAAGGATATATTGGCAATGGAAGCTGTTCTAAACAGACCCACTAGGCTGATTGCCGGGATGAAGGGATTGAATTATCAAGAATAGATAATCTGCTTCTCACCAAACTCCCATTTTGAACAAACTCGTAGCAATATCACACAGCACACAGGTGACAAAACATTTTGCCTCTCTTATTTATACTTCTGTTATTCAGATCACTCGACTTTTAAAGAGGTTCATAAAACCAGTTAAACTAGTTAATGAATTGGCCGATCTCACCTACAAAAATTTTGATTTGTTTATTTAACCTTGCCACCAAGACTCTAAGTGACTGTAGATTTATAACAGTAACTTAAAGTGAGATGCTAAATTACAGGCAAGCAGCCATAGCTTTTATATGAGATCAAGCTTTACATTTTAAAACTCTTACCTCTCCTCTCACTAATTCACTTTCATATTCCTCTGCCAGTCTGTTAGTTCAGATTTGTGTGGTATATAGCAAACAGTGATGATTTGGGTATCCATTCCATCTGCTTCATAAACTTCTCTGATGTGTCCGGGAACCTGAAATGTAGCTTCAAAATGCAAATTTGCTTCAATTGCAAAATGATAAGGGGAGGCTGTGATCTCCTTGAAGCTGTTGCCAAGTCTTTATTCTCTCTCAAATAAATCAAGCACAGAACATTATATCAAAATAAATGTATGAATATCTTTTTGCAATGGGGAACAAGGACTGAGCAGCATTGATGGCGCACAAACCTATTAAGGTGATGAACACCTTGGCAGTGTTTTGCGGGGATTAAATAGAACAATACACTTTAGGCCTGGGGGAAATTGTGTACGGTGGGAGAATTGCAGTGTCCAGTGATTTTGCTGGTGTTTTTATATTGGGAAAGCAATGAAGGTGTTTGCTTTGGAGAAAAAAAGCATCAACCGTCTCCTTGATAGATCTGAGCAGTGTGTATCGATTGAAATTGCACACCACTTGGCAGAAAGGTTCACAGATTGGCAGTGACTTTGATAGTTTCTGGCAATGCGTGACAGTGGTAGAGATTATGTATAACACAGATTGATAAATTCTGTTTGTATTTAATGAATTAACCATCAGATTTCATGCTAGAATCAAAGTCAGAGAGCTAATTAGAACATGAAAGAAGAGCCAAGGACTTTAATTAATCAGCCACATTGTTCTCTTCATCATTTGGCTCAGACTGAGACGTGTTAACATTTATATTTGATGCCAAACAATGCTTTGCTTTTTGCTGTTTGTGTTAAAACAGTTAAGAATTTCCTAAACCAAAACCTGTTTTCATGTTTTCTGTTGTGATTTAGAAATCTAGAATCAATACTGAAATTCTTTTCCTGCTTTTCTTGGCTCTTAGTTATTGATGTTAAAGTTGTAGGATTGTCCCCAAAGACACTTATCAGAAGTGAATGATCTTTAGAACATAGAACATAGAACATAAAACATTACAGCGTAGTACAGGCCCTTCGGCCCTCGATGTTGCGCCAACCTGTGAAACCAATCTGAATCCCATCTAACCTACACTATTCCATTATCATCCATATGTTTATCCAATGACCATTTAAATGCCCTTAAAGTTGGTGAGTCTACTACTGTTGCAGGCAGGGCATTCCACGTCCTTACTACTCTCTGAGTAAAGAACCTACCTCTGACAGCTGTCCTATATCTATCACCCCTCAATTTAAAGCTATGTCCCCTCGTGCTAGCCATCACCATCCGAGGAATAAGGCTCCCACTGTCCACCCTATCTAATCCTCTGATCATCTTGTATGTCTCTACTAAGTCACCTCTTAACCTTCTTCTCTCTAACGAAAACAGCCTCAAGTCCCTCGGCCTTTCCTCATAAGACCTTCCCTCCATACCAGGCAACATCCTGGTAAATCTCCTCTGCACCCTTTCCAATGCTTCCACATCCTTCCTGTAATGCGGCGACCAGAACTGTACGCAATACTCCAAGTGCGACCGCACCAGAGTTTTGTACAGCTGCAACATGACCTCATGGCTCCAAAACTCAATCCCTCTATCAATAAAACCTAACACACCGTACGCCTTCTTAACAACCCTATCAACCTGGGTGGCAACTTTCAGGGATCGATGCACATGGACACCGAGATCTCTCTGCTCATCCACACTACCAAGAATCTCACCATTAGCCCAGTACTCTGTATTCCTGTTACTCCTTCCAAAGTGAATCACCTCACACTTTTCCACATTAAACTCCATTTGCCACCTCTCAGCCCAGCTCTGCAGCTTATCTATGTCCCTCTGTAACCTGCAACATCCTTCTGCACTATCCACAACTCCACCGACTTTAATGTCATCAGCAAATTTACTAACCCATCCTTCTACGCCCTCATCCAGGTCATTTATAAAAATGACAAACAGCAGTGGCCCCAAAACAGATCCTTGTGGTACACCACTAGTAACTGAACTCCAGGATGAACATTTCCCATCAACCACCACCCTCTGTCTTCTTACAGATAGCCAATTTCTGATCCAAACCGCTAAATCACCCTCAATCCCATGCCTCTGTATTTTCTGCAATAGCCTACCATGGGGAACCTTATCAAACGCTTTACTGAAATCCATATACACCACATCAACCGCTTTACCCTCATCCACCTGTTTGGTCACCTTCTTAAAGAACTCAATAAGGTTTGTGAGGCACGACCTATCCTTCACAAAACCGTGTTGACTATGCCTTATCAAATTATTCCTTTCTAGATGATTATAAATCCTATCTCTTATAATCGTTTCCAACACTTTACCCACAACCGAAGTAAGGCTCACTGGTCTATAATTACCAGGGTTGTCTCTACTTCCCTTCTTCACGGAGACAACATTTGCTATCCTCCAGTCTTCTGGCACTATTCCTGTAGACAATGATGCCATAAAGATCAAAGCCAAAGGCTCTGCAATCTCCTCCCTAGCTTCCCAGAGAATCCTAGGATAAATCCCATCTGGCCCAGGGGACTTATCTATTTTCACACTTTCCAGAATTGCTAACACCTCCTCCTTATGAACCTCAATCCCGTCTAGTCTAATAGCCTGTATCTCAGTATTCTCCTCGACAACATTGTCTTTTTCCTGTGTGAATACTGACGAAAAATATTCATTTAGCACCTCTCCTATCTCTTCGACTCCATGCACAATTTCCCACTATTGTCCTTGACTGGCCCTAATCTTACTCTAGTCATTCTTTTATTCCTGACATACCTATAGAAAGCTTTAGGGTTTTCCTTGATCCTACCTGCTAAAGATTTCTCATGTCCCCTCCTGGCTCTTCTTAGTTCTTTCTTTAGGTCCTTCCTGGCTAACTTGTAACTCTCAAGCACCCTAACTGAGCCTTCACGCCTCATCTTCACATAAGCCTCCTTCTTCCTCTTGACAAAAGATTCAACTTCTTTAGTAAACCATGGTTCCCTCGCTTGACCACTTCCTCCCTGCCTGACAGGTATGTACTTATCAAGGACACGCAGTCGCTGTTCCTTGAACAAGTTCCACATTTCAATTGTGCCCAGCCCCTGCAGTTTCCTTCTCCATCCTATGCATCCTAAGTCTTGCCTAATCGCCTCATAATTGCCTTTCCCCCAGCTAAAACTCTTGCCCTTCAGTATATACCTATCCCTTTCCATTGCTAAAGTAAACGTAACCGAATTGTGGTCACTATCACCAAAGAGCTCACCTACCTCCAAATCTAACACCTGGCCTGGTTCATTACCCAGTACCAAATCCAATGTGGCCTTGCCTCTTGTTGGCCATCTACATACTGTGTCAGGAAACCCTCCTGCACACATTGGACAAAAACTGACCCATCTAAAGTACTCGAACTATAGCGTTTCCAGTCAATATTTGGAAAGTTAAAGTCCCTCATAACAACAACCCTGTTACTTTCGCTCCTATCCAGAATCATCTTTGCAATCCTTTCCTCTACATCTCTGGAACTTTTCGGAGGCCTATAGAAAACTCCCAACAGGGTGACCTCTCCTTTCCTGTTTCTAACCTCAGCCCATACTACCTCAGTAGACGAGTCCTCATCAAACGTCCTTTCTGCCACCATAATACTGTCATTGACTAACAATGCCACACCTCCCCCTCTTTTACCACCTTCCCTGATCTTACTGAAACACCTAAACCCCGGAACCTGCAACAACCATTCCTGTCCCTGCTCTATCCATGTCTCCGAAATGGCCACAACATCGAAGTCCCAGGTACCAACCCATGCTGCAAGTTCACCCACCTTATTCCGGATGCTCCTGGCGTTGAAGTAGACACATTTCAAACCACCTTCCCGCCTGCCGGTACACTCCTGCAACCTTGAAACCTTATTCATGACCTCACTACTCTCAACCTCCTGTACACTGGAGCTAAATTCAGATTCCCATCCCCCTGCTGAATTAGTTTAAACCCTCCCGAAGAGCATTAGCAAATATCCCCCCCAGGATATTGGTACCCCTCTGGTTCAGGTGTAGACCATCCTGTTTGTAGAGGTCCCACCTACCCCAGAATGAGCCCCAATTATCCAGGTATCTGAATCCCTCCCTCCTGCACCATCCCTGTAGCCATGTGTTCAACTGTTCTCTCTCCCTATTCCTCGCCTCGCTAGCACGTGGCACGGGTAACAAACCAGAGATAACAACTCTGTTTGTTCTAACGCTAATCTTCCACCCTAGCTCCTTGAATTTCTGCCTTACGTCCCCATCTCTTTTCCCACCTATGTCGTTGGTGCCTATGTGGACCATGACTTGGGGCTGCTCCCCCTCCCCCTTAAGGATCCCGAAAACACGATCCGAGACATCACGGACCCTGGCACCTGGGAGGCAACAGAACAACCCTGAGTCTCTCTCATTCCCACAGAGTCTCCTATCTGTCCCCCTAACTGTGGAGTCCCCAATGACTAATGCTCTCCTCCTCTCTCCCCTTCCCTTCTGAGCAACAGGGACAGACTCTGTGCCAGAGACCTGTACCCCATGGCTTACCCCTGGTAAGTTGTCCCCGCAACAGTATCCAAAACGGTATAGTTGTTATTGAGGGGAACGGCCACAGGGGATCCCTGCAATGTTCCCTTTCCGTCCCCTGACTGTAACCCATCTACCTTTTTCCTGTACCTGAGGTGTGACTACCTCCCTGGAACTCCTCTCAATTACCCCCTCAGCCTCCCGAATGATCCGAAGTTCATCCAGCTCCAGCTCCAGTTCCCTAACGCGGTTTCTGAGGAGCTGGAGTTGGGTGCACTTCCAGCAGATGAAGTCAGTGGGGACACTAGTGGTGACCGTTACCTCCCACATTCTACAGGAAGAGCATGCAACTGCCCTAACATCCATTCCCACTGTTCTGAATTCTGAAAAAAAAAACTAGTAACCTTACCAAATCGGTGCTCAGAACCTTTTTTTTTGTTTAGAGGAGGAGGATGGGTGGGAGACACTACCTAAGTAGTGTTTCGGGTAAAGCAACCGCCCAAATATATTACCTCACTTACTCAGCCGTCCTGTGTCCACTCCTGCTCAGCGTGCGCTCTGCCTATTCACGAGGTAAGTTTTTAAATGATTAACTTACCTTCCCGGCAGTCCCCTGGTCCTCGCTCTCACTGCTCCCGCTGCTACAGCAAAAATGTAGCAGTGATCTTTGGCCAGCTATTGCTAAAACATGCATTAATAAATACTAGAACTTTTTTAGTACTCGTTAGATCCATGGGGCATTGGATTGTAAAACAATTGCTTCGGTGGAACACAGAGCATTCCCATTAAGATGATTGCATGCCCTTAAAGAACCTGACTTTTTTTTAACTGCTTTGAACTTCAATGATGGAAAATCAGATGAGTTGTGTAACTGATAAGCAATACTGTCAGTCAGGTTTTCCTTTCGACTTTTCTCCAAAGCAATTTAATATAAACAGAAAGTAAGGATGAAAAAACCTGTCCAGCTCACTGTAGTGTGAGATGTTACTGCAGCTAAGATCTAGCTTGCTGCTCCTATCATTGTAGACTTGTGAGGGGAAATTCCTAGCGGTGTTAGTAGCTCAGAGGAAGGTAACATTTTATAACAACTTTCCTTCAACGTTTTCAATCACCATAATAACTATGCATACCTAGTAAATAGTCTCAGTGCAACAGCAAGATAAAATGCTGCAGGTGATGGAAAGCTGAAGTAAGATCAAAAATCTGTGAAATGTTCAACAAGTCAAGCAGCATCTGTAGAGAGAAATAGAATTAATATTTTAAATGAATGACGTTTTATTGGAACTGAAGAGAATTAGAAATTGAAGAGACCTTTAAGGATCCAATCATGTGACATATTGATGATGACATTGGCCACTTTAGGTGGGATGCAGCTTAATCTAACCAGCGTGAGCACTTCCTTAATAAAGCTGACAAAGTGTGGAACTGGAGGAATGCAGCAGGCCGGCAGCATCAGAGGAACAGGAAAGCTGATGTTTCGGGTTGGGACCCTTCTTCAGAGAAAGGGTCCAGACCTGAAATGTCAGCTTTCCTGTTCCTCTGATGCTGCCTGGCCTGCTGTGTTCCTCCCAGCTCCACACTGTGATATCTTAGACTCCAGCATTTGCAATTCTTGCTATCTCCTTAATAAAGCCCCTGCTTTTTAAACACTTCCACCATTCTGGTCCTTCTTGAAATGTAAAAGTGATGGAAATAATGATGTAATGAAGAAGGAAAATTTTGCCAAAATGTGGCATGATGGCTACATAAAAAACTGTCCAATACATCATGAAGGGATAAAGAAAAAAGTATTAAAGATCAACCCAGAAAAAAACTAAGGGGAAGAAGCAAGACAAAGAAACTGAAGAAACAGAACAGATCTAAATTGAGCCAGAGGTTACTATCTAAAGTTGTTGAACTTGATTACGAGTCCAGCAATCTGTAGGGTGAACCAGGAACAAAACAACCCTGAAGAAATTACACAACTCAGGAGATATCAGCAAGACAGACTACCAAAAAATGAAGCCAGAGGGATCCAACACACCCCATGTCTATGGACTCCCCAAGGTACACAAGTCAGGGGTCCCCCTCAGACACATTGTCTCTTAACAAGGCACACCAACATACAGACTACCAAAGAATTACAACGGAAACTGAAATACTTAGTTGACAACACTACCCACTCCATCCATGCCTCCCAAGAATTCCTCAACACCAAGGACACCAGAATAGAAGAGGATGAGATAATGATATCCTTCGACATAACAGCACTATTTACGTCCATAAACATCGACCAAGCCAAAGAGACAATTGCCACACTGCTGGATGAATGAAGTAAGCAGGCAACCCAGGACACCAACAACATCAACAAGGATAGCATCATGAAACTGCTGGATCTGTGCCTCACAACCCACTTCATATTCAATGACCATATATTCAAACAAATCAACGGAACACCAATAGGATCCCCAATATCAGGACTGATTGTAGAAGCGGTAATGCACATATTAGAATAAACAGCGCTCTCCACTATACAACTCAAACTCTGGGTCCGCTATGTAGATGACACCTTCATGATTATCAAATGCACAAGACTAGATGAAACCCACCGACACATAAGCAACATCCTCACCAGAATAAAATTCACAAAAGAAGAAGAGAATAATAACCGACTACCCTTCCTCGACATAATGGTAGAATGTAGGAACAACGGGGAACTCCAGACTAGCGTATGTAGAAGGACCACACATACGGACCAGATACTTAATTACACCAGCAACCACACCAACACCCATAAACAGAGCTGCATTAGGACATTATTCAAATGAGCCACAACACACTCCAGCCAGCCAGAATTGCTCAAAGCAGAACAGGAGCTCTTATACAGAGCTTTTAAAATGAATAGATATCCAAAAAAGCACAATCCGCCGTTACCTCTGTGACAGACAACAACAAGAAGACACAACATGGCTAGACACACTAGTCACCCTACCGTACATCAGGGATATATCAGAGATGACCAGAAGAGTACTCAGACCCCTAGGTATCAGGGTATCCCACAAACCAACAACCACCCTGCAACAGCTACTGACGAACATAAATGATCCCATACCTACAACCATTAAAACTAATGTAATATACAAAATACCACAGGCCAAACGGGAAGAAAACTGACAATAAGGATACACAAACATCAACTAGCCACCAAGAGACATGACCAGTTCTCACTAGTCTCAATACACACAGACAAAGAAGGACATGAATTCAATGGTGACAACGCATCCATAATAGCACAAGTCTGACAGAGACATGCCAGGGAATTCCTGGAGGCCTGGTATTCTAATCAGAACTCCAACAACAAACACATTGAACTGGAACTGATATACAAACCACTGAAAAACAGAACCGGATGTAATGCCAACCACCCCAGCAAACCGAGGCATATAAGTAACAAGTGGGACAGAACACTGACACCTCACTGGAAGTGCAGTGACAATGTTACTGAGCAGAGTGTCAAAACGTTTGCAATCAAACACACAGGCTCAGCGAGTAAGTCTACAACCTCATTCACAACCCAAGCTACAAAACTTCTCAAAAACTTTAGGATACCTGTTCGGCATGGACGAGTTGGACCGAAGGGTCTGTTTCCATGCTGTACATCTCTATGACTCTGTGACTCTATAAGTACAAGTAATATGCTGTTTCACTTGTGTTGTTTTTGGGGCCTTGGATAGTGAGAAGGGAGGATGTGAAAAGGCAAGTCTTTCATCTACTACATTTGCATGGAAATGTGCTATCAGGATGGGGGTGTGTCTAGGGATGATTGAAGAGTGGACTGGAGTGCCATGGAGGGAATCATCCCTTTGGAATGCTACAAGAGGAGCGGAAGTTTTTTCTAGTTTTGCATCATGCTGGAACTTGTGGAAGTGATGGAGGATAATTTGTTAAACATGAATATCGATGGGATGGAACTGAGCATAAGGGGAACCTTATCTTTGGTTTGGGGGCAGTGGACAGAGGTGTGTGAAATGGATTGGATGCATTGGAGGGTCCTGTCAATATGCTGGATGGAAATATTTGTTTGAGTGTGATAAGTTGACGTTCATAAGGAATCACTAATTAATCTCCTTATTGAGCTCATTGAATATGAGTTCCCTTGGTAACAAGCAATGGCCTGCCTAGCTGGAATCTTACCTGAACCTTTTATAAAGCAGACCCAGGGATGGGTCTGCAAAATTATTTATCTCGGGCTGGGACTAGCTTTTGTATGCCATGAGTAGTAGCTCTGTTTTGGTGTTCAACAATAAGTAATATTCCTTTCTAGTCTTCCTGACTTATTACAATGAGGAGAAAGGAACACACGTCAAAAGAGCCATGTGGCATTGTGATAACATCAAAACAGAAACAATCGAAGTGGAAAAACAGGAAGAATCGGATGAAGGCTTTAAAGAAAAAAGGGTGTGAGGGATTGTAGCTCTAGGGAGCTGTGAAAGTCTGTAGCTTTGTAATTGATATTTGTCAATAGCCTATGGCCGGAGATGGGGGCAGTGAAGTCAAGGAAGGGAAGGGATGAATCAAAACTGAATCAGGTGAAGGTGATTTGTAAGGCAACACTTTTTTTTTATTCATTCATGGGATAAGGACGTCACTGGCTAGGCAGCATCTATTGTACATCCCTAATTGCCCAGAGGGCAGTTACGAGTCAACCACACTGCTGTGGGTCTGGAGTCACATATAGACCAGGCCAGGTAAGGATGGCAGATTTCCTTCCCTGAAGGACATTATTGGACCAAATGGGTTTTTCTGACAATTGAGAATGGATTCATGGTCATCATTAGAGTCTGAATTCCAGATTTAATTCTAGACTAATACAGATGGCAATGTTCCAGAAAAAGAAATGAATGATGGGCACCTGAGTGGATTGGAATAATAAATGTCTCACATATTACAATAAACACAAAGAATTATGGATGCTGGAAAACTTAAACAAAAACAGAGAGTTTTGGAGGAACACAGTAGGTGTTTCACACTCAAACACACTCAAACACAGCATCTGTTGGGAGAAAAACTGAGCGAACGTTTTGAGTCCAGTGACCCTTCATCAGAACTGACAATAGCTGGGAAAGTTGCATTTATGCTTATGACAAGGTTTGGGAGTGGGGGGTGTGGGGGAAGAGTGAATAGAGTACATGGAGACGGAGCCTGGAGAGAGAAAGAGATAGGGCATAGGCAAACAAAGGGATAGCTGATGATAAGCTGAGAGAGAGATAAATACTAGTTTGGGTGCTAACAAAAAGTGTACATTGTTGAAAATGGGCTGGCCGTACAGGGAGAAATCTATATAATGCAGGATCTAGGGGCGTGGGTGGGATATTACACATATTGCACTCAGTGACTTGAAAATCACAGATTGAAAATGTGGTGATGGCAGAATAGGAGGAGGGATAAAATACCATTAGTAAATTTATGCCTAATCTTCTATCTCAGGTCCACCTTCCTGCATTATCCTTTGATTCCTCAATATCTAAGAATCAATCTCTGTCTTGATTGTTTCATCAGCTTAGCATCCATGACTCTCTGTCCAAAGAATTCCAAAGACTCTCAATCCATTGCATGGAGAAATTTCTGCTCGTCTCATTCCTAAATGGCTGACCCCCTTAATCTAAAGATGACAAAAAGTTGAATGGTTCATACTTCATTTCATTTTCGCGGTTACTATCAAAAAGGCAAAGGTGGACACAAAACTCATAGGAGGTTGTTGGTGCAGCGGTAATCAGACAAGGTGAAGATTTCACTGCTTCAATGATGAACCTTATTTTCTACAAAAGACAATGATCTTATGGTAGTCTCAAGTATTTATGTCTTAGTTTGTAAACACTGATCCATAAATAAGAACAAACACAAGGAGACTACTTTGGGCTCAGTTAAAGCTCCTGGGATTACCTCCACTTTATCTGTATCCAGAAACACAGGAATAGAGGATTGTCAAAGATTAGTTCCAATTTCATAAATAAAATTCTAAAACTTCAACTTTAAATATGCTTTCCAAAAAGAATGAACATTTTTTGGATTTCAACAGGCAGGCAACACTTATATTGCTATATTAACAGAACTCTGACACATATTGTGATGTAGCACTTTATGCCGACAGAGAACACCACCCAGGAAAAGATGTTGTGCATGAACAATAACATTGTGTAGTTCCCATTGCCTGCACGACCAAATGGTATCAATCAAATCAATCCCACTAAATGGGAAATACCCCTTATATCTCCACTTCAGAACATCTAAGTAGCCTTATCTCAGTGAAGTTGGTTAGGGATCGCTCTGTCTACACTTGTCCTCAACTAGGCACTTTCCTCTGTACATACCATAAGACCATATGATATGGGAGCACATTAGGCCACTTGGCCAATTCAGTCTGCTCCGTTATTCGATCATGGCTGATATATTGCTCCACCCCATTGTTCTCCCTTCTCCCTGTAACCTTTGATCATCTTACTAATTAAGAACCTAATAAGACATAACAGAACCTAATAAGATGATAAGGCCATCTTAAGTATGTTACTATTTTGATACCTATTGAATTTTATATCCATCCTAACAGGTTTGAAAGGAAGACTATTCCATTTTAAGGATGACAAGGAGATTAGATGAATTAAGCTGATCCAAATACTTGTATATCGTGAACTTGGATCCAAGTCATTCTAATTTAAAAAAAATTATTCTTGCCATGTACAGATGTAGCCACATGAAAAAGCACTCTATAAATATTTGTATACATTATGAGTTAAGATAAAGCAAAGTAATAAAGATAGCAACTAGTTAATTGAATCCTGAATTGATTCCAGTACAGAATGAGGCATTTCAGATCCTCAAGTTTGTGTTAATTCTGCAAGAAAATTTAGCTCCTCCCACTTCTCCTTACATTCTCCAAAGCCCTACAATTGGTGCTTACCCAATTCACTTTTGAAGGCTACAATTAAATCTGTCCCAACCATACTATCAAGCAATGTTATAGTTCCAGATAGGATACCCCAATTTGTCAAGCTCCAGGCTGCAAAGGGATGAACTGGCTCATCTTTATTCACCTGCCCCCTCAGTTTATCACAATACAGTTAATTTGATAAGGATCCTTCCCTCGTGGACGCCTTTGGCCTGCACCAAATTATATCAGCAATATATCAGCCATGATCGAATAACAGAGCAGACTGAATTGGCCAAGTGGCCTAATGTGCTCCCATATCATATGGTCTTATGGTATGTACAGAGGAAAGTGCCTAGTTGAGGACAAGTGTAGACAGAGCGATCCCTAACCAACTTCACTGAGATAAGGCTACTTAGATGTTCTGAAGTGGAGATATAAGGGGTATTTCCCATTTAGTGGGATTGATTTGATTGCACCAAATTAATTTATGTTTTAAAAAGGATCCAATTTAACCAAGCTTTCTTGAGTTAACAAAAGAGTAAGATAATTAGTTCCTAAATTCAATAATAATGCAGCACATGTATACACTGATTAGAAATGAGGAGTTAAAAAAAGACAAATGTTATAAGCTATACATGTTGGTCTCTGGTCATTTGTGAAGAGCACATAGTGGAAAAATGCTAGTTAAGCAGTTGATTTTGAGATTCTTGGCTTTGCAGGTTAGTTGAAATTCCTTTACCCTGTTTTCTTTTGGCAATGTCTGGCCATGGCACTCAGAACAAGCAAATTTTGATCGGTTTGCTGGATAGCTGGCTTCTAACACTGAGAGCAAAGAGAATCCTTTTAGATTCAATGCAGGTGTGATTGGTGGCTGATTCTTCAACTGTGAGCTTCACAGCACATTTACACTTGAACTCAGACTAGTACACGAGTACGTCAGCCCGTTAGCATCTTATTTCACTAGAACACTTTCTTCTACTGATACACACAGACCAGGGTTGAATCAGGTTTTGACCCCTGTCCTTGTATATCCTTGAAAGAGGGAGACACAAAACATGTATCTCGCTCAGACTGCTGTCTTTTCTCCCATTGCTTTCATAGTCGAGATAACTCCCATGAGATTACAGATTAGTTCATATTGCATTTCGCCCTTTTAATTTCAACCTTGTGAAGATTCCTTGACATCTCATCAGATGTGTCCTCCCAAAGTCCTTCTCTGCAGACAGCCATTGCAATTTCATCCACAGTCATCTTTTGGCCATATGTCCACTGTTAGTTTAAAAAAAAGACACATGCTATAATTAAAAATTCAATGTGTCCATAAGTACTTCATGGTTTCTCCATCATCATGGTAGACAGTCCATTCCAGGTTATTGATACTCACTATATAGAAAGGATTTCCTCAAGCTACATTTGATACTTTTGTCAATTTACGTAAGTTTGTATGTTCTGCTTCTTATCCCAACCACCAATGGGATCATGTTCTTTTTACGTACGCTGTCTAGTGTTATGGACCAGATCAGACCCCCTCAAAACTATTTT
This sequence comes from Rhincodon typus, assembly GCF_021869965.1. Taxonomy (NCBI): domain Eukaryota; kingdom Metazoa; phylum Chordata; class Chondrichthyes; order Orectolobiformes; family Rhincodontidae; genus Rhincodon; species Rhincodon typus. The sequence goes on from NC_063341.1 coordinate 47,058,139, forward strand.
AAGAAGGTAGAGTAAACCCGAACTTTTTGTTAGTTTAAAGGCAAGTGTAAAGTGCCTCAGATGAAATATAACTGGTCAAACTACTTGATGTTAAGCAAAACACAATTTATTTAACCACTGCAGTCAAAATACAACCAAAGAAAGAGAAATTTAGAATAACTTAGATTGAAAACTTAACAAAATAATAGATACAGTACCTATTACTAATTAACAGTTCCAACATAGTACCATCACATAAACACTCCCCTTGGCAAAAAATAAAATTCGGGCACAGATTCTCACTTGCAGTTCTTCAATCCAAGAGGGAAAAAGAACGTCAACAGAAGATTCAGAGAGAGTACCAGCCAAGAGACATTCACTGAAGCTTCCAACTCTTTTAAGACACTAATATCTTCAAATGTTACTGACAAAACCAAAATCCAGAAATCTGGATCTGTGAAAGGTGGTCACACCCATTCAGGCTGTAAAGTAACCCTCAAGGCTTCCCAAGCTGTTTACTCGAGAGGTGTTCAGTATCTGCCTTACAACCTCTCTTCCAAAAAAAAGGACAAAATAACCTCTTAAAATGACAGCATTGTCACACTTCCCCCTTAAAAAAATGAACCATCAATATACAAAAATGGCTTCATTTTTAAAACAATTAGTCTTACTCTATTAGTACAGTACAATACATATATATTACATTGACTTGAAGCATGCAAACATTCACGGCTATAAAATATTCCAGTGATTTACACCTGCCACCAAATGCTTCCGTCTTTCTTGGTCAAATTCGCTATGCGCCAGCAATTATGTTTTCTCATCCTGCCACATATACAATTTTCAAATTGAATGGCTGTAATAATTAGCTTCATCTAAACAATATGGAATTTTTGTCCTTAAATTTCTCCAAAATCTTTAACAGGTTATGGTCAGTATACACAATTGTCTCAGATACATTGCTGGCAATATAAATGTTGAAATGTTGGAACACCAACACCAAACTCAAGGTCCCCTTCTCAGTCGTGGAATATTTCTGTTGATGAGTATTCAATTTTCTGGAAAAATACGCAATAGATCTTTCTATCTTCTCATCGTCTTCTTGTAAGCGTACAGCACCAACACCTACATCACTTGCATCGATAGCCACCTCGAATGGTTTTGCGTAATTAAGTGGTGGCTAACTCTGGGGCAGTGGTTAACACAGCTTTCAGGCTATGAAAAGCCTTTTGACAATCTGCTGTCCACTGAAAATTTCTGCACTTCTTCAGCAAGGAAGTCAGTGGAGCAACCACACTGCTAAAATTTAGTATGAACTTCTGATAAAATCTACTTAAATGCAGGAATCATATTACTGCTGTCTTCAGTGATGGTATGAAAAGCTCCCCATTAACCTTTTTATATCTCATGGGGCCATCTGTCCACGTCCAATAACATGGCCTAGGAGCATGACTTGGGCTTTTGTGAATTCACTCTCAGCCAGTTTTATCACCAAGTCTGCCTCCTGCAGTCACTAAAACAATTCCAATAGATGCTGAAAATGTTTCTTCCATATGTGACTAAAAATCACCAGGTCATCAATATCAACCGCACAGCTGGGTAATCCAGAAGTAACTTTATTGGTTAGTCTTTGAAATGTGGCTGGCAAACTTTTTCATACCAAATGGCATGACTTTAAATTGGTTTGTCCATTCGGTGTCATGAAAGCCAAAATCGTCTTCGCTGTTTCGGATAAAGGTATCTGCCAGTGTCCTCTGAGTAAGTTCAACTTAGAAATATAACTTACTTGTCCCATCTTCTCAATGCAGTCTTCCAAGGGTGGTATAGGATATAAATCAGAATTTGTAAATGCATTGACTTTGTGATAGTCCACACAATTGTTGGGTACTATCTAGTTTAGGCACCATTAATATGGGTGACCTCCAATAGCTGCAATTATGCTGTATTTGAGCATGCATTCAATCTCGTTTTGAACCTGTGCCAATTTTAGAGGGTTAAGTCTATAACAATGTTGCTTAATTGGAACAGATTTCCTATATCTACATCAGGCATAATTAGATTAGTATTTTCCAGCTTACTCCCAGAAATCTCCCCATGTGAGTGTAATAACTTTTTCAGGTCATTTCAATTTTCCTCCGGAGGATAACTCAATAATTTATCCCAATTTTTGAGAGCTTCCTCGTTGTCCAATTTAATTTGAGAGGTGTCCAATTCAGAATCCTTTGAACTTGGTTATTCACTCTGTATTGTAACCAGTAACACATTCTCCTTTTGCTTTCCTTGCCTATCAAAATATCTTTTGAGCATATTCACATGACATACCATGAGATTTCTTTCTAACTGGTATTCTTATCAATTAATTCACCTCACTCTATTTAATAAGGTCCACCAAACCTTGCTTTTAAATGTTTACTAATCACTGCAAGTAACACTAACACTTTATCTCCACTGGAAAAATTGTGAATTTTTGATTTCTTGTCTGCTTCCTGTTTCATCACATGCTGTGCTACTTTTAAATGCTGTCTATCCAACTCGCCCACTCCATTTAATTGTTTCCTAAAATTTGACACATAGTACAAATATGTGATCTCTGAACTCTGACTCACCAATTTCTCCTTAAATAATTTCAGTAGTCCTCTTACCTCATACCCAAAAACTAATTAAAATGGACTGAATTTGGTTGATTCATTTGATGCGTCTCTAATTGCAAAAAGTATAAATGGAATTCTTTTATCCCAATCCTCTGGATAGTTTTGACTATATGCTCTCAATATGGTCTTTAAAGTTTGATGCCAGTGTTCTAATGTTCCTTGCAATTCTAAATTCTATGCAGTGGACTTGAATTGTTTTATTCATAAGCTATCCATAACTTCCCTGAATAATTTTGATGTAAAATTTGACCCTTGATCTGATTGTATCTCTGTGGGTAGTCTGTATCTAGTGAAAAATTTTAGTAACTCTTCTACTATCTTTTTAGCTGGAATATTGTGCAATGGAATGGCCTCTGGAAATCTAGTAGGCACATTCACCATTGTCAACAAGTACAGATTCCCACTTTTTGTTTTGGATGGGGGTCCTACACAATCAATTAAGACTCTTGGAAAAGGTTCCTCAAATGTGGGAATGGGTACTGAAAGTGTTTGCTTTTTCACCGCCTGACGTTTTGTCTGACACATATGAAATGTCTGGCAGATTTGAACTTCATCATTATGTAGTCCAGACCAATATAAATGTTCTCGTATTTTGGCTTGAGTTTTCCTTGCTCCCAAATGACCTCCTATTGGTAATTCATGTGCTACCCACAGCACCTCCTTTCTATAACCCACCAGTAGTACAACTTGATGAATTTCTGCCCATTTCACATCCACCTGAATGTGTGATAGTCTCCATTTCCTCGTTAAGACATCAGTTTTAACATTGTAACATTCTGGGATACACTCAGATTCTTCTTCTGTGTATGCTTTTTTATACAATTGCTTTATATTTTCATCTTTCTGTTGTAATTCAGTTAATTTCTCTGAACTAAAATTATCCACTTTGTCCTCCACCTGTTCTTGTTTTTTCCTCAATCATTCAATCGAACATAGTCTCTAGTAATTGAACTTCAACTTCCTTATCTTTATTCTTTCATTTCTCCTCCTGCTTCGACCCGTGACTTTGTGACCTTGTTATCGCACAGGCAGGAAAAATCCCAGGATATACTTCCTGTAATACCTCAGTTGCCTAGTTTTTCACTGGCTTTTCAACCACAGTAGGCAGCACTCCTACCTGTGATCCAGTTATATCATTACCAAGGACAAATTGTATTCCTGGAACTGAGAGTTCCTCTTGTACTCCTACCACAATTTCTCCATTTTTCACCGGACACTCCGACCTCACTTCACATAATGGAGCACTTCGCATCTCACCATAAATCCACATATTACCACTTTTTCTGGCAATACTCCTTCTGAATCATATATCTCCTCATCTCTCAACATCAAAGATTGACATGCTCCTGCATCTCTTAAAATTGTAATTTCTTTATCTACTCCTCCTGGCAAATGTGAGTAAACCTTACACTCGCAAGTAAATGGTTTAAAAAGATCTAGCACTTCCTTCACAGCCAACCTCTGACCAGCTTGTACATTCTGGTGCAGCCTTTTAGCCTCCATCATGCTTTCCTTTACCACTTTAACAAAATTCACTGGCTTATCCTGTTTTCCCACATCTGTCTTCCTAGTGCTTTTTGTAAACCACCAACACTGCGACTTCATTGGCCACTTTATTACAGTGAAAAAACCTGAGCTTTTTCACTTCCCTTTCCCTGTCATGCGTTTCCTTTTTACCCTGTGGTAAACTATTATCTTCAATAAGATCTCCTTTTCCCTTACAACTTGAGGATTTCTCTTTTCCCCAATTTCTATCCCTCACAGATTGAAATTGATGTCGGAAGCCAAACTTTGTTTTCCGACACAACTCACAATCATCGGCCATTTCAGCTGCTAATCTTGCAGTTTTAACTCTCTGCTGTTCCACATAAGTTCTCACTACTTCAGTAAGTGAATTTTTGAACTCCTCCAAAATACTCATCTCTCTAAGAGCATCATATGTTTGATCTATTTTCAACACATTTATCCACTTATCAAAATTACTTTGTTTGATCCTTTCAAACTCAAAGTACATTTGACCAGGGTTTCTCCTTAGATCACATTAGTCTTCAGTAGTCAGTTCGGCATCTCTGCCTTACAACCTCTCTTCAAACAAAAACCAGGACAAAATAACCTCTTAAGGTGACAGTGTCACCTCTCAACCTACTAACCACTACGGAGAAAAAGTCTAGCATATCTATCTGACTGAACGAACACCTTTAGAAGTCATGGTGCACGGAACTGAACACAATACTTAAATTGAAGTCAAACCAAAATTTTATAAAAACCTCATCATACGTTAATTGTTTTTTTTATTCTGATGTATGAAGTACCATTTCTGAAAGGGTTAATGTTGGAGAACTCATTAAACTTTACCTACGCTGGTTAGCACTGCTGCATCACAGAGTCATAGAGTCATACAACACACTGAAACAGATCCTTCGGTCCAACCAGCCCATTGCCAAACACAATGCCAAACTAAACTAGACCCACCTGCCTGCTCCTGGCCCAAATCCCTCCAAATCTTTCCTATTCATGTATTTATCCAAATGTCCTTTAACAGTTACAATTATACCCACATCTCTCATTTCCTCAGGAAGTTCATTCCACACGTGAACCATCATCTGTGAAAAATATTTGCCCCTCATGTCTTTTTTGAATTTTTCTCCTCTCACCTTAAAAATGTGCTCCTTAGGCTTGAAATCCCCCATCCTAGGGAAAAAAACAACTACCATTAAGCCTAATTATGTCCGTCATTATTTTAAAACTTCTGTCAGGTCACCTCTCAAACCCTACACGCCAGTGAAAAACATCCCAGCCTATCCAGCCTCTTTTTTATAATTCAAACCTTCCATCCCTGGCAACATCCTGATAAATCTCTTCTGAACCCTTTCCACCTTAATAATATCCTTCCTATAAGTGGGCAACGAGCACTGGGCATAGTATTCCAGAAGAGGCTTCAGCAATGTCCTGTTCAACCTCAACATGACTTTCCAACTAGCGCCAGGGACCCGAATTTGATTCCAGCCTTGAGTGACTTTGCGGAGTTTGCACATTCTCCCTGTGTCAGCGTGGGTTTCCTCCGGGTGCTCCATTTCCTCCCACAGTCCAAAGATGTGTAGGTTAGGTGGATTGACCATGCTAAATCATCTGTAGTGTTCAGGCTAGGTGGATTAGTCATGGGAAATGCAAGGTTACGGGGATAGAAGTTTGAGTGGGACACCCTTCACAAGAATAGTGCAGACTCGATGGGCCAAATGGCCTCTTTCCACACTATTATGATTCTATGATAAGGACCTAGGTGGAGAAAGACAGAACATGTTATGATTTTGGACAACATGACTAATTTTCTAAGTCACATTGTAGTCTTAGTAACAATGTCTAACTTAATAATGTAACTTATCCCTGATCGCTATAATGCAATAAACTATACCTTCTCATTTGGATTCATTTGTGGTTTTCTTCTAACAATATAAACAAGTTGACCCTTGTACCTAGAAAAATAATGAGGTTAGTGGCAGAAAACTACCAGTGATAATAAAAAAACGTAATGCAATAACTGTAAAATTACTTCTGGAGGATGAGTAAAAATGAACAGTTACAGAGCTGCAAAAGGTCAAATGACTATTCAATGAAAGATGTTAATGCAGTAAAGCCACCAAATTAGAGAAGATACGCAATGCGTTTCTAGAGAAAATTGGTGATCCAACTAACTCAAGTTTCACTGAACTGTGTTCTTACATCTAACTTCTGCAAACTGAAGCCAAAATCTTTCTGAGTGATGGCTGTTTTTCCTCAGCGAACAAATATCAAGTCATGATCCTTCTAACTGAAAGCAACCTCTTCAAATATTGCCTCAGTTCGATCAAAAAAATCTCCAAATGCAAACAAATTCATGTTAGTACTCCAGAAGCTATGTCTGAACTGATTTCAGAAAGCCATGCCTCCATAAATACGAACATGCTAATCATTAAACACTCTCATCCACACAGACCAAAAGTCATATGCCACTAGTTTAAAATCCAAACCATAAAATGAACGAAAGATATTACACACTTGAAATTGCAATGTAGAAAACCATGTCATATCATGGCCTCAGAAAAGACCACCTTTTCCCTTACCTAAGGATTCCTACCACTGTGGTTGACAGGGCCTCGGCCGACTTATATCCTGCACTTCAGCCCTCACCCCTTCTCTTCCCTCCCACAAAACCAATGGGGCCCCCAGACCTCACCTACTACTCCACCAGCATCCACATCCAAAAGATTATTTATCGCCATTTCTACCACCACCAGACACATATTCCCCTCCCCTCCTTTGTCATCCTTCCACAGGGACATGTTGGTCCACTCCTCCTCCACTCCCAACATCTCCCCACACCCCAATGGTACCTTCCCACGCAACTGCAAAAGGTGTAACACCTGCCTGTCATTATAGACACACCTTCCAGTAATATACCTGCACTTCACTCAATCAAGTCTACTAGATTGCTCAAAATGTGGTCTCTTCTACACTGGGGAGACAAAGTGCAGGCTGGGCGACCACTTTGCAAAACACCACTATGTTCCCTGGCCAATATCTTTGTCTGGGCTTGTTGCAGTGTTCATGGTCCCCATTAGCAGCTTTTGGTTTGCCCAGGCTGGCATTTACTCTTTGTCTGCCCAATTGCTGTTTTCTCTCTCTCTGGGCTCCTTCTCTACTTATCGTTTATTCTTCCCACCCCTTCTTCAGCATATGCAACAACGTTTTCCTAGCTGCAGTCGGCTCTGAAGAAAGATAACTGGACCCGAAATGTTAACTCTGCTTTCTCTCCATAGACGTTGCCAGATCTGCTGAGTTTTTCCATCAATTTCTGTTAAAGTTTGTGAGAAGTTGCAGGCAAAGAGTAAAAGAAAGCAGTACAATCCACTTGAACTAATTATCATTTTTAGTTGAAATTGGTCAGGCATCAACACAGCCTCAAGAGCTTTGACCTAATCCAGGACAAAAAGCCCGTTAGATTGGAACCACATTCACAAACCTTCACTCCTTTCAACTCTGATGCACAGTAGGAACAGTGTCTACCATCTACCAGATTCAACATATACCAAGGCTCTTTAGAAAGCACCTTCCAAACCCACAGCTTCTATGAGCTAGAATGACAAAGACAGCTGATATACAGGAAATTCACCACCTACAAGTTACACTCCAGGCTGCTCATCATCCTTACATAAAAATATATCCTCCACTGTCTCAAGGTCAAAATTCTGGAAGTCCTTCTCTACCAGCAATTTGGTGGTGCCAACTCCAAATGGACTACATTTAAGCTGAACACCACTTTCTCAAGGGCAACTAGGAACGGGTATTAAATGCTGGCCAACCAAAGCATTACCTTAATGCATGATGACTGAATGAATAAAAAGAAAACTTGGTGAACAAATGTCTAGCTTGCTCATGTAACTGCACTTGATCACTATCACAGAGTAAACTGCATTTTGTTTAAGACATGAGCCTGTTTAAGACTCAGTAGTGGTTTTCTTCTACCAAGGCAAACCAAGTTAGCCCCTAGACACACTCAAATAAAAAGGATGGTGGCAGCAATCTATCCCTGCTGCCAGCTGGTAGTGGTTGGCATACACTGCATACAAAATTCCCTTCCTCTATTTGCAAAGTCTGGAATTCTATTTCCCTTTCAAACCACTCTCTCCACCTATCTGTCATCTTGAAATAAAACCATAATAAATAGTAGTTTCTTTTCAAAAATGTCAAAAAAGGAATTATTTACTTTTATTAAATTATAATTAATTGGGGAAAGAAACTAACACATCTGTGTGGAAAGTATTTCAATGTAGCAAAGGAGGATACAATATGCTCTTTGAAAGTTACTGAAATAGTATAAATGTTGGGCATTTTTACAAACCACCAATTTGACATATTATGTTAAGACCTAATCTGTGCTAAAGTGCTTCTTTGGTATTTTAGGTTACCCATTGCGATCAGAATGCAAAAAATGCTGCATAGCATTAATTATGGTGCATATCAGCAGATTTCATAGGCAAATATTTAACACATTCATAATGCATTCCTGTGTCTACTAAAAGAACTCAAGCACAGCACACAGAACTGTAGCAGGGTTAGGGTTATGGTTAGGGTTAGAAGTATAGAGTAGTAAAAGTATGTCAATGATTTGTGGGCTCTTGTGCAGTAATAATGTCCCTACCTCTAGGCCAGAAGATCTGGGTTCAAGTCCCACCTGCCCAGCAATAGGTTGATTAAAAATGTCTGTAAAAATTGACCATCAGAATTTCCACCCTTGTAAATTTCAGTAGGAGAGCAATGCAACACAAAATATAATACAGCTGAAGGGTGAAAAGTTCACATTTTTCAACATCTCTTATCTGTGAGCTAACAGTACATGTGTAAATGTCAAAAATATGAAAATTTCAGGGCTGAATTTTAAGCTATCAATGAAAAGAAAGAAAATATCTATCAGTGATAACAACTGCATGTGTATAAACTTGTCCTGATTACATCTGTTCTGCACATAACTCGAAAATGCATCAAGCTGTATGTTTGGACTGTAACTCCAAACACTGGAGTTGAAGACACCTCTTGGAAGTCATCAATGTATTTTGAGAGAGTTGGTGGAAACGCCTAATGCCATTTGTAGAAATCAGAGACAAGGAATGTCTGTCAGTGGCTTCGTAATCCAATCATTATATTTACCTATTATTTTTCAATGAATTGGTTTGGGTGGCTGTGATGGTGACTTCCAAGCGGTGTTTTCAACTCCAGTGTTCGGAGTTATCCAAACATACAGCTGGATGCATTTTCGAGTTATGTGCAGAACAGATGTAATCAGGATAAGTTTATACACATGCAATTGTTATCACTGATAGATATTTTCTTTCTCTTATTGCATTAGAGGAGAGAACTGAATTCAAGGGAGAGATAATGAACTGGCTGTTGCCTCCTTATGCATCTCTTACATTATAGATGCAAAGCAGAATGCATTGGACATAAGTGGAATCACAGGTTAATAGTCAGAGATGGGGAGATGGGAGCCTTCCAGCTACCTTTTTAATGATGTTAAATGGCATACTACACTAAGTTGGTTTGCCATCAGAAGCATGCAGCAATGTTTGCTGACAAAGTTTTAGTTGACAGTTCTAGTTCATGTTTATAATCTTTGACAGAAATTTCAGGAATTTCACAGGAGATGATTCAGGAAGAGAAAAATGACTGTGAGAGGAGGTCACTCTCTGAAGACACACAATCATAGGACTCCTATAGACCAGGCATCTGCACGGATGCGCACATATTTTGGTGGCACCGGTATGACAGATATGTGTTTAGGAGCTGATGGTAGAGACTCTATCTCCAACAACAATGGAAAATCCAAGCTATGCTCACCTTGTGGGAAGTTGACAAAGAGGACGCTTTTGTATCAGTGGTAAATGATGCATGAAGAATCAAATGGACATGTTACACAGGTCATCATTAATACTTTGCTCACTGTGAATGCCACCTTAAAAAGGATTGATGAAATCTGAGTTATGTTCTTTCAACATCTCACCAATTTGCAATGCCCTCCAACTCATTGCTATCACAGAAGTGTATACACAGAAGTAATGATTTAGTATCATTAAAAAGGTAGCTGGAAGGCTCCCATCTCCCCAACTCTGACTATTAACCTGTGATTCCAGTTATGACCAATGCATTCTGCTTTGCATCTATAATGTAAGAGATGCCTAAGGAGGCAACCGCCAGTTCATTGTCTCTCCCTTGAATTCAGTTCTCTCCTCTAATGCAAGATAGTAGTTGATGGTAAAAGGGAAGTGGTTTCTTGGCTCAAGCACTCTCAAGTGTTGCCACTCTCCCTCACTTGGATGGATGACCAAAACAATCTTTAAAATGTCTCTAGCAGAGGCCTGGAATAATCTCAAGGCAAAGAACCTGAGGACCATGGTGATTTTAATAACCACTGGTAAAATGTCAGGTTAGGGAGGTCAGCCACTAGTAGTGTAACACCCTAAATCTGCTGAGACACTGGTGTTCAGATATGTTGAGTAAACTAGTCCTCTGCTTGTATATGGTGAGTGGTAGGTAAGATAAGATCAGACAGACAAACCTTCCTAATTGTCAAAATAACCACTCAACATAAATGCTGTGAACAAGTCCATTTGCACAAGCAGGCCAGCAAGCAACTGTGCTTTTTCAGAACTTATTGGCATATTTCCCTGTCACAGCTCCCTCAATTGCTGGATTGTTCTCATCTTGCTTTCACTGGCAAGTTCCCGGAAGAGCAGGAAACCTGTGAGCCCACAGTTAAATTGCAAAATCTATGTTGATCTTGAATTAATTTAGTGATTAATTCATTGAAACTGTCAATTTGCTTCTTTCATGGGGGTGGCTCGCATATAGGAATTTGTGCTGCTGTGAGATTTGGATGTCGGCAGAGTTCCATTCTCTTGTGAGCTTCATCGACTTTCAACTCCCCACATGGTCCTGCACTTTAGATTTCAGTCCATTGATTCTAGAGTTAGGAGGTTTTTTTTGGATTGGTGAGGCGGATGAAAGAGTATAGGTTTGAAAATATAAGTGTAAATGTTATGAGAATCATTAAGTTACATGGAGATTAAACCTCAATGTGGCCTGTTTGGACCAAATAGTCTATTTTCACATTATAATGTTTACATAGTTATGGGAATATAATATAGAGAAAAGGTAGTGAAACACCTTTAAAAAAATCACATTAAATAAAAAAGTTTGGTTTTTGAGTAATCAACTAAAAACGGATTTCCAAAGCTAGTGTTTCACCAAGAACATTGAAAGAGTTTGAAATTTCTGCTAATGAACTAATCAACTTGGCTGGTTCTATGTTCCTGTATTATCAGTCTTTAATAACTGATCAAGCTGTCAATCTTTAGCATGTGCAAATCCTTGGAAGGATAACATGCCTGCCTGAGTAATTCATTTTTAATTTAAAAGCAAATTTAGACTAGCTTGTTATAATTCAGCGTGTATAGAACAGAGCACTGTCAATTGATTTTTATTTTATTTTCATTGGCCTTGCCTGACGAGACCTTACAGTTTAATCTTTAAATCTGCTAATCCCATTTACTTTGCATCATTTCCTCAGATTAAATATTGGCAAATGCATCTGAGTATTTTGATAGGCATCCATCTGCTTTTGAGAGGTTTTGCAGCATTCAGTCTGCGTTTTTTGATTTAAATCTAAGGAAGCCAACTTCTACACGTAGCTGTCAACCTTACAAAGTCAGAGACAGCTACTTATTACTCTTACTTGGGTTAATTTAGTATTTCTGATACTGATACTGTTGCTACACCATTGTTTACACTGGATATATCAGCATATCCAACAATAAGAACTTAATTGGATTCTTATTTTTCATTTTTACTTCACCATCCTGATTGTTTCCCACCAACATATAGGTGTAGTTTGTCAGATCCATTGAGTTAACACAAAGCATCCAAAATACATAGTAATATGCACTGTCATTTAGGGCTTGAACTCACAACTTTCCAATTGGAAAATTAAGCATTCAATCAGGGGGAGGCAATGGCCTAATGGTATTATCATTGGACTATTAATTCAGAGATACAAGTAATGTTCTGGGGATCTGGGATTAAATCCTGCCAAGGCAGATAGTGAAATTTGGATTCAATAAAAATCTGGAATTAAGAGTCTAATGATGACCGTGAATCCATCCTTGATTGTTGGAAAAACCCATTTGGTTCACTAACAGTCTTTAGGGAAGGAAACTGCCACCCTTACCTGGTCCAGTCTAAACGTGACTCCAGATCCACAGCAATGTGGTTGGCTTTTAACTGTCCTCTGGCAATTGGGGATGAGCAGTGAATGTTGGCCTAGCCAATGATACCCACATCCCATGAATGAATAAAAACAAAATTTCCGTAATAGGTTTCCATTGAAAATAAACCTAACATTACGGCTACCATAACTGAGGAATGTGGCGAAGCAATGTCATCAAGTTTGACTTGTGTCTGGCTCTAGTGTGTTGCTTACATATCAAATCTCATACAACCTCTTCATTTTCAAGACAGTAATGAGATTTGTATTTTTTTAATATGCACTGATGTAACGGTGAACAAAAATTTCCATCCTCATATTTTCTGGTTTGGAGACAACAAAACATGTCTCCGGTGGAAATTATTGTCAAAGGAAGTGCTGCCCACAATAAATACTTTGAAGGTGATTTGTTTTTGAAGCTTTGAAGAAATATAAAGGATCCAATTCACGAGCAGACATTTCACAATAAAACTCTGACAGATTCATTGATAGTTTCAGGCATGGCAAATTAATCTGATGTCACTCTTCATTCTTGACCATATTTCATGCACCTGTGATTATCACTACAGGACAGGGTGGAAAATTTGTAATCTGTCATCAAAATTTGCATTGGCCTAACCGCCTGGGCAGACAGGAAATTAGAACAGCTTTTCTTCAATAGCTAAGGTTGAAGTCTTTCATAGAACTGGTGCCACGCTAACACTGGGCCAAGCAAATGAAGTGAAAAGAAAAGAGCGGATGTTGTATTTGGCTCTACTCATATTTAACTGCAGCTGTTAAAAAATGTGGTGGAGCTAGGAAATGCATGCCAGACATCTGGGTCTAATTAGACGAGTATGCAAGGTAGAAAAGATTTTTTTAAACTACTTCACAAAGCGTGAAAATCTGCCAGCTTCAATCCTTTCTGCTAAGTATAAAGGTGAACATGAACAACGTTAGCAGGCTGGAGACCAATGTACGACGGCAATCATTGCATTGATTCCTCCCTTCCCCCAGCACCGCTCCCCCTACCCAGGCTGACCGCTCCAGCAAAGATGCACTGTGTATGGTGCTGCTAATTGTCTGAAGTATTAAATAAAGCTATTTCATTGCAGGTAAGCACAAAACAAAATGGCTATACTGTATACAAATAATAAGTATTTAGATATAATACAAATGTACATCAAACATTTAAATACATGATAATGTCCATTTTAAGATAGCTGTAAAAAACACTCAATTTTACAAGTTTTTTATTCGATTAAACCACTTTCAATGCATGTATACCCAAGCCCAGCTTCATTATTCTCGCACACAAAAATGATCAAAGTTTAAATAAAAGTCTTGTCCAGATTCCCTTCCCCCATCCTTGGAAGAGGTTACATTATGGTACTGATACTTTGGCACATGGTGAAAGACAGACAATAGATAATAAATGCACAGTTTGGCTCTCAGTAATATTCCACTTCGTGTGCTTAGTTGATGAAGCAGAATACGTTTCCCATATTTTATGCAGTTTCAAACAAACGTTTGTCTAATTTCTGTCACCTAGTTTGCAGTCAATTGTATAAAAGGTAGGAACCAAACTTTTAAAATTGCATAACTTAAAAATTAATATGTGGTTGTCTAAATGTCTATATTCTCAGCCTTGGCAGCAGTGACTTACTCATGAATGGAAACACTAATTGGTTGCTGTTTGCTTTAAGTTAATAAAAAGAAAATCACTTCAGGCTAATTTAACTGATTTTGTTTGTGCAGCAGTATATGATGTATGACAGTACAGTGAAATGTAATTGTACCTTAAAACCTTGGAGAAATTTTAAGGTGGTCTTTACATGTAGACAGTCACTTAATTGGTCTATGGTCACTTCTATTGATTTATCATTAAGATCTAATTTTTAGTGAGCAATAGAGATGAGTTGCTTTACTTGCAGGACCCTGTAATGTTTCATTAACGTTTCATTCATCTTGGCCTGCAGGTTGGGACAGCATTGATCCTTTTGTTAAATATTGAGACTTATTTTCATTTCTGAAAAAATGGTCTTCATTATTCAGTTGATTTGCATCAAACAGATGTGGTATATCAAAAGTGTAAGGAACGTAGGTAGGTATATCGAACATAGAAACAGGAGTAATTGGTTGAAACACTTCTGCCATTCAATGAGCTCATAGTCAACTGAACATACCAATGTGGCTTTGCCTGCATCCCTTAATATATTTGAATAATAAATATCTTTCATGTATCACATTTTTGCCCACTCATTTAATCTATCTTAATTAGCTGTTATGTTTCTTCAAAACATGCTTCCTTTCTGATTTAATGTAATATGCAAATTTAATTATCAGGCCTTCACTCTGCTCACCTGAACTGTGGATATAAATTGTTAAAATTTAAGGCCCCAGCAAAAACCTCAAAAGGACCGCAGTCAATCGGGAAAAGACCCATTTATGCATAGTCTCTTCTATCCATGTTAATATGTTATTCCCTACATCCTGTGCTTCTGTTTTGTGTAATAATCTTTGATGTTGCATCTTTTCAAATATCTTATGGAAATCCAAGTACTGTGTGTTAATGGACTTCCCTTTATCCACAGTATATGTTAATGCTTCAAAGAATTTCAACAAATTGGTTAAACATGATTTCCCTTTCACAAAACCATGCTTACTCTTCTTGATTACCTTGAGTTTTTCTACGTGCACAGCTCTAACCTCCTTAATGAGTGATTTAACACCTTCCCATGATCAATATCAAGCCAGCTAGCCTGTAGTTTCCAATTTTATGCCTCCCTCCCTTCTAGTATAAAGGTTATGTTTGCTACTTCCCAGTCTAGGGGAACTTTTATGGATCTAGCAAATTTTGGAAAATTAACACCAATGAATCAACTGCCTCATTAGCCACCTCTTTTAAGATCCTAGGATGAAGTCCATCAGGACCCAGAGCCCAAAGCTCCCTCAGTTTTCTCAGTGCTACTTCCTTCGCGACTGTAATTACAGCAAGTTCCTCTCTTTCTTCTACCTTCTGATTTAACGCAATTAGTATTATATTCTTATCCTCTATAGTGAAGACAGAAGCAAAATATTTATTTACTTCTAAGAACAAAGAAAATTACAGCACGGAAGAGGCCCTTTGGCCCTCCTAGCCTGCGCCGATCCAGATCCTCTATCTAAACCTGTCGCCTATTTTCCAAGGATCTGTATCCCTCTGCTCCCTGCCCATTCATGTATCTGTCTAGATACATCTTAAATGACGCTATCGTGCCCGCCTCTACCACCTCCGCTGGCAACGCATTCCAGCACCCACCACCCTCTGCGTAAAGAACTTTAAACACATATCTCCCTTAAACTTTTCCTCTCTCACCTTGAAATCGTGACCCCTAGTAATTGAGTCCCCCACTCTGGGAAAAAGCTTCTTGCTATCCACCCTGTCTCTACCTCTCATGATTTTGTAGACCTCAATCAGGACCCCCCTCAACCTCTGTCTTTCTAATGTAAATAATCCTAATCTACTCAACCTCTCTTCAGAGCTAGCACCCTCCATACCAGGCAACATCCTGGTGAACCTCCTCTGCACCCTCTCCAAAGCATCCACATCCTTTTGGTAATGTGGCGACCAGAACTGTACGCAGTATTCCAAATGTGGTCGAACCAAAGTCCTATACAACTGTAACACGACCTGCCAACTCTTGTACTCAATACCCCGTCCGATGAATGAAAGCATGCCGTATGCCTTCTTGACCACTCTATCGATCTGCATTGCCACCTTCAGGGTACAATGGACCTGAACATCCAGATCTCTCTGCGCATCAATTTTCCCCAGGGCTTTTCCATTTACCATATAGTTCGCTCTTGAATTGGATCTTCCAAAATGCATCACCTTGCATTTGCCTGGATTGAATTCCATCTGCCATTTCTCCACCCAACTCTCCAATCTATCTATATTCTGCTGCATTCTCCGACAGTCCCCTTCACTATCTGCCCCTTCACTATCTGCTACTCCACCAATCTTAGTGTCATCTGCAAACTTGCTAATCAGACCATCTATACCTTCCTCCAGATCATTTATGTATATCACAAACAGCAGTGGTCCCAACATGGATCCCTATGGAACACCACTCGTCTCAGTTCTCCATTTTGAGAAATTCCCTTCCACTACAACTCTCTGTCTCCTGTTGCCCAGCCAGTTCTCTATCCATCTAGCTAGTACACCCTGGACCCCATGCAACTTCACTTTCTCCATCAGCCTACCATGGGGAACCTTATCAAATGCCTTACTGAAGTCCATGTATATGTCATCTACAGCCCTTCCCTCATCTATCAACTCTGTCACTCCCTCAAAGAATTCTATCAAGTTGGTAAGACATGACCTTCCCTGCACAAAACCATGCTGCCTATCACTAATAAGTCCATTTTCTTCCAAACGTGAATCTATTATTTCTTTCTTATCTACCACTAACTTTCCATTTTCACTCTCTGGAGGACCAATACACCCTTCACTTAAATGTTTCATTTCTAGACACTGTTAGAAACTTTTATTATTTCTTTTAACATTTCTGGTTAGCTTCCTCTCATGTGCATTTTTTTTCCCTCTTTACTAACCTTTTAGTCATTCTCTGCTTCATTACAGTGTGGAGCTGAAGAAACACAGCAGGTCAGGCAGCATTCAGAGGAACAGGAGAGTTGACGTTTCAGGTCAGGACCCATCATCCAGACCCGTCATGAATCCTATGAATGGTCCTAACCTGAAATGTTGACTCTCCTGTTCCTCTGATGCTGCCTGGCCTGATGTGTTCCTCCAGCTCCACACTGTGTTGTCTCTGACTCCAGCATCGGCAATTCTTGCTATTTCCAACTCATTCTCTGCTGATACTTACATTTTGTAAATCATCTAACCTGTCACTCACTTTTGCACAAGTATGAGCTTTTTCCTTCAGTTTGATGTTTTGCATAATGTCTTTAGTTAACTCAACAATGATGGGTCCTCCCTTTGGAATTTATTTTAATAGTAAGAACATATTTATTCTGAGTCATGAAATATCCTGTTGAATGTCTAACACTGCTTTTTTTTATTGATTTATCTCCTAGCCTAGTATCCCGTTCACTTCAGCTTTCAGACCTGTATACTTGCCCTTTATTTAAGTGTAAATTAGTCATCTTAGATCCATGATTCTTCAATTTGTATAAATGTTTAAGATGGGTTTTGGTGAATCACCACCAAACTTTCTTTTGCTCTTAATTTTTCTATCCACTGAAGTAATTTTACACAATCATAGGAAGTCAAAGTCTGCTAAAGGTCATCTCGTTTAATGTCATGTAACCAGCTTACGGATAATGCCCCAGAACATTGGAATATGTTTTGTAACAGCCCAACCAGAATGGTGAATTGTACCAAAGTGGCAGGTACATATTTACTCCATTGAGCAGTCAGATACACCTGGTGAAAACCTTTTCACATTGCGTATCTGTACCATTGATGATAATGGCATTACTTTACTTGCAAACATGTCCAACAGAGTTCTTCCTGCCAGAAGTAAGCAAGTAATGTCTGAGTACTATACAGATAGTTCTGCTATAACGTGTTTTTTGTTAGTGCAAATTGGCTGTAACACGATTGATGAATAGTAGATGCTGTTTGGATAACGCAAACTTTCTGCTGTACAGATATAGTGATCGCGTTATAGGAGAACTACCTGTAGATACCAAATAATACATACAGGCGGATGTTACAAAGCACGAACATACTTTGAGGTCCATAAGGCATTGATAAATCATTCAGACCCGCTGTTATTTTTTTACACCTTTCCAACTTTTTATTGTGCTGGTCATAACATTCTCTTGATTATGTTTATTCTAAGAGTAGTGTGCACTACTGAGTTACAGTATTGTATGAAGGGAGGCATGTAGTGTGAAGTGATGATAAACAGCTTTGGCAGTCAAAAATAAATTAATACTGCAGGACTAATTCTGCAGCCAGCACTGACTTTGCAAAATGACTGCTTAAAAATTGTTTTTCATTGCTGAATAGCTTATTCAGCAGGTTTCAACCCGTAAAGCAAGGTTAAAAGATTGAATTTGTTACAGTTGGTTTCATTAACAAATCAGCATTTAAAAAAAAACCTCACAAATGGTGCTTTAGTCCTAAACAACATGCAATGAGCTTTTTTAAACTGTGTGTTCTTCGTAGGGTTACTGCGCAAATTGAGGGCTGCAGAGGGTCAGATCTGAATTTTCTTTTTTGCAGCAGCAATAATCCAGGCACTGCAGGTCTAGTTGGTGTACGTTCTAGGCTGCATAATTCTCCATATAGATCTCCATAGCAATGAAATTCTATGAATGCTGTGGATTAAAAATGTAGGTGATCTGTTTCTTTTGTGGCCTGTGTGGCTGTCCCTGTTGGGAAGGCACGCGTGCAGGTATTCCATGTTTGTTTGAAAAGCATGAGGAATGGCTAGAATATGATGTCAATCCGCAGCTCCGGTTGATTTGACACACAGTTTGAAATCTTAGATTGCACTGGTTCATGTTGCATATTCTGAAGGGATGAATGTGGAAACTGGACAGAGCTGCACTCAGTCATATCACAAGGATTTAGGTGGGTTGAAAGCAGAACATCTTATGATCTTGAAGAGGTCAGGCCTTCTTCCGAGGTCTCATCGTAGTCTTTATAACAATGTCTCCCTTAAAAAATGTAACTTGTGTCTAATTGCTATCATGCAACAAACCAAATCTTGCTTAACATAGGGGGCTGTTCTTGTTAAGACACATTAATGGTTTTCCTCTACCATTGTAAATCACATGGGGCCTTAGACACAGTCAAAGAAAAGGAATGTTGGCAACTTCAAGCTGGTAGTGATAGGAATCACAACACACACAACAGCCTATTGTACATATTTGCCGATCACTCTCAACTGAGCATATGTTCATCTGCACATGGTCTCACATGATCAGCTATTCAACTGTAGTTTAGTTTTGGGGGTATTGTATAAAGTTGGTATATGGAAGAGGATTTTTGTCACCTGTCCATACCAAGCCTACAAAAGGAATGGTGACTGTAATTCTGGTGGCTCTGGCTCTGCAGCATGACAATGAAATAGAGCAAAGATTATAAAGTACTAAGCTAAGTTCTAAATATCTATTGTAGAGACAGTTGGTTGTGCCATTTTGTTGTGAGTTGGTGTTCAACTGTCCCTCGTTTCAATACACTCTGACATAGAAAGACATCAGTTTAACTGGGACAAAGTTACAGCACCAGGACAAGCAAGACAAAGACAAGCACGAGAATTCCTAGAGGCCTGGTTTCCAACCACCGATGCAATAAACAAACATTGAATTAGACCCCATCTACATACCACTATGGTACAAAACTGGAAACAAGACTGCCCACCATGACAGACCAGACCATATAAATTCAGAGTGGGACAGAACAACAGCGCTTCAACAGAGGCTACACAGCACTGACGATGTCACCTAGAAGCGAGACGAAACATTTGCATGAAAACCGGTCAGCTCGGTGAACCAACCAACAACTCCTATGCTGTCTAGTTTTGTACTCCCCCACCATAGGAAAAAGACTTTGGCTATTCATCCTACCCATTCCCCTCATGATTTTATAAACCTCTATAAAGTCACCCCTCAGTTTCATACGCTCCTGGAAAAAAAAACCCAGCCTATTCAGCCTCTCCCTACAACTCCAACCATCCAGTCCTGACAACATCCTTGTAAATCTTTTCTGTATCCTCTCAAGTTTAACAACATCTTTCCTATAGAAGGGAGACCAGAATTGTATGCAGCATTCTAAAAGTGGTCTCACCAATGTTCTGTACAGCCACAACATGACATTCCGACTCCTATACTCAGTGTTCTGATCAATGAAGGCAAGTGTGCCAAACACCTTCTTCACCACCCTACCTATCTGTGACTCCACTTTCAAGGAACTATGTACCTGCACCCTTAGGTATCTTTGTTTGGCAACACTCCCTGGGGCCCTACCATTAACTGTTTACGTTCTGCTCTAGTTTGCCTTATCAAAATGCAAAACCTCATAGTTGACTAAAGTAAACTCCTTCTGCCACTCCTTGGCCCATTGACCTATCTGGTCAAGATCCCGTTGTACTCTGAGGTAACTTTGTTTACTGTCCACTATACCACCGTTTTTGGCATTATCTCCAAACTTCCTAATCATATCTCCTATATTCACATCCAAATCATTTATATAAATGATAAAAAGAAGTGGACCCAACACTGTTCCTTGTGGCATATTGCTGGTCTCAGGCCTCTAGTCCGAAAAGCAACCATCTACTACCATCCTGTCACCTGCCTTCAAGCCAATTTTGTATCCAATAGGCTAGCTCCCCCTGGATCCCATGTAATCTAATCTTATTAACCATCTACCATGCAGAACCTTGTTGAATGCTTTGCTAAGTCCATATAAACAGCATCTACCACTCTGCCTTCTTGGGTCTTTTTTGTCACCTCTTCAAAAAATTCAGTCAAGTTAGTGAGACAGGATTTTCCACGCACAAAGCCATGTTGACTATCCCTAATCAGTCCTTGTCTTTCCAAATGCATGTAAATCTTGTCTCTCAGAATCCCCTCCAATAATTTACCCACCACTGACGCAAGGCTCATCAGCCTATATTTCCATTGGCTTTCCTTACCGCTTTTCTTAAATAATGGCACCACATTAGCCAACCTCCAGTCTTCTGGCACCCCACCCATGGTTGTCAATGATATAAATATCTCATCAAGGGGGCTAGCAATCTCTACCTTAGCTTCCCACAAAGTTCTGGGAAACATCTGAAGAAGTCCCAGGAATTTATCTACCTTTATGTGTTTCTTGAATCTAGAATGGAGGAAAAATAGTTCTTTATTAAAATATGAAATGGGGTGAAGGGTGGAATGGAATTGCAAGACTGGACAACTTCAAGATATAACAAATTGTTAGAACTAAAAAGTGACTCGTATGAATGTGGCAACACATGGTAGTAAGGGGGTTGAGACAATCAGCATGGCTTTATAAAAGGAAAATCATGTTTGAAAGATGCGTTAAAGATTTTTAATGATGTAATTAGTGGCATAGATATGTAGGAATCAGTAGATGTACTATACTTGAATTCCAAAAGGCATTTGATAAGGTACCACACAAAAAAGTTTCTGTGCAAGCTAAGAGCTTGTGTCATTTGGAGGCTAATATATTAACATGGACGGAGAATAATATCTGTACAGGAAGCAGGATGTTGGGATAAATGGAGCATTTTCAAATTAGTGTTCTGTAACTGGTAGAGTTCTGCAAAGATAAGTAGTGGAACCAAACACAATGTATCTAAACTTGTTGGTATAAAGTTAAGTGGGAACATAAGCTGGGAGCTTAATGCAACGCGGCTGCAAAGAGATATATTTGGCTGAGTGTGCAACAAAGTGATAAATGTGGCAAAATGCTGTGAAGCATCAGATTATTCACTTTAGAACAAGAATAGAAAATAAAATTGTAGAATGTCAACAGCACTGGCCACTCAACCCCATTCTACCCACTCTCCTCCTTTTTCCTAAGTTCCTCCAATTTTTTTTTCTCTTAAGGTAACTATCCAATTTTCTTCTGATGACCAAAATTGAATCTGCCTCCACCTCACTCTCAGGCTGAGCATTTCAGATTCTCACCACTCACTTCATAAAATTTGTTTCTCATGTTGCCTTTGTTTCTTTTTTCAAACATCGTGAATTAGTGTCCTATGTTTCTTGGTCTTTCTGCCAACGGGAACAGTTTTTCAGTATTTACCCTGTCCAGGTCCTTCATGATTTTGAATAGGTCTATCAAATTTCCTTTCAATTTTCCTTTTTCCAGAGAAGTCATCCCAAATTCTCTAATAAATACACACAACTGAAGTATCCTCCTTGGAAATATTCTCATGAATCTTTTCTGCACCTTCACGAATGGCTTCATACCTTTTCCAAAATGTGGCACCCAGAACTGGACACTATCCTCCAGCTGAGTCTGAACAGATGTTTTTACATATTTTATCATAACTTCCTTTCTTTTATAGAAAAGTACTTTATATTTTTAAAGGCTTGAAACTTTTAAATGTTGATGTTCAGGGACTCTTAGTCATATAGAACAAGAGTCACAGCAAGTTAGCATAAATGTGCAGCCAATAATTAGTCGGATGAATGTTACATTAACCTTTATTCCAAGGGCATTGGAGTAGAAAATCAACAAAAGTCCTATTATATTAGCATAGAGATTTAGTGAATCCACATCTGGAGGATATGCGAAGATTTGGTCTCCATATCCAAGAGGGGATGAAAGCAACTTGGAAGTAGTGCAGTTTACTAGATTAATTGCTGGAATAAAGAGTTGTGTGATGAAAAATTGTGCAAATAGGCCCAATGCTGATTGGCATTTGTAATAAGAGATAATCTCATTAAATGATACAAGATTCTGAAGGGTATTGATAGGACAGACATATTATTTCACCCGACAAGGGAATTAAGGACATAAGGGCAAAGCTTTAGGATAAGAGATTGATCGTTTGGGACTGAGTTGAGAAGAAATTGCTTCACTCCAAAGATTGCAATTCTTTGAGAGATTCTGTGACCAGAGGATTATGGATGCTCCATAGTTGAGTGTATTTAAGATTGAGATCAACACATTTTTGACTGATCAGCAAACTGAAGGAGATGAGCATTGGACAAGAAAGTGAAGTTGAGTGAGGTCAAGATCACATTGAATGGTGACGTAGCGGCTGAAGGGTCTATTTTTGCCACAATGTCATAGGTGCTTATGTGTTTCAAGATATGGTGGGAACAGTGGTTCATGAAACATGAAACATTGGAGATATTTGTAATTGTGGTGGATTGAAAACATGAGGGTGGGTTCTCAGTTGGCATGCATGTGGAATAAGTTGAAGCCAGAAATTGTTTGCTGAGGAAAGACTGTGGAAATATTTTCAGTAGATAACTGATCAAGCACAATACTCCATTTTCTCATACAGAGAAATTTAAAATCTTGATAATATTATATTACCCAGTCAAATATACCGTTATTTTCCTGGGTTGCAAGGATCTAAAGATCCTCAATACTTTTCTTAAAATCTCTGTCATTTATATACAGAATTTTCTAGGCTGTTCGGATATTTTTCACTTTGTTCATAATGTTATCCTCAGCACATTTTCTTCCTGTATCACAGCCTGCACTTAACTTACCATTTAATTCTCTCTCCCTTCTTTATGTAATGTGTCTGCTGTTGTTCATTTTCAGAATTACATTTGAGGTATATGGACAATAAGGGATTTGGTTTCAAACGTGATGAATGTTTTATAATTCCAGTTATTTACTTCTATTTTTAGTCACCTCTGTTTGCCTCTTTCCACTCCTTCCCCACTGAGCTACGCACACATTCAGCAAGACCATCTGTTCTAACCTGAAGACAGGTACATGATTGCAGAAACCTGTTTAAACACACAGGTTTTCACACCTATGTGCCATTAGCAGTGTTCACAGCTGTTTAAACTAGCCATGGTTCTCCATTCTACCCTAATACAGTCATGATGTGTACACTCTCTGACCCTTGCTGCTGACCAAGGTTTTAACCCTTTGGAAAAAACTCATGCGTAAGCAGTTTGTATAAATGGTATATCATTTGTATGGTGATGTATATCATGTGGAGAGGGCTAATTTTCAACTAGTTTGTTCGTATCATGATTGGAGAGATTGGGAATTGTTGAGCACAGTGGCATTTTCCTGTTTTTAATGTTGCCGATGTTCTAGCTTTCTCATTTCTTTGTTCCACTCAGTACTGCCAAACTCTAATCCCTTTCAAGTTGACAGAAAACTCTAATTTCATGATTGCGTGTAGACACTTTGAGGAGTGTTAGTAATAAAACTGTCTTTCAAAAACATTTCTTGCTGATTCTATTAATCTGTGTTTAAACCAACGTTGATGATGATTTTCATTTTGTTTTAAATGAAGACTACTATAAATCCTGGAAAATATGGTATTTCCCTGATCATCTTCCAGAAGTCATCAGTTGTCTCATCGACTAACTAATTATTTATACATTCCAATTCTGACAACTTACCTGCTTAATAGCTCTAATTACAAATACTCTGACGTATTATTAATACTAGCACAAGGTACTTGTTGCACAATGTAAGAAAGATCATTTAAATTTATAAGGGTCAGTGATGGAATGATTTCAAATATCAGGCACCAATAAAGTAGGCTGAAGATGCATCATTATTGGATCAAAGTCCACAGGCCAGATGAAAAGGAATATCATTTAAGGACTAAATCTAAATTCCCAGGCAGATAGCGGATCATGATTGTGAATATCCGTCAAGATTAATGAGTTTCTTAAGACCTATCCATTCATCTATGCAGTAGATACCTCTGAGTCAGGAAATGTACAAAGAAACCTCAGTTTGGACTCAAGTGTTTTTGAAGATACATTAACTGCTTGATACATTTCACAGAACAAAATTTTGCTATTTTGTATACCAACATAAAGGAGGAAGAGAGAATTAAATGGTAAGTTAAATGCAGGCTGTGATACAGGAAGAAACTATAGTTTTTTATGAAATTGTCATGGATGAACACACGTACAAAATGTATATGCACATAAAGATTAATATGTTGAAACTAAATCCAATCCAGCTTTATTTAAGAGCGTAGTTTCCAACTTTTCATATTATAGATGCGGATGGGTCATCTGGGGAGATTAAGGAAAGGTGCTTCCAAATCTAATTGAAGAATCAAAGAATCATTCCCATTTATTTGCCAAGTGTCATCTCAAGGTCAGTTAGAAGCTAGCATGGGTTGATGCCAAAAGGTTATTTTCCCACTGCAACAAGAGAATGAAAGAGTGTTGATAAGACTAAGGAGGTTATTTTGACCAAAGGGTAAAATCAGGTGCTAAATGGGTACAGAGCAGCTAAGACTAGCCTGTCTGAAAGGCTGATTTAGCAGACACGGTTTGTTGTCCTAATTGCTGATTATCATAGTTTGAACTAGTCTAGAGGTAGTATACAGACACTTGCAGTGTTAACATTCAACTGCTGATTAGACGCAGTATTTATGGAAAAGTGTACATGGGCTTCTAATGCCGACTTCACTTGAACTTATAGAGTGCTCTAGCTGCCATGCAGCACCACGTATCAGAATAGGGTGGCAACTGGCAGAGCCAAAACTATCAGATAAAAACTATCCCTGCCCAACCTGTCAATTTTCTCACATGAGCAGATGGAAAAATAACCATGAGGCAAACTGGTCTGCCATTATTATTAGTTAAAATGAGCACAGACTACTGCATCTTTTATTCTCGCAGCTATTCTCAATCAACCTGTTCAGACATATTATTACACACCTCTAGTATAGGTAGGTATTGAACCTAGGCCTTCTGGCCCAGAGTTATGTTCGTTACCACAGAGCCACAAATCAGTGCTGGTACAGTTACATTAATCAGTACCTAAACTTCTACAGGGCCTCAGCTATTTCCAGTCCACATCAATAGGAAGCAGGATGAAAGATGGATTTGGGGTGCTCATGGTGCAGCTGGTGCTGCCTCTTCCTCCGGGTGCGGAGATCTGAGTTCAAGTCCCACCTGCTTCAGAGGTATATTGTAACATCCCTGAACAAACTGATTGAGCTACTTTTTATCGGGTGAATCTGTTAGGACCTTTCCCATGGCACATTCACCCACCTGGAAATGATTATGAAGGATCTGAGCCAACTCTTAGCCAAAAGCATAACATTTTGGAATTACTAATTGCTTGATTCTGATGCCATTCATTTACCTTTATTATATCATCACTTGTGCCCACTCTCTGAGCCTTCCCTTGACTATACTGTGTTGCAAAAGCTGTGAGGTGGCAAGCTTCTGAAATTGCAAATCTAACACCATCTGATACCAGAACAGAAAGATACAAAAATGGACATCCAGCAAGTATTGCAGTATGGACTCAGAGACCAAGGGGAGGGTGCAAAGCCTGTTGAGTGTGGAGGTCTTAGTGGAAGAGGTTCAGAAGGAGGAGTGTTGTCCTATTTTCACCCTAGAACAGCTGGTGCTGCCTGTCTGGCCTCACACCCTCCTCCATTTCCAGATCAAAGGAGGCTGTCTAGCAAGATCGTGACAATATACTCTTTTTCATCTAGTGGTTCCTAAAAAGGTGGAATATTTCAACACTTATTATTTTATAGGTGCAACTCTCAGTGAATTTCCAAAATAAATGTTTCCCTAATGTTGATGGAGACTTGACAAAGTGCCTCAGAAGTTTTCCCAATATGATTCAGGGTCATCTTCAAGGATCCTGCAGCATTGACAATAAAACCGGCAAAAGTGTTGGTATCCCTTTAGTTAGGGCTTGAAATCCACACCTTGCTTACAGCCAAAACATTTGGCCTTTTTTAAGTGAGAGTGCTTGTTGTAGCATTAACCATCAAAATGCCATGTTGCCCTTTTAATAAGCACTAGCGGGCAGCTTAAATAGCAATTGGTTAACAAGCCTCAAGGTTCCTAGAGATGGTATCGAATCCTTTATCAAGATGACATCTTGCCATAAACATGGGTTAAACTGACATTTTAGTTTAAGACTCCATTGTTGTCATCTGTTTTGCACCTCAAGTATTCAGTCAACAATGTCCTTTAAAAATTTAAAATGGGGTCAGCCTTACAAAGTAAAGAAAAGTATTGTCTTTCAAATAAATCTTTTGTTTGAAACTAAATTCCTGGTCTCACATGTGACTCCCTGGATATAAGGCCAATCTGTTTTCTGAATTAAAAGCTTGTTTTACCTAGACATTCCTTTTGGTTGCCTCATTTCCTGTGCTCAAGATCAGATCAAAAGCATTCCTTTGATAAGTTGAATTAAAGTACAATCCTAAATCAGTGCTAGTGTTATGTTGTTAAACAGATCTCCGACACTTCCGCCATCTGCAATCCGACCCCACCACCAAAGACATCTTTCCCTCCCCACCTTTATCTGCTTTCCGGAGGGACAACTCTCTCCGTGACTCCCTTGTCCGCTCCACACTCCCCTCCAGCTCCACCACACCCGGCACTTTTCCCTGCAACCGCAGGAAGTGCTACACCTGCCCCCATACCTCCTCCCTCACCCCCATCCCAGGCCCCAAGAAGACTTTCCACATCAAGCAGATGTTCACCTGCACATCTGCCAATGTGGTATACTGCATCCGCTGTACCCGGTGTGGCTTCCTCTACATCGGGGAAACCAAGCGGAGACTCGGGGAC
>NC_063341.1:47090780-47152486 GCF_021869965.1 Rhincodon typus
CCCTTTTCTGATGAAGGGTCTAGGCCCGAAACGTCAGCCTCTCTGCTGCTATGATGCTGCTTGGCCTGCTGTGTTCATCCAGCCCTGCACCTTGTTGTCTCAAATGGTGTATCTTTTGTTCTCCAGTTTTTAGTGTGCAACCTGGCAGAGGCAAGCGAAGCATTCAAAATATCTAGAAATAGAAACCCTGCCAGCCCTGCTTCCTTTCCCGTATTAACCAATCTTTTGAACAGGATAGAAATGTGATTCATGTTTAGTGCATGCAAGTGGAGCCATTGATGTCATCAAAACCTGATGTGTAATTTCAGACTGACACCTAAATGATGGGTGAGGTCAGTGTTGGCTGTTCCATCAGGATAAACCTCCTGTGACCTTTTTTAAGCCTAACAGATGCAGAAGGTAAATTTTAACTTTGTTGGTGTTCCTTGTGAGCCAGAAATCAGAGTACTTTGTGCTCCTTTGGGCCTTGGGTTTCAGCTGGACAGGACATATCCCATTATCCTGTCCACTCCAAACCTCAGTAACAGCTACAGCCTCCCTTAACTGCCAGAGGCCCACAGGTATTCCAAATGCTCAGAGAGGTCACTTGTTCAATAGCCTTTTCTGTGCTGACATTATTTTTGTTCACCATCCTTGACATTGCTTCACACCATCCTGTCAGCCATTGATATTAAACTGGGTATCATGTGAAATGAAGGTTTTTCTGATAACATCAATTTATAATTATCATTAATATCACTTATTAAATTACTCCCAAGCTGGATTGTTTAGTGCAATTTACAATGCCAATATTTCGTTTAAATATAAGTTACAATGTTTTCAGTTCCAAGATTTGAGAAAATGATAAGATTAGTGTGAAATAATTAGGCAACTGAAATGGCACTCACGTTTGAGTAATTTTTAAGTGTGTTGATGTTATGGTCTAATTGTTAAGGTAACTGACTCTGGTGTATTGCTGGTTTGAGTTGCTCTGTATTTATTTATGGCTCTTGTTGTGCAGTGATATTGTCCTACCTGTGGGCCTTAAGATTTAAGTCCCATTTGCCCTGAAGTTACATCATAAGAAATCCAAATAGGTTGACTGAAAAATAATTTACATTTTTGAGCTGTCAAATGCTGCATTAGATTCTATGAAAAGCATTATACACGTACTGGTCAGAAAAATTAAGTTAAGTGGGCAAAACATAATTATTTACTTCAATGGGTGAATTTATAATGCCACTGTAGTGTAAGTGCAAAACAACTTTTCTACTTCTGACAGCACTGTTATAGTATAACTGGTCAACAATTTGCATTTATATTGTAATCTTAAGGAAGACTCTGCCATCCATTTCAAATTTGATAAAATTTCTGTATGCAAAGTGTTTAGAAAAGGGTTTTCACCGCAGGTCTTAAAAGATGAAAGAGAAGTCAAAGAGCAGAAGGGTTTTAGGGAAAGAATTCCAAGTTTTAGGCAGCTGTAGGCGGAATCATCAGTGGAGAATGAAGGGATCGGAGGAATGCACCAGAGGTCAGAATCAAAGCAACGAAGAGTTTGAGGGCTGAAGGAGGGATAGGGTGAAGTTGGAAATGATCACACACAAGGTTTAAATTTAAAATTTAAGTGCAAAACAATTTATATTAGAGGTGTTGAGGGATTTGCAGTGATAAAAATGGGCTAGATAGGCTGACACTTTTTTCACTGGAGCACAGGAGGTTGAGGGGTGACCTTATAGAAGTTTATTAAGTTTTAAGAGGTGTAGATAAGGTGAATAGCAAAGATCTTTTCCCTCAGGTAGGCGAGTTCAAAACTAGGGGCATATTTTTAATGTGAGGAGGAATATTTAAAAAGGACATGAGGGGCAAATTTTTTACACAGAGAGTGGTTTGTATGTGGAATGAACTGCCAGAGGAAGTGATGGATGCAGCTATAGTTACAACATTTAAAAGACATTTGGATAAGTACATAAATCGGAAAGGTTTGGAGGGATATGGGTCAAACATAGGCAGGTGGGACTAGTTTAATTTAGGAACATGGCCGGTGTGGACTAGTTGGTCCGAAGGGTCTATTTCCATGCCGTATGACTCTGACTGTAGTACAAGCCTTCATCCAATTTGCACTATCCGCGTTTAGTTTTATTACAAAACTTAAACCATTTCCCACTGATGTTGAATTTCCCATGTGAGTACATCCTAAGCTGCACCATCTGCTGAAAGTGCAAAATTTTCAGTGCTGTACATTGAATAGATACTTGTTTCTTTCCTTTTAGAAACCCTACAGTGTAGAAGTAGGCCATTCAGCCCAACAAGTCCACACCAACTCTCTGAAGAGCATCCCACCCAGACTCATACCCTTGTCCTATTACTGTAACCCTACATTACCCATGGCTAATGAACTAACCTACACATCTCTGGATAATTTAGCAGGTCCAAGCCACCTAACCTGCACATCTTTGGTCTCCAGGAGGAAATCCACACAGACATGGGAAGAATGTGCAAACTCTGTTAGGTACCTGAGGCTGGAATTGAAACTGGATCCCTGGCACTGTGAGGCAGCAGTGCTCACCACTAAGCCACCATACCACCCTAAATTTTGTATTTGAATTGAAATCAAAAATCTCATTTATTTTGTGTTATTTAACAATAAGTACACTGTAACTGGTGTGTATTCATTTAAATTAACAGGCTTTTATTCAGTTTATCACTATTTATTTTAAATTTGCATTTATTTTAAACGTGCATATATCATGTAAATTGGCAACTTAAATTACAACCTGCTGTTTAGTCTATTGCAATACAGTTTCAACTTGGGCTTTTAGTTAAAACATAAAACTATAAAAGCTTCTGCATGCCTTTGTGTTATTGAGTATCAAAGAGAATGTTTAAAATCCAAAGGGGATGAATATCCATTCTTTTTGCAGATGAACTTGAGTTTTGTATCAATCATAGAATAGAAATCAAAGGTCACTATTTCTTCCTTTGAAAAACCAAGATACTGTTTCTCTTTCATTTAATCATCAAAGTGATGGACCCTTTATACAAATTGACTACAGGGGTAACATAAATATATCCACAATGACTGAATGTTGTACGTTACTTTGATTTTTAATAAGTATTTTTTTCTGGTATACAATAGTACAGCTGTCTGTTCATTGCTGTCCCTGAAACATGATATAGAGCTCCCAGCTGGTGGTTAGTCTGCATAGTTCATTGTATCTTGTCATGCACTGGTCTTTGATGGATGGTTACTTGAACATTTTGGTGATTAAACTAGCTTGAAATTTCTGTGAAAACCAAAGGATTTTCAATGGCACTCAGTTTAAAACCAGTATATAAAATTAATTCTTTTTGCAATGGTGTTTTTTTCTTATATTAGTGTTTACACACATTAATAACTCCTCCAAATTTCTGATAGTTGCAGAGATGCTCTTTAGCCCCTTTAATAGTTTGAAGATGTCAGTCATAGACTTGTCTCTGAGTTAAAAAATTGTGGGTTCAAATCTCACTAGAGAGAATGTGGTAAATCAAAGAATAGAGACAGGGCAACAGGAAAAGGTAATTATATAGGAAATGATAAACTGACCATGACAGGAAGGAAAAGAAATTGAAGAGTAAATCAACAGATAAGGCGAGAGATTACAAAAATCATAAAAAGGACAAAACCGAAGGCTCTGTAGCTCAATTCATATAGTATTTGAAACAAAACATATCAACTGATAGCCCAAATAGAAAAAAATGAGTAAAATCTGATAGCCATTGATAAAGATATGACTGTATATGACATAAATTGGGAACTAAATATTGAAGGGTTCATTATAGTTTGGAAGGGCAAGAAGCTAGGAATAGTGGAAAGTTGGCTTTGTTAATTCATGATGGTATTAGTAGAATAGAGAGGATGACTCAACTTCAGAAAACCTGGATGTAGAAGTGGTTTGGGTAGAGATGAGAAATTACATAGGAAAGAGGTCACTGGGAGTGATTTTGGATTGAGACAGTGGTGGAATTTCTATTTAACAAGAAATGAAATAATCATTTGTATACATTTGTCAATGCAGATTTGGAGTTACCTACCACAGAGATATATAGATAGATACATATAGTTATTTTTTGACAGATTCCATTAACTTGTATAGAGATGGCGGATTAGAATGAAAATGAGTGACACAGTAAGTGAACATGTAAGCTTTTCGTGCTTGAGACAAAAAATAATTCTCATCACATGAATTTGTAGATACATTCTGGATCAAGTTGCCCCTCGTCAGACATACAGACATAATTTGTGCTAAAGCCGACGACTCCCAGCCACATCAATGAACAATTGCTTCAGTTTAAAACAATGTCTCTTAATGGAAATACGAGCACCAATACTTTTGCAGCCATGTCTAGTTTTTTTGTATTTAAGATGTAGTATGTTTTACATTTCTTTCTGCTTGCTACCCTTTGTGACATTAAATGCTTAAGGCTAAATTTTTGTACAGCAGGGCTGGCGCCAAGGTGGGACACAGTCTCTCATTCCTAGTACTTGTAATTTTTGCTGGTATTGGGTCTGCACCCTGACATAATCTGTTTCATTGCAAAGTAGGTATCTCATACACCCCTGCAATTTTCAGAGAGTTGAGGCCAGCTTCTTGAGGATAAATGGTTCACAGCCACCTAAATGAGTGATGAACCATAACCTTAATTCGTAAACTTCTTGAAGTGTGTGTTTAAAATGTTAAACACATGCCTCCATCCTTTCCATTACCCCTCCCTTCCCCTCCACATCTTCCATGTCAATACACACTGTAGAGGCATTGAACCATACAATAACAACACTTAAAAACACAACTATTCATAAATCTGTTTTGATTAAAACTGCTGATTTTATAACTGCATAAAAGTGTAATCAGATAAAGCTCAGCTGAGCTCATCTGTTAATTAATCTTGCAGCTCAGCCAAGCATTATGTATAATATTATTGTCTCTTTCTATGAATACAGTGTCCAGTTTGATTGATAGCTTATCAGGATGTAGCTTCTTCAGGTGGAACAAGAGAGTATTCTTTGATTGATAGGCATTTTTAAGGTTTTTTTAATAATTTAACATTTCCTGCCCATCCCTAGTTGCTCTCGAGGAGCTGGTGATGAACTGCCTTCTTGAACTGTTGCAGTCCATGTATGTAAATTGACATATAATGCCCTTAGGGAATTCCAGGATTTTGACCCAGTGACAATGAAGGAATGGTGATACATTTCCAAGTCAGAATGGTGAGTGTTTTGGGGGTGAACTTGAAGGTGGCAGTGTCCCTATTGCATCTGCTGCACATGTCCTTTTATGTGAAGTGGCATGGGTTTGGAAGTCTAGTTTGGGCTGTCTAAGGATCTTTGATGAATTTCTGCAGCATATCTTGTAGATAGTGCCCACTACTGCTCCTGAATGTCAATGGTGGAGGAAGTGGATGTTTGTGGATGTGGTGCCAATCAAGCGGGCTGCTTTGTCCTGGATGGTGTCAAGCTTCTTGAGTGTTGTTGGAACTGCACCCATCCAAGTAGGGAGTATTCCATCACACTCCTGACTTGTGTGCCTGGCAGATGGTGAACAAACTTTGGGGAGTCAGGAGGTGAGTTCCTCACTGCAGCATTCCCAACCTTTGACCTGCTCTTGTAGCCACTGTGTTTCTGTGGTGAGTCCAGTTGAGTTTCTAGTCAATGGTAATCCTCAGGATAAAAACCAAAAGAACAGAACGTTCTGAGGAAGGGTCACCGGACCCAAAATGTTAACTTTGTTTTCTCCTTCACAGATGCTGCCAGACCTGCTGAGCTTTTCCAGCAACTTTGTTTTTGTAATCCTCAGGATGTTGAATGTGGGGGATTTATTGGTGGAAATAAGTTATAGGCTTATGATTGCTTCATTCAAGGTTTGAAGTCACACGATACCAGGTTATAGTCCAACAGGTTTATTTGAAATGATAAGCTTTCAGAGCATAGCCCCTTGGTCAGGTGAAGTGAGAAAGAAGCACACAGAACACAGAATTTATGGGCAGAGAGAGATCAAGGGCAGAGAGATCAAAAAACCGTACAAATGGTGTGAGTGGAGTGCTGAATAATAAGTCCCTGCTGGTGATCTGAAGTGTTAGATGGTGTGAGTAAGGTGTCAACAGCTGAATAACAAGCAAAGGGATGAAGACGGCCTCAACCATGATCTTGGCTTCATGTTGCGCTAGATGTGACTCCACCACACTATTCCGTATCTGTAATATCTTCCTTACTGTCCTGTTTTGTCACCATCACCTGAATAAATTGTTATGATCTCTCTACCTTAATGAGTTTGTACAGTTTTGGATTACTTATTACTTTGGTTAGACCCTCGGCATGCAACTCTTATACCTAGCAAGTTATTGTAACCATTTGGTTTGTCTCCAGCACCACCTTATTTTTAATTGTTTGTAATTAACTCTCTGCCTCGTTTAATCAGATTATAGGTCATCCCTTCACTTGTTATTCAGATGTTGACACCTTACTCACACCATCTAACACTTCAGCTCACATGCAGGGACTTATTATTCAGCACTCCACTCACACCATTTGTATGGTCTTTTGATCTTTCTGTCCTTGGTCTCTCTCTGCCCATAAATTCTGTGTTCTGTGTGCTTCTCTCTCATTTCACCTGACGAAGGGGCTACACTCTGAAAGCTTGTCATTTCAAATAAACCTGTTGGTCTATAGCCTGGTGTCGTGTGACTTCTGACATTTTCCACCCCAGTCCAACACCTGCACTTCCACATCTTTCAAGGTTTGTATATTTATTTGGACATGATTAAGAAGTGTAAACTGAAACAAAGCTTCCATTATGGCTATGATAATGGCTCTGTTTAATTGCATAGGGTTGTCAGAGCAGCAGATTTTTTTCCAAAGGAGATTTTTGAATGAGATTTTTTTAAGTGCATTTCAAGACTTGCCATTGCTGTTAATTGACTCATTAGTTCCACTGTGCATACAAGATGAGTGACCACGGAAGATTGAGGAAGGCCATGGAAAGGGCATGGAGATGTCCTGGGTAGTGGATGAGGTGTGAGGGATAAGGACTCCTAACTAGTCCAACTTGGTACTTGTTGAGTGATGTGGTCATCTCCAGACTACCTCAGAAGATAGTAGGTCTGATTCTATTCCTCCTCCGCAGGTCTAAAATATGGCAGAACCTTCAGTTCTGAGGAAGGGTCACCAGACCCGAAACGTTAACTCTGTTTTCTCCTCCACAGATGCTGCCAGACATGCTGAGCTTTTCCACCAACTTTGTTTTTGTTCCTAAAATATGGCAGGCTGGATACTGCCAGAGGAAACCGGTCTGCTGAGTCAGAAAATTCTTTGACTCAACCTTCCCAGCTTAATGGCAAAGAATTTTCTCTCAGTGTCCCTGATGATGTCTAATCTAGTGCTCCTTTGAAGTGCTAATGCAATGGGAGAAGAAAGATAGGGGACTTGCACTGTGTATCCTTAAGAGATTCCTGGTACTGGGAATTGTTCATTAGCTTTTCCAAGAAGGAAAGCTGCTGAAGGTCCAACAGCATTTGGACATTTTCAGGGCCCTTTTAACAATCATACTTTTATGCTGCAGACTCACCATAAGAAGATGTGGATTTTCTATTGTTTACTGCAATAATGGTAAAATGTACGAAAGTAAGTTGAATAGTCTCAATATCTTTGATGTAGCATTCTGGAATCAGAGGGTTGAAAACATATTCCTGGTGGTCTGGCAGGAGGATCACTGCTCTTTAGGTGCTAAACTCTCATTTCAAATAAGGCCAGCTTACTTAAACAAATATATGAGATTATTTTTTGCCAGTAAGTTTTAAAGGTCTGCTCGTCACCCTAAGGTTGTAATGCTATTGAAGAGCAGAAACAGTTACAATGAGTTGAATGGTTGCAGTTTTGGATTCTCAGCTGCAGCAGGAACAAAGAACAAAGAACTGTAGAGCACAGGAACAGGCCCCTCGGCCCACCAAGACTGTGTTGACACATGATGCCTTTCTAAACAAAAAAACCTTTTGCTACTGTGTGATCTGTATCCTTCACTTCCCTACCTGTTCATGTGTCTTTCAAAATGCCTCTTAAATGTTTCTAATGTATCCGCCATCTCTTCTGGCAGCACATTTCCAGGCACTTACCACTCTCTGTGTAAAAACATGCTCTCACGTCTCCTGCAAGCTTACCCCCTTTTACCTTAAAATTATATTCCCTAATAATTGACATTTCTAACCTGGGAAAGAGACTCCAACTATCCATGACCTTCTAATAATTCTGGAAACTTCTATCAGATCACCCCTCATCTTGGATGTTCAATTGAAAACAAACCAAGTTTGTCCAATCTCTCCTCATAGCTAGTAACCTCCAAACCAGGTGATATCTTGGTAAACTCTTTCTCTACAAAGCCTCCATATTCTTCTGGTAGTGTGGCGACCAGAACTGTATGCAATATTCCAAATGTAGCCTATCTAATGTTCAATACAGTTGCAACATGACTCGCCAATTTTTATATTCTATGCCCCAACCGATGAAGACAAGCATGCCATATATGCTTTCTTGACCATCTTATCAACTAGCGTTGCCACTTTCAGGAAACTGTGGGCCTGTATGTCTACATTCCTCTGCATGTTAAAGCTTCTAAGGGTTTAGCCATTTACTCTATATTTCCCTGCATTAGACATTCCGAAGCACATCACCTCGCATTTGGTTGGATTTAATTCCATCTGCCATTTCTTTGCCCAAGTCTCCAGCTTATCTATATCCTGCTGTATCCTCTGGCAATCTTCCTCACTATCTGCAGCACCCCCCAATATTTGTGTCATCTGCATATTTACTAATCAGGTCACCTACATTCTCCTCCAAATCTTTGACATACATTACAAACAACAAGAGTCCCAGCACTGATCCCTGGAGAACACCATTTGTCAGAGATCACTGTGCAGAAAAAACACCCTCCCACTGCCAATCTATATTCTGTGATTAAGCCAGTTTTGTATCCATCTTACCAGCTCACTGTGGATCCCATGTGACCTCGCCTTCTGTATCAGCCTGCCATGAGGGATCTTGTCAAAGGCCTTGCTAAAGTCCGCATAGACAACATCCATTGCCCTGTCCTCATTAATCATCTTTGTCACAGCCTCAAAAAACTCAGTCAGGTTTGTGAGACATGACCTTCCCCATACAGAACCATGCTGCCTATCTCCAATAAATCCATACTTTTTTCCAAATATGAGTCAATCTTATTTCTAAGAATCTTCTCCAATAATTTCCCTAGCACTGATGGAAGGCTCACTGATGTAATTTCCAGGATTATCCCTTTTGCCCTTCTTAAACGTTGGAACAACATTGACTATTCTCTAGTCCTCTGGAATTTCTCCTGTGACTGAACAGGATACAAATATTTCGTACAAGGCCTCAGCAATTTCCTCACCTGCCTACCTCAGCATTCTGGGATAGGTCCCATCAGAACCTGGGGACTTGTTTACCATAATGCTTTTACAAAACACCCAACACGTCTTCCAATTTTATATTGACATTCCCTAGAATATCAACATTACCGTCCCAATACCCACCATCAACCATGTTCTTTTCCTTTGTGAATATCAAGCAAAATATTCATTAAAGACCTCACCCACTTTGTCTGCTTCACGCATAAATTCCCTCCTCTGTCCTTGAGTGGACCTATCTTTCACTAGATACCCTCTTGCTCCTTATGTATGTATAAAATGCTTTGGGACTTTCGTTAATCCTGTCTGCCAAATTTCATGGCCCCTTTAAGCCCTCATAAGTCCTTGTTTGAGTTCTTTTGTGCTATTTTTTGAATTCTTTGAGGGCTCTCTGTCTTCAGTTTCCTAAACCTTACATATGTCTCCTTTTCCTTTTTGTCTAAGCTCTCAATTTCTCTTATCATTCAAGGTTCCATAATCTTGCCATCCTTCATTTTCATAGGAACATGCTTGTCCTGAACTCTAATCAATTGGCCTTTAAAAGATTACCATGTGACTGATGTGGATTTACTTTCCAACAGCCACCCCTCAATCTGTCTTCCCCCGTTCCTGCCATTTAGTGTGGCAGTTAGCCTTTCCCCAGTTTAGTAATTTCACCTGAGGTCTACTCTCATCCTTATCCATAAGTAGTTTAAAATTTACAAAATTATAGTCACTGTTCCCAAAATACTCTCCCACTGAAACTTCGATTACTTGGCCAAGCTCATTCCCCAGTACCTGGTCTAGTATGGTCTCTCCCTAGTTGGACTATTTATATATTGTCTCAAAAATGCGTCCTAGACACTCCTAACAAAATCCACACTGCTCTTCCCCCTCCCTCCCCCCATCAACCCATGTAATTGGGTCTAAGGGAGTCCCAGTCAATATAGGGGAAGTTAAAATCACCCTGTTGCTTTTACATTTTTCCATAATTTGTTGATAAATCTGTTCCTCTATTACCTATTGGCTGATGGGAGGATTGTTGTACATTCCCATCAAAATAATTGCACCCTTCCTATTCCTGAGCTGTACCCATATGGCCTCGCTGGATGAACGCTTCAAGGTGTCGTCCCTCAGTACAGCTTTGATATTCTCCCTTATCAGTAACACAACTCCTCCACCTCTTTTACATCCCTCTCTATCTCACCTGAAACATTTATATCCCGAACATTGGACAGGAGGCTGGCAGTCTTTTGGAGCAGAGAATCACACCTTCTGAGGAGTGGCAAGAGGGATGTCTGAGAGTAACAGAAAGCAGGATGTTGCCGAAACCTGAAAATCAGATCACGATGCAGAAGGAATCTGTTTAAAACCAAGACGTTGTCAAAGTAAGCTGGCTCACAAGTTGATGTTACACTTTTGTATTCACAGCATCATAATAGCATTGAACAATACGGCTCTCTTAGAGTGAGAATGGGCAGCACTCCCAAACTTACTACCCAAATGCACACCATGCACCTACTTCAACACCATGCTCTGTACTTCATAAGATACACAGCAACCATGTAGCCAACACAAAATGCCTACTTTAGGTTCACTCGCTCATATCAAGTAGCTGATGGCTACTGTTCTCTTACATCTTTAGTTGGAGCAGGATCCTTTTTCCATCTGCTGCACAGTAATGGTTTTTTTTTAACAATGAACTTGTATTAAGCACATCACCACAACGTTATCCTGGATACTTAAGCCATCTTCTGCTAAATTGCTACACTTATCTGTTTTTCCTCTTTCAAAACCAGCAGATAGAGAGGTGTGTGTGGTAGATAACCTATATGTTGTACTTAATCAGAGAGTCCAGTTTGCTGGCATTCAGTTAACCCAGCTGTAGATGGCAGATGAGATGCAGTTTGAAGGTAGGTTGAATAACTAATGCAGCAAAATTTAAAGTCACCACAGCTTAAATATTAAAATCCATGAACCAATGTATGGTAATTAATCAGCCAAAAGGCAGATTCCAATGTGAAAGAAGAATAACTTGTCTAAATCAGCCAATCATTTCAGTTCTAAATGGAATAGGTGATAAAGTCCCGTAAGATAGCTCA
Source organism: Rhincodon typus (assembly GCF_021869965.1). Lineage (NCBI taxonomy): Eukaryota > Metazoa > Chordata > Chondrichthyes > Orectolobiformes > Rhincodontidae > Rhincodon > Rhincodon typus. Next base: position 47,102,288 of record NC_063341.1, read on the forward strand.
AGCAGTGAAGTGACATATGGAACCATGATCTTATTTGTAATTTTGCTCATCTTAATGAGGCGAGCTCAGAGTTCAATGTCTGAAGATGTGGTCACCTACATTGAACTGCAGCATTACTATGGATAATAACCACCACATTTAAAAGTTTAGGGGGCAGAATTTAATGGAGCCTGTCAGAATAGGAAATGAGATGGGTGGGTGGACTTAATGAAGTTAAAGCAGAAATCTCAGCTTCCCTATGTTGAATTTGAGAAACTTGTCAGCAGTGTTTTATTGAGCAGCCATCTCTGGTGGCACAAATTTAGTTGTCATGTATTTGAATATCATGAATATTCATTAAATGGAAACCACCAAATTATATCCAACTTCAAGATTAAGTCAAAGGCACACAGAAAACTCATGCCTCCTGTTTCCTGACAGTTTAAAAGTGGAGTGAACTTGGAGAGATTGTTCAAACTTTGAAAAATGTTTTAATAAAGTTTTGTTCTTTGTCTAATTCAGCAGCAAAGGGAAATGAAACAGCAGAAGCTGGATAGTCTGTAGCAGCAAGGATGAAGGTCAGAAACTGGGTCCTCACACAGCAGTGCATGAAGATGCTGCTATGTGTGGGGGTGGGGGGAATGGGATTAGTGGTAGGAAGAAATTTCTGAAGGGAGTCAGGTCCCAGCTGATAGGGCAGACACCATTATTACAAATGTCTGGCATGCTGTGTCTCAGTTAGGCAGCCATATTGTATATGGCAGGCCAACAGTCAGAAAAGGATATCCAGCTTGAAGTGGAGCAGATTGAGCGAGTGCGAGGGTAGCTCAAGGACCACTGAGAGAGGATCAAAGGAGAACAAGCACAGGGAGGGAGGCTCCAGGATGATAACAGGTAGGTCAAGGGTAAGTGGAGAAGTATGGAGTGGATGGCCTGAAACAGCAGGGTTACACTCTGCATGGCCTTCCTCTTGATCTTTCTCGCCTGGCTGGTGATCTTGAAGCCTGTGCTGTTGTGCAGCCATAGTCCTGCTCAGTGTGAATCCTCTCTTCCACTGTATGAGTTTGCAAAACTTTTGAATGTATGATGCCCATAAGAATTCCACAACATGAACTGTGTGACGACGACAGGCAAAGTTATGAATACCTGTTCACATGGACTTTGTTGCAAGAGCAGCTGAACTGGCCCAATGGGAATGCATGACCCTCATATGGGCCACCCCCAGAACTTCTCCCATCCCACAGTTGCCTGCCCTGCTCCAATAACAACCGGATTCTCTGAGAGCTCTCATAGCTCAATAAGATAGGTGATAAGCTCCAGTAGAATGTTTTAAGTAGTGAAGTGGCATATGGAACCATATAAGCGTACACATTAGGAGCAAGTACAGGAAATTTCCCACATTAAGCCTGCTGCACTATTCAATAAGGTCAAGATTTGATTGTGTCATCAACTCCACACTGCTGCCAATCCTGATAACCTTTGCCTCCTTTGTTAGAGGCAAGAATCCATCTATCACTGGCTTAAAAATAGGCAGTGACTCTGTCTCCACAGCTCTCTGGAGAAGACTTATGGCCCTCTGCTAGAAAGAGTTTCACTCCTTTAACATTCAACTTGTTTGTTACCCCAGGAGTCAAAAGAATTGCTATGTTCTTGTTTCCTGTGGAGCTCTCTCATACCTCAAACATTTTACGCAATTCCTAGATACTAGACCTACCTGAGGCCCCTGCTCAAGTACAAGATTGGATCCTGGGTGGCAAGTACTGTCCCCTCAGGACAAGGCTCATGACACAGCAGTGTGAAGGAGCATCAATGTATAGCACATGGATTGACTAGGGCAATAATTGGGCTGACGAATGGCATTCTGAAAATGTGCTTCTCCTGTCTTGTTGCTCTGATAGAGGATTGCAATGTATCCCACAGAAGCTGTCCAGCATAGTTGTAGTCTGCTGTGCATTTTGCAACCTTGCACTGCAAAGGGGAGAGGAATTGCGATGCAAGGGCAAAGGGAGGAGCAGCATTCCTCAGGTGATGATGCTGGAGAGGATTATAGGAAGTGGACAGAAATACCAGAGAGAGACCTGCATGAATCACATATGCCGCCTATGGGTAGATACTGGGTGGCATGAAATGTGTAGGGATAAGGAACAGTGGCTGAGGAGCATTAGTTGACATGATGTTGGCACATTGACTATAATGTGCCAGGGATATGTAGATGGGCATAGATTGGTATAGAGAGCATGTGGCAGAATGTGGGTAGAGAGACATAGGTTGCGTGGGAGGATATAGAGGCCATGGGACTCAATATAGAGAATATTTTGGCCCGGGGGGTAGGAGAGACCATGGGTGGCTGGATAGAAGGCATGAGGTAGTTTGAGTTGGCTGGAGGGACATGGGAATGTGTGAAGGATGATGAGAGGGTATGAGAGGGTGGGGACCAGACAGCCAATTTTTGTTTTTTTCAGTATGTTGACAACTGGAACTTAGGGCTGAATTTTCACAGCTCCTGAATAACGTAGGCAATAGCAAGTCAGTTAGGGGGAAATGGTAAGATTGGAAAAATGAGATTGCCATCAAGAGATATGAGACTTGCATGCATTAGCATCTCATTCGTAATGATCCTCACCTCATTCATACGTAGTTTCCTTTTCTCCCATACTCTAAAGACAAATTGATGCAAAATTTTCCAACCACCTGGCTACTTCAGCTCATCGCCTGCTTCTCCAGGCCTCCACTTTGGACATCAGTCTCCAACATCTCAAGTCACACTCCATGAGCAATGACTCTCCTCCAGCAGTCCTATCCATAGATGTAGGCACTGGACACACACCAGCTTCACCCTATCCTCATGGAATGTCTTTGACCCAATAAGAATACAGTCCTCTACTGCACTTTGGAGTGCATTGACACCTTTCATTGTAATGGGAATGCCAGACCACATTGCATGCAGAGACAAGCACCCAGCTCATGGAATAGACCAGGCAAAATCTCAGAGCTCTTCACTTGCTCCCTTCGTGCTAATTAATTTTGTGTCTACTTGGATGCTCGCAGCATCTATGTTATGTCTTATTTTGCCTTTTTAGTGCTTTAACCCCTGAGCTTGGGCTTAAAGCCTTCTGTCTTCCCTTGCTGATTAACACAGAGACAATGCAGGCAGCTTGTTGTGGTTGTGATCAGCTGTGATCAGTCAAGGGGGAGGTGGAAATATTGCTGTACTGCACTGTGCTACATCAATGTCACACCAACACCATGTGTGGCAGTTTCTGCACAAATACACTTCATGTGCTTCAGCCAAATGGCCACGTCGCAAAGTCCAAGGGGAGTAGATCTCAAATACATTGAGGTAAACTCTTGGCAGTCAGGGCTTCCTGACCCAGTCAGTCAACAGTAGCATCCAATCTCAGACCAGGGGCTTGGACATGGTCTGTCAGCCACTTGGCACAGTTAGCACCTGGGATTCCGTATGACTACAGGAGGAGTGGGCCATGGATAGCCCTGCAGGTCCAGCCCAAAGGATTCTCAGTAAGTCGGTTGATGAGGTATACAGTCAGGGACCCAGTCACTGGCCAGTCAGGATGACCATCCTAGTTGGTTAAGTGGGTAGGAAACTGTCAGTCCTAGGGTGTCGGTTCACTAAAAGTTAAGCAGGCTTATCAGGAGCCACTGCTGTGGTGAGAATTGGAGGCAGCAAGCTAGGATGCAGAGGGGATAATAATTCTTAATAGTCATCTCTGTGAAGTAGAATTAATCACAGACAACCTTAAAAGTGTAACTCATAGGTCATGATTCATAAAGACAATCATAGAATTGTGCAGTACACAAGTCTGTACCATGAAAAATATACCATTACCTATACTAATTCCACTTTCCTGCACTAGGCCCATAGCCTCAAGTGTTATGACACTTCAAGCTCAGCCAAGTACCTTTTAAAGGTTGTGAGGTTTCCTGCCTCAACTATCTTCCCAGCTGGGCATTCCATACCGGCACAAAACCTCTAGGTGAAAAGGTTTTTCCTAAAATCTCCTCTAAGCCTTGTACCTTTCACTTTAAAATTATGCCCCTTGTTATTGACAGTCCAAGATCTCATCGGCTGCACAAAGGCACAGAGCTGGGTGCTCTCAACTTGAACTGTTTTGACAGTATGCACTTTTAAGCAAAGCTGCCTTTCTTGGGTGATATGTGAGGTGGGGTGGAGGGTGATCAGGTATCAGTAAAACTTACGGTATGCAGCATGGCTTGTGCTGTCTACAATGGAATAAGGTTCACTTTGTCAAAGGTCCAAGTACAGGCTCCCATTAATACCTGTCCCTCCAAAATTAAAATGAGAACAACTGAGTCAGACTTGCAGCGTCAGGAAAGTTTCTGACAATGAACTTCTGACTTGAGAAAGAAAATTCAGGCCATGATATCAAAAGATGTTTTTACAATTACAAGTACCAGTTTCTGTTGCCCTATCCTTTGTAAAAACAATTTACTCATTGCATTAGTAACACCAACTGTATTTTCATTTTAGATTAAGACACTGTTCTATGCCACATTTCTGATCTTTTCCTACTGGAAATAAAGTTTCTGTCTGAGTTTGCATCCAATCTATTTCTTTGTTCTCAATGACAACAGCGCACTGAATCAATCCTCAGCAGAAAAACTTTCGAAAGCTATGCGTGTGCCAAAATGCCGCATGTAGTGTGCCGATGTGTAATGGTTAACATATGTTGCATTTATAGACTAGAAAAATTATTTTTTAATGATCCCATTTTAAAGTATGGTATATAAAAGCCACAAGAGCAGTAAATGCTCCAGAAAGGTTTCAGCTGTGGTACAATTAGCAGCATAAAGGTTTGGACCCATGACTTTTACTTGCTGCTTTGTCAGTCTTGTTGGAAAATTCATCTGCGGATGTAAACAAGATGCTCTTACTAATAGATGAGTGAAACAAGCCAGGATTTTACAGATCCAAAATGGATAGCAATGAAGGCCAGGGTAGCTGTACAATTGTATGGAGCAACACAAGGAGGAGTCTGATATAATCATGCTTACACAGCATATAACCAGTGGTAGACAGGAGCCGATGTGAGAACAGTGCTTGCCGTATTGAAGTAGGAAATTTAGAGGAATTCACCATGATTAAAGATCCAACAGCATGCACTTTTATGGGTCAGGTTTTGTGATAAGTCCACAAGAGATATGGGGTGATGGAGACTTGGCAGGTCTTTAAGTGCAGCAATGAGTCAACAGCTAGTTTCATATGCCATCAGCTGGAGTAGGGTGAGACAGTTTGTCTTTTGAGTGCCATATAGTGACAGTGGTTAGCATGGAGCAGCAAAAGGCAAAGATTTATATGGGATTGAAGCTGCATTGTGATGATAAGTTTTTGGCATAGGGCTCAATTTAGAGGGTTCAGAGTGGCAGTGGGCTGTGCCCAGTATTTGGCAGGCTGGCTCTTCAGTCCATTCAGGAGAACCTGAGAGGGAGGGAGGGATAGTGAATTAGGACAATTGCAGCATTGTGACCACTTAGAGGGAAAACTTGGGCAGGGGACGAGGTAAAAACCAAGGAAGAGACAAGGAGCAGACTCCAGCTCAGAGATAATGGTAATTACGACCTGTTTAGGGACTGGTAATATTTTAAAAGTATCTCAGTACTTCCTTTAAACTATTAGAACTAAACCACAAGATCTTAATTATTTTTAACAAACACATTTTATTATATATAAAAGAATTAAGCAACACTTTTAACCTTTCAATATGGTTTATAACTATGTGTGTTATGAATTCTGATTTAATTCCTACTTTTCCCAAGCATTCTCTTACAACACATCAATCATAAAGTTATTTACTTTTGGAGGGACCACCCACAAGTTTTCCACAGTCCTCTAGGGAATTCTTCTCTTCCAGTCATTCTCAGAGATAAAACTTTCATTTACCCTTTCTTGCATGCGTGCCTCAGTCATTTGTTCTAGTTCCAATTCTTCTAAACTATTCTGCTGCTTATTATATTTTCCAATAAGACATTGTGAGGTCTACAGGAGATTCTCCCACTAGTTTTAAGCTAGGGAATCTGCTAGCTTTTGCTCACTCACAAGATTGAAACTGAGATTAAGCCTCACCTAACTTCCATGCCACCAATAATGAATGTTGGGGTTTTTCTAGCAGTGCAGGTGAGTCTAACTGTCACTTATTTTATTTAACTTCTCTTGGTGAGCTACAAATTATATGAAATCCAAACAAAAGCTGAAAAACCTCTTCCAGCAAACACCTAGATAAACTGAAACCTGAGAGCCTTCCTAAGCTCCACCTATTTTCATGATGGCATAACCAGTTTTGGAGTATACCATATCAATTTGTAAACTAATTATCCCTATTTTTTTCCCCAACTAAATAAACCCTACTGCAGTTTCATAGCTCTATCTCTTCTGTTCTGACTTTATTTAAAAAAAGGCACCTCCTGCATTGTCTTCTTTTTTAAATGATTTGGTAATCACCAAAGCCTATCATTTTAATTGCCTAAACTAGATATTTGTAAATGAATATACTGAAAAGATGTCAGAGAGGCCATAATTTATCTTCATGCCATGCTGGAGGAGCAGGTGAGCTCTGGTTGCAGTAGTGATTGCCCAATGCCTCATTGGCCTTGGATTTCTACATCTCAAGTTGTATCTAAGGCCCCACTGGAGACACACAACATCTTCAGTCAGTCATACATCACTACATTCAAGGTGATGATCAATGTCCTCGTGACAAAGTCCAACCAATACATACAAGATTGGACCAATGTGGATGGTGAGAAAGCAGAGCTTTAGGTGCCATCATTGGATTTCCCAGGTGCAAGGTGCAATACACTGCATGAATGTAACCATCAGTGATCTCCATTTACTGAAAAGTATGCCATTCTATTAACATACAAATGGTCTACAACTGCTACCTGTGGATGGTGGATCCTTTAGACCAGTAGACATTACTCTGAGAGCAGCCACAAAATTTAACTACCCTAGTACTCAGGTAGCACAGCTTTTCACTAATCCCACTCACTTAAAGATAGATACTTGCTGACACGAGTTGTCTACTGAAGAGATGGAAGCTGACACGATTGAGGAATCCTAGAATAGAGGCAGAGGAGTAACACCACAGATGCCTCATGATGACTTGATCCACAAATGATGATTCTAGGTGTCTGCATCATTAAACTGTTGTATTTCGCCTGAGTAAGGTTGTCCAGAAAAGGGGTGGCCTGCTGTACTTTACACAACATGGCTCTGCAGTAATGGGGAAGTTCTGGTTGCTAAGGAATTAGTTATCCTCAGACAAGAAAAAAGACAGGGAAGCTGATGGCCAGTCACAGCAACACGAGAATCACCCATCTCTCAATGGAGTTGTGCACAATATGTAGCCTGAATATTCTCCTCCACTGACTGAACCAGAGTGCAGATGCCATTCTGAAGCTCCACATTTGAAGAGTGATGCTAGTCACCTCAAGAGCAGATAGTACACATGATCAGTTGGCACCATAGCTGCTGGCTTTGTGGCTACTGGCAGGCAATGAGGCATATGAGAGGATGTCACCTTGCGAGAGTAGGCCCGCATACCTTTTCAGAGCCACACCTTACCAAGGTAATGCTGCTAGTGGGCTGTCCCTCTCCAGCAGCTGCACCGTCACACATGCCTGGTGGCTGTCCCACAAATGGGAATACAACCTTCACAGAATGAAGATGATCATTGAGTCACTTGCAGTTTTGCAGCCTTGTTTCCCAGGTGACCCCACAGCTATTGGCCAACTCCTTCACATCCATCCTGCCTTGCTTAGGTTGGCCATGAGATTCCCTCCTTCTGTCCCTGGGGAAGAGAGGACCTTCCATTTTATACATAGCCTGGAAGAGAACATGGAGGGTGTTATCAATAAAACATGAGACCATCTTAGACCTTCCTTCTGCCCTAACAACAAATGCAGCATTCCTCAGGAGTTCCTCTGAAGCTAATGGGGTGATGAGTTGGAGGCTTTTTGCAGGACACAATGATGAAACACAGTTGGTCTGGAGTTATTTGCTGGTGCTATCTTTGAAATGTAGTGCAGGCACATCCTAATACTTTAGCTGACAACATGATTGGTGCCTCAAACTCCACCTCTGGCTAATAAAAGATTGGACACACCCATATGCCAGCTGTTAATTGGCTAGCCAGCACAAGATTGCTATGGAAGCAGGAACCAGTGTGGGCCATTGCAATTCACTTCCAGTCTGCTTTTCCCTTTCTAACCAAGTTTGGTTAAATTCTGACCTGTGATTTTTGAGATATTATTCTCTTCAATGCATTAAAATCAGGGCCACTACTGAGCACAGCTTGACCCTCCACCAAGCCCTTCAACTCTCAATTGCAAAAATGATCCCACAACTGGCCATTTTCTCCCAGTACTCCCGATCATCTGACTGGGCCTTCTCTCACAGTGGCCCACTTCAACCCAAGGGTCTTCACCCTGATTGCTTTGTTCCTTAACACAAGTACCTGTGGGCAGCTACTGGCTATGCCACAGCTCATTAATTTGAAAACATTTGGTCAGAAATCAAAGTTGGGTGTTAAATCGGTGACTGACACAAATAAAGGTCCTCGGGCATATCCACAGAGTCTTGAAATCAGTTATGGTTCAGTTGATAAACAGTTTTGTCTCTGAATTAGAAGCTTGTGCATTCAAGTCCCAATTCAAGACTTGGACACAAAAATCAGAGCAGACAGTTCAGTGCAGTGCTGAGGGATGCCACACTGTTGGAGGTAAGGCTTTAAAGTGAGACTCTCTCTATGCACGCAGAAGATTAAAATCCTGTACAAAAACAAAGTTGCTGGAAAAGCTCAGCAGGTCTGGCAGCATCTGTGAAGGAGAAAATAGAGTTAACGTTTCGGGTCCGGTGTCCAGTTCTGAGGAAGGTTCACCGGACCCAAGACATTAACTCTGTTTTTTACAGCATCTGCAGTTCTTTCAGTTTTTATTTGATTAAAATCCTGTGATGTGATTGAGCAAGCGAATTATACCCTGGTGTCTGAGCCAATATTTATCTCTTAATCAATATCACAAAAACAAATTACTTTGTCATGATCAAATTGCAGATTGTGGAAGCTTGCTGTGGGCACAAATTGTTTGTTGTATTTCAATATATTAGTGACCACACTCTGTAAGTATTTAAGTGGCTATAAGGTATTTTTGAGACCCCCTGTCTTTCTGAAATGCGTATGTAAACGCAGCTTTTGTTTTCTCTCGCACAGAGTAAAACAAGAGTTGTCTCGGCCTAAGAAGTAGCACACACCAAGGGTGCTCTTCCCAGTTATATAGCACCATTGAATTCCTGATCCCTCCTGTTCTTCACTTCCCTCCCAGCACTTAAATGAATTCCACTTCCTGTACTGATCTAAATTTTATCTCCAGCTTCAGGGAATCTGTCTCTGGAATCATGACAAGCCAGTAGGTTGACCAAGCCAATTTGAACTGAACCTCAGACCTCCAGCATCTGCCTTGTGCTTGTAACATGTTGCCTCTTTTCAGTCCAAAATGAGCATAAACCAAATTCAAGTGGAGATCAAGTTGTAATTACACTTACCTGCCTGTGGAGGGTCTGTAGCACCAATAGCAACACATAATTAAAGCATGACAGGTTCGGGTCAGCTCTTTCCATAATAAATATGGTCGTATAAATTAAAACAGAAACAAAAATCAGAACAGATTGTGTGACTATAACATGGGGATTGAATTACAGCTGTATACCTTGATCCTATTAACCCCTATCCTCTCGATCCCAGCCCATCTGAAGACTACACTTGATCACAATTTCCCCATATACAACACCATGGTAGATTGACTAGTAGATAATTTTACTATTGAATTATTCAACTTCATTTTGAGGAGTAAAGCAGGCAATAAATGTTGCATCAATAATTAATTCTCATGTAAACAATAGTTGAGACAAAGGTTTGTATTTCATTGAGCAGCATCACGATGGAGCCTCCTAATGCCACTTCACATATTTACTTCTATCAATAGATGCATGTTTTGGATTAGTCCTAAATTAAGCTTAAATGATTGAGCTTTAGACGAAAGAATTAGCTGGCTCACAGAAGCTGGAAAATATACGTCATTAAAAATAATGCAAAATGAAATGATTTCTTTCATGGATGTTTTTATGATGAGATGAATTTGCAATGGAATGGCCCAGTCATCTGTATTAGGCCCATTGCCTCTCTTATTAAACATAAAAGACTCGGATTTAAGAATAGGGTGTAGAATTTTGAGGGTTGCAGATGACACGAAACTTGGTAAACAATAAGAATGATTGTGACAGATTACAAGATGACAGAGACAGACTGATGAATTGGGCAGCCTGAGGCAGATGCAATTTAATATAGGCAAAAGTGAATTAATGCCCTTAACAATGTGGTGAGGCAGTATAATCTAATTTAAAGACTATTTTAAGAGGGTGCAAGAAGAAGAGACATTGAGAACTTATTCAGGAATTTTTGAAGGAGACGAGAAAATTTATAACGCTGTTACGAAAGCTTATAGAACATTTTTGTAAATAACTTATTGAATATAAAAATAAGGAAACCACTCTAAGCTTTTATCCCTGGTTAGGCCTCACTTGGAGTGTTATATCCAATTTTGGGCAACAGACTTTAACAAGGCTGACAAAGCACTGGAGAATGTAAAAGGAAAGTTTTCCAGGGCAAAGTTCATTCAGAGAAGTTGGGTTGTTCTCCTTGGAGCAGAGATGGCTAAATTGAGACTTAATGAGAGGTATTCAAAATTATGAGCAGTTTTGGTAGAAGAAGTAGGAAGTGGTTTGTAACTAGAGGCCATAGATTAAAATTATCAGCAAATGAGCTAAGAAAAATGAGAAATTTCTGACACGGCGGTTATTAAAATATGGAATGCACTTTGATTTCACAGCAACATTCAAAAGGCAATCAGACATGTACTTGAAGAAGATTCATTTGCTGGGTTATACGGAAAAAGCTGAGATGTGAGCCTATTTGGAGATCAAGGACAAGAAGGGCAGACTAACTGGCCATCTTCTGTGCTATAAGATACTTTGATTTTATGACTCCCTGAACATTTAGCTTATGTGATTTGACTTGCAGATCAGCAGGTATACTTCCTCTCAAATCTTTCACTAAGAAAATTTCACTTAGTAAAAATCCTTTAAGATCCATGCTGAGCTTTGAAATAGTACGATGTTGCAGTGGGTTTGGATTATCATGAAAGAGCTTGGAACTGCAGTTTCAGAAAAATGTCAAAATTTACATATCCAGTACTGTAGTTGGACTTGAACCAAACTGTATTTATCATTTCCTTTTACTCTCTCTGTCCTGTCGCAACCAGCTCCCACAACATTTTCTGAGAAAGCAAGTAACAACTCAAGAGATTACAAACTCTGCCTTTTAACAATACCCCAATCTGATCAAAATATAAGTACAATGGACTAACTTACAGGCCTTGAAAGCTGCTGGGGAAAATGCAGGTTGTACAGATTCTGCTTACTAATGTTAACATTGATCTGAGGAACAATCCCTTGGTGTGTTTTAATCATGATGCCAGAAAAATCATACTTTTATGAGATGATAAATGTAACATGCTTGACTTATTCTATGTAAGACATGAAGTAATTTCTAACTGAACAGACTTCTATCTCTTTCAGTTTCAGGGTGTACTGCAATTTGTTAAGATCTGTTTCTTTTTGGTGCCTGAATTGTCTGAGATTTCTAGATCAGAAATGAGAGCTGCTTTCAGTTCTGTCCCAATAAATCATTTTAGTAGGCAAGTGTAGGTGACATGAGAGGACAGGACATCAAAAGAGAACTTGCTCTTTGAAATCAAACTGTCGTCTTTTGTAGTGCTCATAGATCTGACATTTTACTTTCTGCTAGTTAGAGAGGAGATCAAGGATATCAGAAAACAATTAGTAACTCAAATTTTCTGAGCATTATTACGAATATATGATCATCTATTTAGGTAACTAAAGTCTGATATGGAAATTTTGGCGGAAAATAATTGTGCATAACAGTATTAAACATGCTTTCCTCAATAAGATCATTTGACAATTGTTTGTTCTTGGTGTTGACAGCTCATGACCTCAGTTCACACGGAATACAGTATCAGAAAATATTCATCTACAGTTGTTATTTTTTATTTAGAACATGCGCACTCCAGGAAGGAAGTAGACCGCTTTCAAACTGTCACTCACCTATGGAAAAAAAACCTCCTGATCCATAGGAAACAAGGCAAGCTGTGATTGCAGAGGTACTTTAAAGCTAAGTTCTTCAGTAAAGCTAGATGAGTGAAATGCATTCCCCTTGGTGCAGCACTGTGGCTCAGTGGTTAGCATTGCTGCCTCACAGAGCCAGGGACCTGGGTTTGAATTCAACCTCGAGTGACTGTGTGTGTGGAGTTTGTGCACTCTGCTGTGTCTGTGTGGGTTTCCTCCAGGTGCTCTGGTTTCCCATGCTAAATTGCTCATAGTGTCCATTGATGTGCAGGCTAGGTGGATTAGCCATGAGGAGATGTAGGATTACAGGGATGGGATGGAGGTTGTGTCTGGGTGGGATGCTCTTTGGAGGTTCAGTGTGGATTTGATGGGCTGAATGGCCCGTGTCCACACTGTAGGAATTTCATGATTTTCATCTGTAACCCTTTCATGGAAACTGTTTCAATATTATGCTTTAACACTGCAGCTAGAGTACTTCACTATCTTTTATCCTATGCTACCATTGGTGGCTAATTGTTACAGCACATTAACAAGCAGTGCTCCTTGTTGGGACATGTCTCAAAGTACTTCCATCAAAATCACACAGAAGAGAAAATCATTGTTTGTTCTCGTTCAGTTCATAATACTGAACACCAAAATTCCCTACAACAAACTGAACAACGGAAGAAGCAATGTGACTGCAATTTTGAGAACCACGTGGCGAAACCTAGATTAAGAATATGGTGAGCGATGGTTACACCATTAGTCTTTAGTGATTTTTTATCTTTAACGCATGCTACTAGCCATTCCTATAACCAACTAGTGTGGTTTTGATGCAATTATTTTTTAACAGCAGTTAATTTTAATGAATTATGGCTTTTTATTACTTCACACAGTATCATTGAATACAGCATATGATCCATAAATAGTGTCATTTATTCCCAAGCCATACCTATTAACTAAAATTGCTCTTTAAAAAGACGCTAAATTAGCCCTTTTTCCATTTTTGGCAAGCAGTACTGTTATGGGTGATGTTGTTTGCTTCAAATACATTTCATTGCAGGAAATTAAAAAGGTCTATCTGGAAGATTGACTTCCAAAAATAATTCTCCAGCGCAGGTTATACAAACCAGTCTTGTGAAAAGACTCCTGTCACTCTGCATATTGGTTTCATTTATATCCAGAAAAGGTAGTCATCCAATTTTGTCATGCAGATGAAGACTGCTGTGTACAGCTACCAGAGTTAAGAGATCACAGCTATAGTTCTGTGTTGTGTTCACTTTGCTCTTTACCTTCAGCTCTGAAAGAATCCAGACCAATTTTCTACAAACACCACCTTATACTAGAAACTATTTACACCAGCTGGTGAGAGGTGATAAATGTTGAGTTAGGTGAGGTTGGTGCAACGGTAAAATGCACTATAATTCAAATATTCCATCGTAAATGTATGTACAGCAGAACTGATTCAATGCAGACATTATTGAACCTACAGATCCATTTTTCTATTTTAAATTTGTGATAAAGCCAAGTTTCTGCATTTACATTCTTTATACAAAGTATTTTAAAATGATTAATTTCATATTTAGGACCAATTCTCCTCACTAACGTCACATATTCAAAATAACTTTATTACCTTGCAAGATATTCCCAGGCTCTTCATATACTCTATGCTGACCTATGCTCTTGTACCATTCCCATGATCTCTTATGGTTCCTGTGCCAATTTAGAGCCAACATAATGCCAACCTGTGCTTCACACCCAATGCACCTATTGTGTCAACTTGCCTAGCTTTCACTGTGGGCAGATATGAGACAAGATTATATTAAACTATGTTCTATGTTCTAAGAATATATTGTAGACTATTATATTAAAAAATACACTTTCATGTATGAAAAGATCCTACATTTACATTCCTTTAACTAGATAATGTCTTATAAGAACAAATATTACATTCAAGTGCACAATGGTAAAAAGGAATTCAAATTCATCTACAGTCCCATGTCAAAGAAGCTATATCCACCTCCAACTTGCAATCAAACTGCAAATTAGCAAGCACTAACTATAATAATGGATAGCTATGAAATCAGTCATGCAGCAGTAATCCAATAACGGAAATCTTCAGGCTTATGTCAACAGATAAAGTGAAAGAGGAAGCAATTTTTAAAAAAATATGTTAGGCATTCGCTCACTCATGATAATTTACCACCTGTATCAACTGTAACAATTGAGCCACCCACTTTCAACTCCCTTATACATTTCTCTCGCTCATTCATGAAAGAAACTGCCCACAGCTCAGAAAGAGTCAAGATAGATGATGGTCTGCCTGAGATTAGGTTGCTTACTGCTTACGAGGAAACCATATTGGCTCTAACTGCCCCAAGCAGCTAACTGACTGTGTCTAAGCCCCTGCATCATATTTAAGGTTGCCCTTGACTAACTATGCTGGGAGCCCCTGACTGTAAGCTATTTCCTTTGCCTTGACTAAGGACTACTGACAATTGTGACATGTTTGCTGGGTTTGTGTCTATACCTCATGACAAGGCAATATAACTCCTGTAAGCCTGGCATCTCTAGCTAATGGGGCAAAGTGCAAAAAAGCAAGGCATGGCAATGGAAGGCAGGGATGCTGTGAGCAACCAGATGGGCTAAGAATGAGTGAGTGCTATGAGAACAAGTGAACAGGCCAGAGGTATAATCCGGCTCAGGCTATGAGCTGGGTGCATATCCCTGAATGCACACTGTTCTTGTTGGCGTATTACATTGGTATTTACTAGTGCAACCTGAAGTGCAGCAATGAAGTGCAGAAGCTTCCTGTAAGTGGATCAGAGGGCTCTTAGAAAACAGCACATGTTGGATTTCAATGTCGGTGAATCAGGATTGTGAATGGCCAGTGCGTATAGATTATCCCCTGAGATCTCAGTACCTAGTGTCTACATAGGGTTCCTTTGGAGCATGCAGTGAGATGAAGTTGCCAAGTACCTACTCTGACTTTTATGTTGAAGCTTCTTTGCATTTAACGTGTGCAGCACATTTGATAAGATAGGAAACTGACCATTAATGATGTAAGTTGTACCACTAATTAGGCTTTCAGCAAGCTATAATTCCCCTTAATTAGCAACTCACTGTTGCCTAGTGAGAAACTCATCTTGCCGCTGGTGAAAAGAATAAGAAATGCAGCAAGTCACTGCTTGACTTGACAGGTTTCTTGTGTGATTCTACCAGAAATCATAGCCCACGTCATTTAAGGCCCTATACAGTTCCCATGCAAGAAAGCATACTTAGGCCACTTTTTAAGCAGAAGTTAGGCTTAATCTCAAAAACCAATAAACAGTTTTATTATATATTACATTCGAGATGCAAGATTGATTCTCCTGTGGCATCAGGCCCAACATAAGAGTAATTTCACATTCCTGCAACAGAATCATTCTTAGACAGCCTTGGTAACAAGAATAGAACCTGTTAGTTCTTCCAAAGGAAGATCTTTATTATTCTGACTGGCAGAGCCTGTTTCACAGTGAGAGTTAATCCTTTCAAATACTAACTTGCACAATAGGACCAAGCTGGTAGGCACCTTGGAGAGAAGCAGAAAACCATTTGGAGGAATTGTTTTGTCCACTGTCTCCAATGAACCCCTGACTTTCTGTAGAAAGGCCGCCTCCACTGAATTGGCTTCCTCTGCACCAATTACGTCACCCACAAAATGTCAGCAAAGCCGCAAAATTGCCCTCAATAATTTTAAGTGGTTGCCTGCCTCCATGGCGCATATTGTATAGGTTAATGATTCTGAAAGCTTTAATATTGCATTAAGTTGCACTCAACCTGATAATACACAGACTTGAATGTGGGAAAGGCAGAAAGCCTAGGGCTTTGCACAATGACGATTTACACCCTTAGTCTCATTATAGTCTTTGCAGCAATGATTGATTGATTAATGTAACTTGTATATAGTTACTATTGTGCGATAAACTACATCTTTTTAACGACGTGTGCCTCCTCTTGATAAGACTCATTCATGGTTTTCCTCTACTAATGTAAATCAAGGAGGGTCTTTGACCCAGTCAAGGAAAGAAGATGGTAGCAGCAAACTACCCCAGCCATAAGCTGGTAGTGTTTATATTCACACCAGTCCTGGTCTCCCTGCTATAGGAAAGGCGTTGTTAAACTTGAAAGGGTTCAGAAAAGATTTTTCACAAGGATGTTGCTGGGACTAGAGGGTTTGAGCTACAGGGAGAGTTTGAATAGGCTGGGATTTTTTTTCCTGGAACGTCAGAGGTTTTTATAAAGGGGTTTATAAAATCATGAGGGGCCTGGATTGGGTGAAGAGCCTTCCCCCAGACTAGGGCAGCCCACAACTAGAGGGCAAGGGTTTAAGGGGAGAGAGAAAAGATTTAAAAGGAACCTGAAGGGCAACTTTTTCACACATAAGGTACAGCTACTACAGGAGGCTGTAGAATCAGGTGCAATTTAAATATTTAAAAGGCATCTAGATGGGGACATGAATAGGAAGGGTTTAGAGGGATATGGGCTAAATGCTGGCAAATGGGATTAGATCAGTTTTGGATATCTGATCAGCGTAGATGAGTTGGACTGGTAGATCTGTTTCCAGGCTGGAGAACTCGATGACTCTATTACTCTATATGCAACAGTTTGAACATCCCACCTGCCTACTCCAGGAAAGCTTCCTGGCAACTAAAGTGTATCGGGAAGATATCCTGAGTCAGCTTTTCTCTATTTTCCGCACCCCCCCACCTCCTCCCTTCCTCCTCCAAGACATTTTTACAGTGCTGCAAAATCCAATATGTCTCAATAAAGTCACAATTTTTTTTTCTTTATTCATGCATGGGATGAAGGGTGTTGCTGACCAGGCAGCGTTTATTGCCCATCCCTAATTGCCCAGAAGGCAGTTAAGAGTCAACCACGTTGCTGTGGTATCGAGTCACATGTAGACCAGACCAGGTAAGGATAGCAGTTTCCTTCCCTAAAGGACATTAGTGAACCAGATGGGATTTTCCCCGACAATTGGCAATGGATTCATAGTCATTGTTAGAGTCTTAATTCCAGATATTTATTGAATTCAAATTCCACCATGGCAGGATTGGAACCCAGGTATTAGAACATTATCTGGGTCTCTGGATTAACAGATAATACCACGAGGCCATTGCCTCCCCTGGATAATTTGAAGATGTCAGTACTGGTGGAGAGTTGTAAGTTTGAAAAATGTAAAATAATTGACAAAATGGGAACTATCCTCCTGTAGATGAGCACAAGCATGATGGCTGGAAAGTGCGAGAAATAAGAACAAAAGCTGAAAAACCTCAGCAGGTCAGGCAGTATCTGTGGAAAGAAACAACGTTGTTTCAGGTCATTGATCTTTCATCAAAACTGAAGAGAAGTAGCACCAGTGGAAGTGAGCAAGTGACTAAAAAGAACAAAGGAGAAGATCTGTTATAGTGTGGAGGCCAGGAGCAATGAAACAGCAGACTACTTGTACTACAAAAGCCAAACAAGGGTGGTTATGGACTTCATAAAGAGACAAAGGTATAGCAGATTTGCTCCTCATAGATTATACTCCATTTGACCAAGAAATGTTTTACATTTACATCAACATAAGAAATTATTCCAATACCAAAATCTCACATTTTTTTCTTTATTCTTTCCAAAATAAAACATGAGACACAAAATGAAGAATTAACGTCGATAGGTTTTCTTTCCTGTCAAAAAGAAAATGCAGGACCTCAAGGCATAAATCGAATAAGTGGAGGAAGGTTGTCCTGGCTAATGTTGTCCATCACCAAATAGCTGCTTTTCAGATTATTTATCTCCTTGCTGTTCATGGGACCTTGCTGCATGCAAACTTGTTGCTCCTTTTCCCTCTACTTGTGGTTTTCTTTGACTTTTCTGGAACAATATATGTATTCATGATTTTTTGTTTCCTACAAATGTTTAATGATTGAGTGTTAGGGCTGTGGTTTATGTTTGCATGTGAAAGATAACTTCTTTAAATCCCTCTGTACTGGACAGATATATGAGCCTAGATTATGTGCTCAAGTCACTGAATTGGTCTTGAATTCACAACCACTTTCTTTGAGGTGACAGTGAATCAAGACTGATACTTCTATAGAGGAAAGTACAACAAAAATGAAAGAGTGGAGGTAATAAGAAAAATTAGCCCAAAGGAAAGCAAAGCTAGGCAAGGAGAGAAATTGCAAGCAGTGTTGCTAATTTAAGTGAAGTCAAATTTTATTCTTAAGATGTGGAATTTAGATATTTTAAAGTTTGAATTTTACAACACGATCCATGTTTCTAGGAAACATCTTCTATGTACCAACCTATTCCATTCATCATAATATTTAAAGAAAATAGCCCACTTACCTGAAAATTTGCATTAATTTGGATGTAAAACAAAACTTATTTAACCTATCAGTACTAAACACAGCTTGGTTATTTTTTTGTCCATTTTTATGACTGACTTGACATGTTTTACTCCTTTTGAGTTTGGAAAGGGCATTTATTCACACTGATCCTGTTCCGGCAACTGATCAACAAAATTGACAAATTCTTAAAAAAATGCTCCCTCAGGCAGAAGAGCAAACACAGTGCACAAAGGGCAGCCTGGCCTTCACACACAAAGCGGCTGCTTGTAAAAGTGGAATCTGCTGAATAAGCAGTTTTCAATAGCAACAGCATGTATAAAGACCCTGAAGGGAACTCCGCTCCACTTAATGCTATGCACGAAGAGGAACTTTGCTTAGAGCTATCAGTACTCAGTTAACTGGGTTATTCTGGGTTTTAACAAATGAAAATAAATACATGATAATGTCGTAAGTCTCCCCAGATTTTTTTTACAAAATGCAGTATAAATCTATGGGCCCAACTGAATTGGGCTTCCAGCAGTGAGCATGTCTACATTTGCTACGTTCGCTGTTGCCTATTAGTTAGTTCAATCATAGGCCATTTCATTAATTGCAAAAGAGTGACACCAACCTTCATCTTTATGGATAACTGAAGTGATTGCAAACTGCAGAATTCACTCTCCATTAAGTAGAAATGTTTAGTGGGCTGCCTGTATTTTTTTGAAAAATATGCTGCCCGACATCAGCTTCCAGTAATCTGAGGAAAATACATTTTCATGCCAAAAGTAAATTTGACAATGAGTTGGACCTAGAAAGGACGAGAAGAGCAGAGTCCTTAATGCCCCAAAAGTATGTATGAACTGTCCTGAAACCCAGAACAAATGACAATATAGCAAGCTGTCTCAGAAAAGCAAAAGTGTTGCAACTTAATAACAGTTCATTTGCAGGGTAATTTTGCTTGTTTTGTCAATGTTTTCACAAAACCTATATCAAATATGGAATGAGTGTAGTCACAATTAGAAAATCATTAAAATAATTCTGATCATTCAGTTCTAATACTGATACTGGCTCAAAAGTTCCTCTGAAGGGAGGCACTTTCCTTCCCAATCCACCACTCCATGTTTGACCATGATGTTTCCTTTTATTGCTTCTTGTTTTATTGGTTTGTCTGTTTTATTTTCTGTATTGTAAATGTCAGCTTTTTCAAACAGACTATGTCCACTTTAAGTAAAACCCAGACAGTTGCAAAGGTAGTACTTTAAATCATTTAATCCAAACCTCGTTAATGGAAGCTGTTGCTATTTTTAAAAATTTGAACAATGAATATTTGTTATAAATATTTTTGTATTATTTAACTCAGGGCCAATCCTGCTTTCAGGCTTGTAGTGGTAAAAATTTTATCCATAATCCTAAACTCCATTCCAGATTTTCCATTCGCTTCTGGAGGTGTAACATTTTTCTACAACAGAACACTGCATCTGAGAAACAGAATATGCTGATTGAACGATTCTAACGCTGAAGAAATGTAGCCCTCATTTACCACTGACAAAGTTCATAGCCAAAATTCTGTTAAACATGACATAGCAAGTGTAACCCACTTAAAATTTGCAATGCTTAACATTTAAGGAGCTAAGCTGGTTACAACACATATAGCAAAAACAGGAAAAGGACAAGCAGATGTCAGAGAGACCAGAGCTATTCTTTTTTTCAACTTCCAAATGAGAATCAAACTGTAAAACTCAAAATCACTTTGATTACTCTGACAGCCTTGCTTCCATTACAAGTCCAGCTAGTTCACTTTTGCTCGTGTGCTCTGTAGAGAAGTTACAGAAACAGGCAGGAGATCTTTGCAGTTATTGCATACATGACGGCCTTTGAGCACAAGCAAAAGTGTAAGGAAAATCTGTAATTTCTTTAAATGTCTGTGGAATGTGTAATTGTTAATAAGAATGTTTGAAAAGAACTTTTATAAGTTTGCGTCAGTTATAATCTAAGATTGAATTAGATAGATTTTTGATTGACAATTAATCCAACTTGTGCCATTTCCAGCGACTGAAAGCTGTACAAAAGGATTAAAAAAGATAACTTCTTTCTTTCTCTGTACCAAATTCCTACCGAAACCAAGTTCCCAACTATTTATTCTGTCTACGTCTCCCTCTGGCCTAGCCTCCACTCTGTGGATTCCCTGACTAAAATAATTTGTCTGTTAATTCATGTTTAGTTTCCATTGGGTTTAATTCGTGTGAAACTAAACGTTATGAAACATGAAATCTTTCAATTTTTTTTGGGAGTCTTCAGCAATTTTAGTTTACAGTTGCCCCTTGGGGATTGTAATACATAATTACAACTCCAATGCCATTTTTGGTCTAATTAGCAAGAGGAATGAATATGGCATTTCCAACACTTTTAAAGAGGAACTCAATTACAACTATTCAGATCAGTGGAATCTGTCTGAGGGAAAACTTGGATCAGAAACCCTACCAGAATAAGGCAGAGCTCAATGTAGCCATGATGGGGGATGTCCAACCACTGTGAAGCAGAGTCCGGCATGAGGGAAGAGACTGCCCGTACCCCTAAGCAAGATACTGACAGAAAATTTGATAATGGTTGACTGCTCCTGTGTTAATTAGGCCTGGCATAACTTGCCAAATTTTACACTCACTGTAGGACAAGTCTGTAATTTGTGCGTGGAACCAAAGGACTTAGGTAGGCTTCTAAATGAATACTTTGTGTCAGTGTTCATCAGTGAGAGGGACAACGTAGATGCGGAAATCAGGGAGAAGGATACTCAAGTAAATTAGCATTGACTGAGAGGAGGTTCTGAGTGGTCTGGCAGGCTTAAAAGTGGATACGTCTCTAGGACAAGATAAAATGTACCCCAGGCTGTGGAGTGAGGCAATGGTGGGACTATCAGGGGTGTTGGGAATAATTTTTGATTCCTCTCTGGGCCAGAGGAGAGTGTCAGGGGACCGGAGGACATCAAATGTGGCACCATTATTCAAGAAGGGAGCAAGGGATAAACCAAGAAACTAAAGGCCAGTCAGTCTAACCTTAGTGATAGAGAAACTATTGAAAGCAATTCTCATGGACAAAATTAATCTGCACTTGGAGAGGCAGGGATCAATCAAAAACAGTCAGCATGGCTTTGTTAAGGGGAAGTCATGTCTGACTAACTGGATTGAATTTTTTGAAGAGGTAACCAGGTGTGTAGATGAGAGGAATACATTTGATGTACTCTACTTGAATTTCAGCAAGGCTAACTTGGTACTCATTTGCCAGACAGAAATAAACATTTTTTTTCCCACCTATTCGCTCTTTAAGTGTTTGCCATTGCCTATCCACTGTCATTCCTTTCAATAACATTTCCCAATCAGTCATAGCCAACTCATGCCTCATACAATCATCGTTTCTGTTATTAAGATTCAGGACACTAAGCTCTGAATCAACCACCTCACTCTCTATCTTGATGAAGAATTCTATCGTATTATGGTCACTCATCCCCAAGGGTACCCTCACATAAATTTACCATTCTCATTGCATAATGCCCAGTCTAAGATGGCTGTTCTCTAGTTGATTCCTCAACATGTTGGTCCAAAAAAACCATCCCTGCACACCCTGAGATTGCCTCCTCTATGGTATTGTGACTAATTTGATTCGACCAATCTACATGAAGATTAAAGTTACACGTATCTACAGATGTTCCTTTACAGGATGCATCTATGACTTCCTGTTTATTCCATTCCCAGCATCACAATTACAGTTTGGTAATCTGCATATCACCCCCAATAATATTTTTGCCCCTTGGTATTTCTCAATTCTATCCACACAGATTCTACATTGGCGGAGCTAATACCTCAAGAATGTGTTTATATCCTCTTTTAACAGCATTGCAACTCCATCCACTTTTCCTTTTCATCTGTTTTTCTTAAATACTGAATACCTGACGGATGTTCAGTTCCCATGTCCGGTCACCAGAAATGTCTCTGTAATCCAATCATACCATACCCATTTAGATCTATTTGTGAAATTATTTAATCCACTTTATTGCGGATACCCCATGTGTTCAGGCACAAAGCATTTAGGCTTGTCTTTTTTACTCTTCTTGTCCCATTCCCACTTTTTTGTAGTATGGCCTTGTTTGATTCTGTCTGTTGAATCCTTTGCCTATCACTTCTCTTATTTCTCTTGCTGTTTTTTTGTTCTTGTCCTGATTCCCTTTCCTGTGACCCTTTGCATAGATTATTATGCCCTATCAATTTTGGTTAAGCGAATATTCCCCCTAGCATATCAGTCCTGGTCCTGCCCAGGTGTAACCCATTCAGTTTGTACTGGGTTGACCTCCCCCAGATCCACTCACAATGTCCCATTTTCCGAAAATCTCTCCCACACATCACCTTCTTAGTCATGTGTTCATCTTATATATCCTGCTATTTCTACTCTGACTAGATCAATGCTTTGTTATTCCCTATATTCTGCATTTAGGATCTCATCCCTATTTTTATGTATGCCTTTGGTACTAATGTGCATCACGACCATTGGTTTTTCACTCTCCCACTCCAAGATGTCCTGTAGCTGCTCTGAGACATCCTTGACCCTAGCACCAGAAAAGCAACATACCATCCTGGAATCCCAATTGCCACCGCAGAAACACCTATCTATTCCCCTTAGAATTGAATCCCCTCTGGCTATTGCATTTCAACACTTTTTGTTCTTCTTCTGTGCAGCAGAGTCAATTGTGGTGCCACGAATTTTCCTGCTGCTGTTTTCCCCTGAGAAGTCATTCCCCTCAATAGTATCCAAAGCATTAGAAAAAACAAATGCTGGGAATCTGACACAAAACCAGAAATTACTGGAAAAACTCAAGCAGATCTAGCAGCATGTGTGAAGAGGAAACAGCGTCAACTTTTCAGGCCCAGTGACCCTTCTTCAGAACTAATTGTATCTAGGAAAACGTTGGTATACATGCTGAAGAACTGAGGGAAAGAGTAGCTGATAGGTGGAGATGGGTCACCTTCTCCTTACTACAATCAGTTGTGAAGAACAGTCACTGAACCTGGAACATTACTCTCTTTCCACAGATGCTGTGAGACCCACAGAGTTTTTCCAGCAATTTCCAAAATGGTATATCTGTTTCTACATCATCCTGGCAGCAATACATAGCACACAGTGATCATTTGCTGAGCACAATTAGTGGTTTCAATTGCACCAGGATGCTCAGAATGTTTAGGTCCACATTAGTAGCAGCAATCTCCCTTGCATCACTGATTTGAACAAATGGTAAGGGTTGTAGTGAGGCCCTGTGGCAGATCCACATTGAGCTTAATGTTGGTCAGGTCTCAATCAGATGTAAATCGCAAGCTTCTGCTTGAGGGAACAAAAGGATTCTTCACATGCCTTGAACATCCATTCCAAACAATTCCTTCAGGATTTTCTGATTTCCTCAGCAAATTGTGGAATAGGGTGACCAACTGTGCCTAATATAGGCAACAACATGCTAGTGTAACCCAGTGGACCCAGGACCCCCCACAGTTCCTGCTCCAACTTAGACTGGGACCACTCCCCTACTGCTCAGATTTTCTTATTATCGGGAGTAATACCTTCCTTGGTAACGAGGTGCCTGAGGTACCATCCCTTTGTCCAGATAAGTTGGCACTTCTCTGATTTAACTTTCTAATTAAATTATGACAAGCAAGCCAAGACTTTCAGAATTAGAATTAGGTTTATTGTCACATGCACTCAAATACAGGGGTGCATGAGTACAGCGAAAAATGTACAAAGTCGCCATTTCTGGCGCTATCTTAGGTACACAATCTTAGGTATAAATAAGAAAAATAAAGATAAAAGATCAGCATTACAATCCTTATAAAGTGAAGTATAAAGATACCTAGGTACAATATCTAAGGCATAAATTAGAAAATTTAAAAAATAAGGGTAAAAGTTCAGTGTGACAGTCTTTCTAAAGCAGGGAGTCCACACTGGGCTTCCCCGAGGCCGAGAGTCCATCAAGTCCATCCTCACTGGGTTTCCTCGAGACTGGGAGCACCTGGCTCTGCTCACACCACTGCCTCACTGACGCCTGGAGTCCCACTCCAAGCAAACCACACCACTGCTGCCTTTAAGGGTCTTCTTGAATATCAAACCGGAGATGAATACATCATACGTATACAGATTACTGGACAATAAGGTCACCAAAAGCTTTATTTATCACACACGTATGAACCCAAATGACATTCTCCCTGTCAGAACATGGGAACAAGAGTAGGCCAGTCAGCTCCTTGCACCTGTTTTTTTTTCTCTATTCATTTGCGGGATGTGGGCATTGCTGGCTGGCCAGCATTTATTGCCCATCCCTAGTTGCCTTTGAGAAAGTGGTGGTGAGCTGCCTTCTTGAACCGCTATAGTCATCCTTCTGTAGGGTGACCCATAATGCTATTAGGGAGGGAATCCCAGGATTTTGACCCTGCAACAGTAAAGGAACGGCAATAAATTTCCAAGTCAGGATGGTGATTGGCTTGGAGGGGAACTTGGAGATGGTGGTGTTCTCAAATGTCTGCTGCCCTTGTCCTTCTAGATGGAAGTGGTCATGGGTTTGGAAGGCGCTGTCTGAGGATCTTTGGTGAATTTCTGCAGTGCATCTTGTAGATAGTACACACTGCTGCTACTGAGAGTCGGTGGTGGAGGGAGTGAATGCTTGTGGATGTAGAGCCAATCAAGCGGGCTGCTTTGTCCTGGATGGTGTCAAGCATCTTGAGTGTTGTTGGGGCTGCACTTATCCAGGCAAGTGGGGAGTATTCCATCACACTCCTGACTTGTGGCTTGCAGATGGCGGACAGGCTTTGGGGAGTCAGGAGGTGAGTTACTCACTGCAGTATTCCAAGCTATTCCACCATTCAATGAGATCATGGCTGATCTGTGA
This sequence comes from Rhincodon typus, assembly GCF_021869965.1. Taxonomy (NCBI): domain Eukaryota; kingdom Metazoa; phylum Chordata; class Chondrichthyes; order Orectolobiformes; family Rhincodontidae; genus Rhincodon; species Rhincodon typus. The sequence goes on from NC_063341.1 coordinate 47,127,750, forward strand.
CCTAACTCCATACACCTGCCTTAGGCTCAAATCCCTTAATTCCTTTGCTTAATAAAAAAAAAATCCATCACAGATTTAAAATTAACAATTAATGTGGCATCATCTGCCATTTGTGGATGAGAATTCCAAAGCTTTACTACCCTTTATTTGTAGAAGTGCTTTGAAATCTCTCCTGAATGGCCTGGTTCTAATTCTCAGACTATAGCCCCAATTCAAAAATCCTCAACCAGTGGAAATAATACATCTATCCTGTCTTTTCCTGTTAAAAGCTTGAAAATTATAATCAGATCACCCCTTAACCTTCTAAATTCTAGTGAAAACAGGCCAAATTTGTATAATCTCTCCTCACAACTTTAAGAATTTGCAATGTCCCCCTGTTTGGAATGGCATCTTTTCAATGTTGTGTTCAACAATGGGTAGCTGGTAATAACAGCAGGTCAAATCAAGACCACAGTAATACTTTGCAACTTTGAGCACTTGCAAGACTTCTTCAATCCTAGCCAGAGGGTAAGCATTGTTATGACTCCTTGCATTTCGTGCCTAGTTATCAAAACAGATCCTCAGTTTTCCATCTTTCTTTCCGATGAGGCCTGTGGGGAGGCATATGGATGACACCTTATTCAAAGACTTCTGCAGGTAAACCTAGATTTTCTCCCAGCAATAGAGTGAGTTCCGCCAGTACAAAACCCTTCCTGGATAGTCATCTTTCGTCACAAACCTGGGGTTACCAGGTCACAACATTAAATGTCATCATCATATTTATTGTAAGTTATTCATTACATAGAAAAAGTAGAAACAAGCTGCTTCCTTTGGGTCTCCTTCAATTTGCAATGTTCATTTTGAAATAGGAAAGAAAGGTCTCCCTCAGTCAATCCCCTGTCCGTGACTATGGAAGGTTTAAGGAAATAAGAGATCTGCATGGCTACTCTACCTTTTTCTCCCATGGTGAAAAGGATGATTCTCAGAGTTATACCAAGTAGGATCCTGCTATGTTATGCTTGATATTGTACCAAGGCCTGGTGCCAACCAGTTGGAGACAGCTGGCATGAACCTTCAAGAATAGTGATGGCACGGGTGGATAAAGAAAACAGCCTGATTCCCTCCTACTTGCACTGTTCTATGTCCCATACCAGCTAATAGACCTTGAGACCACGTGTAAGGTCAGATTCCTGAGCCCCAACTGCTGAGGGCCAAACGCAGATAAGAGGGACTAGTTTAAATCCTAAAAGAACTGTGCATGCTGTAAATCAGAGACAAAAATAGAAATTGCACAGGAAGGTTAACGTTCTGGGTCAAGTGACCCTTCCTCAGAAGTAGTTTAGTTTGAGAAACTTGGTTAGCATGGACAAATTGGACCGAATGGCCTGTGTCTGTGCTCTATGACTTGATGATTCTATGCTGCTCACAACTTACACTGCTGGAAGTCATGGCACAACTGTTTGAGCTGTCTTTGGGCCACCCTTCCCCATCATCATCATGTGCTGCTTGCAATCCATTCAATTGCAACTGAGATAACTGATCTCCAACAACCACAACTATCATCCTTGGTGTCAGGTATAACTCCAATCATTGGAGAGCCTTCCCCCCAATTCCCATTGAGTCCTGTTTTGTCAGGGCTTCTTGATGCAGTACTTGGTCAAATATGGCCTCAATATCAAGGCCAGTCAGTCTTATCTCACCTCCTGAGTTCAGCTCTTTTGTCCATGCTTATACCAAGGCTGTAATGAGGTCAGGAATTGAGCATTAGCTTAAACTGAGCATTATCAAACAGGCTATTATTGAACAAATGCTGCTTCATAGCATTGTCAATAACACCTTCCATCACTTTCCATCCCTTTGCTGATGACCAAGAGTAGAGTGATGGATCATTGATTGTTTGGATTTGTCCTTCTTCCTATCGGCAGGACTTAGATCTGATCAATTCTTTCTGGGATTATCTAGCTCTCTATATCAGATGCTGCTTATGTTGTAGATTCACAAGCTTGCCACCTCAGTCATGCAGACCATAGCTAGCCTTCCCTATTTTTTAATCGAACCAGGCTTATTTCTAGGCTTGACGGTAATGGTAGATTGCGAGATATGCTGTGCTATGAGGTTACAGATTATGGTTGAATACAATTCTGCTGCTGATAGCCTCCAGTGCTTCATGTATGCCTGGCATTGAGTTGTTAATAGTTTGAAGTCTATCCCATTCAGCATGATGACAGAGGCACAAAATACAATGGATGGTATCTTCACTGTGAAAACCAGGCTGTGTCTCCACAAGGACTGTGTAGTACTCACTGTTGCTGATACTGTTATGGACAGATGCTTCTCCAACAGGACAACTAGTGAGGATGAGGTCAAGTGGCTTCTTCTCCCTTATAGGCCATCTCACTACCTGCTTCAGAGTCCTTTTTGTCCTTTAGGACTCAACCAGCTCAGTCTGTATTTAGTGTTACCAAGCCGTTCTTGGTGATGGATATTGACATCCCCCATACAGAGTACATTCTAAGCCTTTCATCCTCAGTGCTTCCAAGTGGTGTTCAATGTGAGGAGTACTGATTTATCAACTGAGAAAGGAAAGGTGATAACCTGCAGAAGGTTTTTGTGCCCATACTTGACCTGATAGTATGAGACTTCATGAGGTGTGGAGTACAGTCATGGGCAGAGTTACAGAGTCCAAATACCAACACAGCTAATGTTCAAGTGTCTTCTTTAGTAGTTTTGCTTGTAACTTCTGGCTGTGATCTCATTCATATGTGGGGTGGACACTTGGCAGTTGCATTGTTTGAATGAAATAGACATGTTCTTGAGTTGCCTCTGAAATGAATGTTTAAGAAATCATAAGCTACTGTGGATTTCACCAGTAATGGGGTGGCTAGTGGTATCCCATCCTTGAAACATAATTTCGTGTGTCATTAGGCAGCCTTTGTGAAGGAGAAGAGGAATCTTGAAAGCATTTTCCTAATGCTTGACAGTGTAGGTGATTGTCAGCCAGTCCTTCAGGTGGGTCATGCCATATCCAGAATGAGCTGACTTAATACTATTTGAAAGACTCTGTAGAGCTTCCCAAAGAAGGCTATGATGTAGCATATCTGGCTGCCAGCCTAATTCACAGCCTGTCTGCCATATTCCCATCAGAAAGATTGCAGATATCTACTGTCAAGCATCTCAGTGTTTACTCCTGCAGGAGCTTTACTGATTTAGGTAGAATCTATTATACAATACACTGAACATGTCTGATTGATACAGCAGGTATGGTGATCCAATTGGTCTTTTCCTCTTCTGAGTTTCTCAAGATTTTACAATAGCAGGAACCACGAAGGAAGACAAAATAGTTCAAGTGGCACACTACATTGACCTACCAACAGCACTACAAACACATAACAGGAATTCCAAAGTCAGAAAATTATGCACAGAAATATTTGAAGACAAAGCATTAGATTTACCAGTGGATGAAAGACAGTCTTTTTCAAATGGTATTTGGAAAATAACGCATACATACAATATTATTATACTAGGGTAATCACCTTGACCAGACTTTTTAGAGCTCCATTAAAACACAGCAAGACCCATAAAATTCTTTCCTAAAATAAAAACACAACAGCCAAAGCAATCAATAATATAACATCATGTCAGTTCATGTCAGTAACAAATGTTTCACAGATCTCTTGAGTATCGGTACAATTTAAAACTACCAAAAAAGATACAAACAGAATATGTTTTAGAAGTTTCAAAGAGACTGTAATGCTGATTCAAAAGAAACTTCCTAATCTTTGGGGCTGAACAGAAAGCAACATATTTACCATTTAAAAAAAGATAAATAAGCATTTTCTTAAAATAGGTTAAACCTTAAAACAAATGTATTTACTAAACTGGAGAGCGAAGACAGAAGCTCACACACCACAAGACCTTGAAGAGAGTTAATCATTCATCCTTTCGAGATAAAAATGTAATATTTATGCACCTCCCAACAGTTTAATGATGATTCCCAGCACACCCTCCTCCTTCTTATCCCATCGGATGGCAAGAGGAGACCTCTCCATCTGACAAATGACTAGATGAAGATGGCAGAGGTGGTCACTACTTATGGGGTCAGCTTTTACATTCTGCAAAGGTGTGTCAGGATGTTAGTTGTCAATTTGCTTACAGAACTATTGGAGCGTTTTCATGTGGTCTGCCTGGGAGGCATTTAATAGAAGTGGATTATGGACCTAGCCATTTACAATTTAACTAAAGGAGTTGGAGCACCCTCTAAAGCTCTTGGGGATTGTGACATGATGGATGGGAATGTTACCTGGACGGGAGCAGTGTTGTGATGTGTAATACAGAGGGCCAGAGATAATGGCTAATCATCTTAGGGGTTAATCCATCCAAGAACACTCCATTTTCCCATTGTCTTCACAGAAGAAGTGAACGTATAGTGCCCATAAAATGCTGAGGAAAGGTGGACTGTGGTGAACTTAGCAGTGCTGATGAAGATGGAGGAGGCCATCCTGGCCCTGACCAGTCAACAAGAAGATGGTAGAGGAGAGATTGGGGTGTGTGTGTGTGTCTGTGTGTGTGTGTGTGTGTGTGTCTGTATGCATGGCGTAATGGATGAAGATTACCACATTCGTGTCATTTGTCATATGTTTTATGCCTGTGTCTAAGCTGCATCTACTCTTTCTTGGTATTGGTCTTCATTGTTGAGTTACACTCATCCATCTTAATCCTTCAGTACTTGGCAGGCCCAAGAGACATGATCTGAGGAATTTCCATTAACACCTGAGAAAGTAGAAATAAACACAATTCTAATTCAGAACAATGCCCAGTTCTGCTTTAGTTTCATTTCTATTTTTTATTTGTTCTTCACCTCACCCACTTCAATAGCTGTTCTGTGTCTGATTAGCAACTTTTTTTTCTGCTGACCCAGACACACATCTGTATCAGCAAAGCATTATTTAAAGTGAAAATCTTAATCACCTAAACTAGTCAAATGTAATCATGTTAGATTTATTCCAGTTGCACCTTTCCATTTCAAATTTATAAAATACAAAAAGAATAAACTAATCTGCACAACTATGTTTTCATGGGTTTTCTGTGATGTTTTGAGCTACAAAAATACTCCAAAATATTTGTATCATTCATTCCTAAGATGGAGTCATGTTTAAAAACAAACCGATTGAAATTAGAATGTAAGATGTCAAAAGACAAAGGAGCAGAAGTAAGCCATTCAGCCCATTGAGTCTTCTCTGTTATTTAATGAGATCATGGCTGATGTGATAATAACTCCACTAACCTGCCTTTTCCCCAAAACCCTGATTCCCATATTGATTTAAAACATGTCTATCTCAGCCTTGGAAATAATTAATGACCCAACCTCTACAGCCCTCTGCTGTAAAGAATTCCATACATTCATTAATGTCTGATAGAAGAAAATCCTCCTGATCTCTGCCGTATTGGATGACCCTTACTCTGAAGTTAATATTTCCGGTCCTAGACTCTCCCACATGGGAAACAACTTTACATTTAAGGTTTTAGCAAAGATTTGTAGCTCGGGTTGTGGGTGAGGTTGTTGACTTGCTTGCCGAGCTGGCTTGTTTCCATTCAGAAGTTTTGGCACCTTGCTAGGTAACATCATCAGTGGAGCCTCCGATGAAGCGATGTTACTCTACTCCACTTGGAATTTTTACTGTCTGGTCCGTTATGGTGAATACTGTCATTTTCGGTTTTTATCTGTATGGATTTGTATATGGGTCCCAATTCTATGTGTTTGTTGATTGCATTACGCGTGGCGAACCATGCCTTCAGGAATTCCCATGCATGTCTATGTTTGGTTTGTGCTACTATAGTTACCTTGTCCCAGTTAAACTGATGGCCTTCATTGGCTGAGGGTACCGATATTAAGGAAAGTTCATTGTGTTGTTTTGCTGCCAGCTGATGTTCGTGTATTCTGATGGCTAGTTTCCTTCCTGTCTGTCCGATGTAATGCTTGTGGCAGTCGTTGCATGGTATTTCGTAAACTACCTTGGTTCCGCATTTTGTGGGAATGGGTTCTTTAATGCTGTTTTCTAAAACTGAGACACAAGCTACAGGAGAAACTTACCATACTGATCCACCACAAAGACAAGGACAACAACAAACTGGTGTACATAAGGTTGGGGTGGAAGGTGTTGGTGAAGTGGATGAACTGTTCGAGCTCCTTGTGGAAGCACGAGGCGGCGCTGATACAGTCATAAATGTAACCTGGACCACCTGTTCACCTGGACCATCTCTAATACCTCTCTCTCCTTCCTGGACCTCTCTGTTTCCATCTCTGGCAACCACCTGGAAACCGATATCCATTTCAAGCCCACCGACTCCCACAGTACCTAGAACATACCTCCTCCCACCCACCTTCCTGCAAAAATGCCATCCCCTATTCCCAATTCCTTCGCCTCCGCCGCATCTGCTCCCAGGATGAGGCATTCCACTCCCGTACATCTCAGATGTCCTCGTTTTTCAAGGACCGCAACTCACCCACTCAGTGGTCGAGAACGCCCTCGACCGTGTCTCCCGCATTTCCCGCAACTCATCCCTCAGACCCCATCCCGGCAATAACAACCAAAACAGAATCCCCCTCGTCCTCATGTACCACCCCACCAACCTCCGGATCCAACACATCATCCTCCGACACTTCCGCCATCTGCAATCCGACCCAACCACCAAAGACATTTTTCCCTCCCCACCCTTATCTGCCTTCCGGAGGGACCACTCTCTCCATGACTCCCTCGTCCGCTCCACACTCCCCTCCAGCCCCACCACACCCGGCGCTTTTCCCTGCAACCACAGGAAGCGCTACACCTGCCCCCACGCCTCCCCCCTCACCCCCATCCCAGGCCCCAAGAAGAATTTCCACATCAAGCAGATGTTCACCTGCACATCCGCTAATGTGGTATACTGTATCCGCTGTTCCCGTTGTGGCCTCTTCTACATCGGGGAAACCAAGCGGAGGCTTGGGGACCGGTTTGCGGAACACCTATGCTCGGTTCACATTACAACTGTACCTCCCAGTTGCGAACCATTTCAACTCCCCCTCCCTTTCCTCAGATGACATGTCCATCCTGGGCCTCCTGCAGTGCCACAACGATGCCACCCAAAGGTTGCAGGAATAGCACCTCATATTCCGCTTGGGAACCCTGCAGCCCAATGGTATCAATGTGGACTTCACAAGCTTCAAAATCACCCCTCCCCCTACCGCATCCCAAAACCAGCCCAACCTGTCCCCGCCTCCATAACCTGTCCTTCCTCCCACCTATCCCCTCCTCCCACCTCAAGCCCCACCCCCATCTCCTACCTACTAGCTTCATCCCACCCCCTTGACCTGTCTGTCCTCCCTGGACTGACCTATCCCCTCCCTAACTCCCCACCTACACTAACCTTTACTGGCTCCATCCCCGCCTCTTTGACCTGTCTGTCTCCTCACCACCTATCTTTTCATCTATCCATCTTCTATCCACCTCCCCCTCTCTCCCTATTTATTTCAGAACCCCCTTCCCCTCCCCCATTTCTGAAGAAGGGTCTGGGCCCGAAACGTCAGCTTTCCTGCTCCTCTGATGCTGCTTGGCCTGCTGTGTTCATCCAGCTCTACACCTTGTTATCTCAGATTCTCCAGCATCTGCAGTTCCTATTATCTCTGAAACATCCCCCTCAGACCTATTGTTTCCCTACCGGGCACACCTACACACAAACTGGCCAAGGACCTACAACAGAGACTGAAACACCTGGTCGATGGATCACCCCATTCCATCCACTTAGCCCAAGAATTCCTCAAAACCCTAAAGAACATAAAAATCAGCAATGATGAGATTATGGTATCCTTTGATGTCACAGCATTATTCATGTCAATTGACATCCCACTAGCCAAAGAAACACTGGCCACATTACTAGAGGAAGCAGGAATGCAGACCAGCAGCTCCACCAGCAATGACAACATACTCAAACTACTAGACTTGTGCCTCACCACACACTTTGTCTTTAATGGTCAAGTATACAAACAGATCAATGGCACACCCATGGTGTCACCCATCTCAGGACTCATCGCAGAGGCTGTCATGCAAAGACTAGGACACACTACCCTCCCTTGCATTCAACCTAAACTGTGGATCCGGTATGTGGACAACACGTTTGTCATCATTAAATGCACCAAACTAGAAGAGACCCACCACCTCATCAACAACGTTTTCACCAGGATTAAATTCACGAGAGAAGAAGACAACAATTAGCTTCCGTTTCTGGACATCAGAGTTGAGCGTCTGACCAACGGGGCGTTCCAAACCTCAGTATACAGGAAAGCAACCCACATAGACCGAATCCTCAACTTCCACAGCAACTACCCCAATATCCACAAAGTTGTATTAGAACTCTATTTAAACCGGCCACCACTCACTGCAACATTCCAGAACTATGCAGGAAAGGGGAACAGCACCTATACAAAATCTTTGCTATGAACGGATATCCCCACAACTTCATCCGCAGATGCCTGCTAAATAGACAACAACAAGAGGACACAGTATGCCCTAACACACTGGCCATACTGCCATACATCAAGAACATATCAGAACTGACAACGAGACTCCTAAGACCATTAGGAATCATGATAGCACACAAGCCCACAGCCACTCTACGACAAACACTAACAAGGATTAAAGACCTCATTCCCACAATATACAGAACCAACGTAGTTTACAAAATACATGCAACAACTGCCACAAACATTACATCAGGCAGACAGGAAGGAAACTGGCCATTAGAATACACAAACATCAGCTAGCAGCAAAATGGCACAATGAACTTTCCTTAATATCAGTAAACTCAGACAATGAAGGCCATCAGTTTAACTGGGACAACGAAACCATAGTAGCCCAAGCCAAACATACACATGCACAGGAATTTCTAGAGGCATGGTTTTCAACCCATTATGCAATCAACAAACATATAGAATTGGACCCCATATACAAACCCACATAGATCAAAACCGGAAATGACAGTACTCACCATAACGGACTGGACAGTATAAATTCAAAGTGGAGTAGAATAACATCGCTTCGTCGGAGGGCTCCACTGATGATGTTACCTGGCATGGTGATGAAACGTCTGAATGAAAACAAGCCAGCTCGGCGAGCATGTCAGCAACCTTATGTTATGTTTTTTCATTTTAAATGTTCTGCTCTTACGTCCTTTATAAAATACTCTGAACATTTTCCCAATAATGGAGGTTAAGCTAACTAGTCTACACTGACCTGTTTTTGATTCTTTCCCTTTTTGAATAACACTGTCACATTGGCAGCTTTTCAATCCTCTGGGAATTTTCCAGGACCTCAGGATCGCTGGAAGATTACGACCAGTGCATCCATTGTCTTTGTAGCTACTTCTTTTAATATCCCATCAGATCCCAAGGACTTAGCAGTCCTTAATCTCTTTAATTGCTCTAGTATGGTTTCTCTCATCGAAGTTATTGTATTTATTCCTCTCCCCTTTTTAACCCTTAATTATGTAGTATTTTTAGAATACTGCCTTATACTATAAAGACCGATGGAAAGTATTTGTTCAAGTTGTCTGCCATTTCCTGGTTCCCAATAATTTCTTTCTCAGCTTTGTTCTCTAAGTAGCCAATGTTGACTTTGGCCTCTTTCTTATTTCACATAGTTTACCTTCAAAGTTAATTTCCTCCTTCTTTAATTTTTTTTTGGTATCTTTTGGTGTTTGTAAAACTTTCCCAATCCTCTGGCTAATCACCAATCTTTGCCACATTGTATATCTTCCTATTTCAATTTTATGCAATTCTTAACTTGCCTGGTTACCCAAAAGTGGTGTATCCCCTTTCGAGAATCCTTCTTCTATGTGAGCCATGAATTAACTGTTTAAATAAATGCTACTTTTGTCAACCATCTTTACTGCTAAACTACTTTCCCAGTCTAATCCAGCTAGCTCTGTCCTTTATAATTACCTTGATTTAAATTTATCACAGTAGTTTCTGACCCATGTTCCTCCTACCCAAACTGAATGCTAAGTTCTACCATGTTATGATCACTATTTTCTTGGGGATCTTTTACTCTAAAATTATTTATTAAACCTGCCTCATTGCACATCACCAGATAGTTATGAACATCAGAATTATGAGTAGAAGTAGGCTATGTTTAATAGGAACACAGATTTTGACAGGCCTAATACACACAGTAATAATTTTACTACTTATGGATGAGTTCACTCATTTGGACAGCATCAATTCTAAAATTAAATACTGGCAAAGCGCATAAGGCAGTTTAACTTCCAGGCCCCAGTTCGAATTCTGGTAGAATTTTGTCTGGATGGATTATGGGATAAATGTGAACCTTACTCACTGTCCCAGAAATGAGACATAGAAACATAGAAAAACTCGTAAGGAGTTCTGATGAAAGAATTTCAACAGTTAGGAGATAAGTTTAAAAACAGAACGGCTAAGTTAATAATCTCTGAACTGCTGCCTGTGTCAGTGGCAAACTGACTGAAATAGCTCCGTAGATGCCAGCATCCTGTCACCAAGTCACCGTTTAGTTACACCTGAACAGTCCTTGACACTGATCCAGATCTCTCAGAGCCATTTCTCAGAGTGAACAGAACCCCTGACACACCTGTTTATATCTGTCAGCCAGGGCTCCCTGATTGGACCAGGTTAACAGCCCCAATCAGGGAACTCATATTCTATGAGGTCCACCTGGCTGACTTTGTTACAATCACTACATCCCTCCCCCTCTGAGTCTGAGGGCATAAGCCGTTTTTTTTTTTTTGGAGCTCCTCCAGGGACGTTTTGGCGCTGGGTCAGGTTACTCCAACTCTGCCTCTGATATGGGCTGCGTGTAATGCACAACTGCTCACCCCTTACGCCTGGAGCATCTCGGAAGAAATTCATTCTCCTCTTCAGGCAGCAAAGACATTGAGGCAGCGATAGCCGCTGTGTCCATCTCAGCTTTCAAGCTATCTTCACCGGAACAGTCAGAAAGGCAGTCAAGGAGCCAGGCATGTTTTGTTCCTGCACCGTTAGTGAGTTTGCAGGTTTCACATGGTCCACATGCTTGTTCAGGACCATCGCACCTAATCGATCTTTATACGTCACTGGATCTGACCTCGCGTCAACCATCCCTCTTACCCATGCAGAACAATTCCTGTGATTCCCACACCAAATTTAGTCTCCTGAAGTGAACTGTCTCTCTTGCTTAGCAGAGTCTTGTGTCCAGCATTGGCATTCCTGATGCCATTTCATCCCCAAACCCCCAGGTGAGGGAAGATCAAACATACTCTGGTGCAGAGTCTTCTCTCCATTAGCAACTCGGTAATTGCATGAGGAACAGGGACAGTTTGGTATTGAGTGAAGCTTTAAGCTGTTGTTTTAAGGCTGCCTTCAAAGTTTGGTCTGCTTTTTCTGCCAAACCATAGAATGATGGATGGTATGGACTTTTCCTTATATGGCAAATGCCATTTAATTTTAGAAAATACTCAGATTCCCTGCTGGCAAACAATGGACCATTATCTGTGATCATTTAACCAAATGTTTATTTTGATTGGTTCTGATTTGCACGTTGCTATGCAATGTAACTGTTCCAAACCAGATGTAGGTGGACTTTCCATGGTGTGCACTCGCCTGGATACTGGCCTATGAGTTCTCTTACTCAATTTAGGTCCAGTGGGATTCATTTGCTGTCTCGAGTCCACATTCTGGCAGCAAATGCAATGGCTTGCTGGCTTGGATCCTGAAGAAAATTTTAACCGTTTGGCCGAAACTTGGCTTTCTTTTGGGGCTTTGCTATGGGCTGACCTAGAGTCCCTCTGTTCAGGATATGTCCTGAGTGAGGCCACGCAATTACCTTCACTCAAGTGTTTGCTTCACATGTAGACAGGGTAGTTAAAAGGCATTTGGCACGCTTGTCTTCATTGCTCAGTCCTTTGGGTATTGGCGTTGGAAAGTCATGTTGAGGTTAACCAGGACATTGTTGAGGTCTCTTCTGGAATACTGTGTCCAGTTATGATTGCCCAGTTATAGGAGGATGTTATTAAGATGGGGTGGGTTAAGAAGAGATTGACCAGGATATTGCCGGGATTTGGAAGGTTTGAGTTATAAAGGAAGGCTGGATAGGCTGGGAATTTTTCCACTGGAGTGTAGTAGGTTGAGAGGTGACCGTATAGAAGTTTATAAAATAATGAGGGGTATAGATAGAGTTAATGGTATTTGTCTTTTCCCTAGAATGGGGTCTTTCAAGACTTGGGGGCTTATTTTTAAGGTGAGAGGAAAAAGATTTGAAAAAGACATGAGGGACAAACTTTCTTACACAAAAGGTGGTTCGCATGTGGAATGAACTTTCTGAGGAAGTGGTGGATTTGGGTACAAATATCATGGTTAAAAAAACATTTGGTTAAGCACATGAAAAGGAAAGGTTTGTGGGAATTGGACTTGGAGTAGGACAAGTTTAGTTTGGGATTATGTTCAGCATAGACTGGTTGGACCGAAGGGTCTGTGCTGTTTGACACTATGACTCTACAGTGTTCCCTGAACTCAGCCAGACTGACAAGGGTGTCCACTTCCATCAGAATACCCTGCAACTCATATGCTCTACTTGTCACATTTTCCAAGGATATAGCCGGTTGTAGTGCCTATTTGAAGTCCAGTCGGGCTTCAGCTAGCAGGTGCTTTTGCATGGTAACATCATTTATCCCACATACCAGATAGTGTCTCAGCGTCTCATTAAGAGTTAAACAAAGACACATGTCTCTGCCAGTCATCTTGACCGAGTCAAAAATCCTGATAGGGATTCCCTTGGTTCTCAAATTACCAATTAAAACTCAGATCAGAATTAGAGGAAGCTGAGGGTCATAATATCCCTTAACTAAATCAATCAATCTTGAAAGATTTTAGTATCTGGTGCCTCAAGCAAAATTAGGCTCCTAATAGCCAAAAAAGCTGTGGGTCCACAAGCTGTCAGGAGAATTACTCATTGCTTTCCTTCTGCCCTAATGTCTTTTGCCCAGAAAAAATAATACTGGGCCTGGTCTTTGACGGCAGGATCAAAGAGTCAAGCTTCCTAAATAACGGCATGATGTCAGAAATGTTTACCCTAACTCAAAGATGAAATGGAAAAATTTAAAGGATTTTTATTTGAATGCAGATAGTGTTTGTAACAAAATAAATTAATTAGTAATAAAAGGACAAGTTATTGGGTATGATCTTCTAGCCATTACGGAAACATGGTTGCAAGGAAATCAAAACTGGAAATTAAACATTCAGGGGTGTGTGACATTTTGTAAGTACAGGTGGGTGGTAAAGGTGAAGGTTTGCCTTTATTAGTATGAAATGGAATAAGTATGATCACAGGAAACAATCTTAGATTAGAAGATGTCAAATCTATATAGTTGGAGGTAAAGCAAGGGGAATAAGATACTAGTTGGAGTAAGTCTATAGGCCTCTTCACAGTAGCTATAAGGTAGGACAGAGAATAAATCAGGAGATATTCAGGGCATGTAAAATAAGGTGTGCAACAATTATAAGAAACTTTAATTTTCATGCAGATTGAGAAAGTCAAATTGGCAGAGGTAATCCTGAGGAAGAATTCTTCATGTATTTGGGGCAGATTCTCCAAACAATAGGGATGGGCAATAAATGCTGGTCTAGCCAGCAATGTTTGCATCCCATAAAGAAATTTTTAAATATGTTTTGGCTGCCTCCCATGTCAGTCTGAGCAAAGGCCAGACATGTGGGCTGAAAGGCCTTCACTGTGTGTCAAACCATTGTCAACAGGGAGATTTGGTTCCTACAATGCACTTTTTAAGAAATGAGAATAAGGAAAAATGTTACCAGAAAAAAAGAAATTATTGTTTGTCTGAAATTTTATGTTATATTTTATCTTATTTGTATAAAAGATTGAGTTCTTTGGAAAATTCACCACTTTAGAATCATGAAGTATTGACATATTTAAATATCTTCTTGTAAATAGTCTACTAATCTGCTTTTAATTAAGTCAAAGTAAGACTGAAATTATCACAGAGATTCGGAGAATTATCACAGAGAATCAGTGAATATGTGAAAGCTTTACATTGAGGAAAAGTGATCGGTACTTTTGACCACTACAAGACTTCATGTGCAAAGTGAAAATAGTTTGCTTACGTGAATATTAAACAAAATGAAATATCAGTATTCTGAGTAGTTATTTACTGTCAACTTTCTTGACAACACTTTCTTGACAACACTCTAAGTAAGATATTCCCAACTGCCAATATTTGAACAAGACAAAAAAGGCATCTTTTTGAAAGTTAAATAATGTTCCTGCAATGGAAACTTGCTATATACGAACACTGCTTAGCTGGCCCCTAAATTTACATCGAATCTCTCCTCCTCCATTCCCCATCCCTGGAGTGATGCTCCTGTAAGTGTTCCATGTAGGATTTGTTAAAGTTCCATACAAAGCAGTGACTAATGTCCAAATCTGACCAGTTTGCTAGAACTAAGCTCAAATCGTGCTTCCTGAGGTTATCCATGAGCTTTATTTTCCTCATTCAACCAGATTTTGAAATGAAACTCTGTTTCAGTGCCAAGATGTCATTTCCTATTCATGTTATGTGACAGGAATAGCAATTTTAGTGGTTGAGACTCATCCCGATTTCTGTGAAGTACCAATCACTTAATTCCTTGAAGCTTAGTCAAACATTTGGCTGAAGCCTTTGAGGAAACAAAACTGAGTTGGTATTTATGTTCAGGAAAGAATATATGGAGAGGAAGCTAGTACTTGTGACTAATAAGTTATGAACACTTCTTTTGATTGCTTAGACACGCAAGCATATCAGTCAGGAATTCTGGTTTAAAAAAAAGAAATCCTTCAATCATATGGAAGTCAAGTTAAAGGCAGTCAGAAATGCAAGTCTACCTGAAATGTGACAAAACATTTTTAAATGGGAATCATAAAAAATGTACAGACTACTTACTATGAAATTAAAGACGCATTCACCATCATTTTCCAGACTTCACACATTCCCAATTATTGTCACTTACATATATGGTAATAAAAAGTAGTAGCTGATCAATAGGTGTGGAATTGCATGTTTTGAAGGTCAAGGTAACCAAGATGTCACAAGGTCTCCAACTTCGGTTTCTATCATCTCGGAAATAATTGATGCTTGCAACAAAACTGCTGAAGGTTGAGTATCTGAGCATATTGTCAAGGAGAAACAGAAAGCTTAGCAGTGTTTTCTGCTGGAAAAGCTGGTAAGTCTTGGTGGCAAGTATCAGCAGGCCATTCTACCATCAGCATCAGAATTGAACCCAAACCTGATCTCAGTATTTATGTTTGCTGTTTACAGTGAGATTCACTAAATATAATCAATACCTTTGTGAAGGTTTTTGAGATGTTCTGCATCTTGAGAATACACATCTACATCCAGGGATTATGAGGAGAACTGGAAGATATTGAACTATTTGGACACTTTCAGAATTAATAAGGATTTTGTTAAGAGTTTGAAGGGAACACGAGTTTCTTTGGAAATTAGGTCAACAGTTTAATGTGGGTTGTGATTCACCTGTTGATTGCAAAAAGCAAAATAATTTTGGAAAATAGCCAAACAAAGTTTATAGTGAGATGAGAGGTGGGGTTTACTTCCCTTATTTTCAGTAAAACCTGACTTTCAAAGAGATTGTGAGGGCCTCTGTACTAATGATTGTTTAGCAATTCTTTAGTATTTGATTTTTGGTTTCCCAAACGTAGGGATTCTATGGAAAAGGAATAAACTTCGAAAACAGCAGTACATGTCCAAGTCTATTTCTTTCCCTCTCTTGACCAACGTACTTAAGAATCTCGGTATGTTAATTACCTTGTAAACTCTGAACAGCTGATCTGTTACCATTATCCAAAGGCTTGGACAAACTTCAATTTTTTCTATTTTTCTTTATTGCCTTTTATGTTTTGTGTGTATGTGCCTGTTTTGGAATTAACAGAGATTAAGTTTGGATTATTGCTTAGATGTTAAAATTTGGCAATCATTTTTAAGAACGAGTTTTGTTTCACATTAAGCAAATCATTTGATTTCATTAAAGAAGCCTCATGAAAGAAGCCTATTCTACATAATAATACAGAAGAGGAGTAATTAGCCATTTTGATGATTGAATCAAAACATTTATACAAATATAGGTCATATGGAGTAGAGTGATTGGTTGCCAATGCATCCCCATCATAGGCATAGATTTTTTTTTAAATCAGTCTGACCAGAGAGGTCATTACATACCTCTGGAGGAGGTGAGACCTGAACCCAGGTTGCCTGGCTCAGAAGTAGGGACACTATAACTGCACCATAAGAGCCATCCATCAATAGTGCAACACAACAGAAGTAAGCTGATACAACTGCAAGTTGTTATTACTGAGTTCTAACTAATTCCTGCCTATCCTGATCCCTGGAGTAATGAATTCTACTGTAAAGTATCTTAGTCTTGCTTGAGAACTAAAGGAAATTCTGAATATATATTTGTTAAAGAAAAGGAAATATATTGATTCCTGAGTTCATCACTGTATTACTAACAGTTTAATTTGTAGTTGAATACTAACATGTGTACTGTGTAGTGTTAGTCATATTATTAGATATAAACATTACATATGAATCTTGTTAATGTTTGGCTAGATACATACATTTCGGAGTAAATTCATATTCAACATCTTAAATTTATAATTCATGGTCTGGTAGCCAATAACAATTTAGAAATAACATTTGTGGAAGCTTGTCTTAATTTCTGACCATGGTAAAACAACAACAATGGGTAGAAACTTGTTGATGTATTGGGGCCCTGCCTGTAGGCTGGAGAGCCAGTGAGAGACATGTACTGCCTGTTAATGAGAAGGCCCATTAAACCATAACTCAATGGAGCAGTGTGAGTTCAGCAGCAGACTTTCCCTTAGAATTAAGATCCCAGGACAGAGGGTTCACTGACTGAGAGTTGCTGGTTAATCAGATACCAGCAGCTCTTGTGATTCGTAACACACAGAGAAGCCAGTGGCTGCAGGAATGGCACGAACTGAACTTCTTCGATCATAGAGTGATTCAGGCCACGGGTGAGTGATATCATTGGGGGTGCGATGGGAGGAGGGCAGGAGGGCCTCGTGGAATGGGGAAAGAGGGTGGCGGAGCCCTTGGTAGCAAGAGCATGGGGTGGCTCTTAGCAAGACCCTCATCTCTCCCCAAAGTCACCATTTCAATGTCTGGTATCTGCACTATCATTGCCCTTGCCCTCGCCATGGCTGCAAACCATTCAGGCATAGTGTTCTAACTGTAGGCAGATTGTGTTTCTTATCTCTCCTTTATGGTACATACAATGTCGATATTTGAGCTAATGGCTACCAATGAGGAATGAAGTGATAATGCTGAGTCTTCATCAGTACCTCTTGTTCTACTACCTGGTCAGTTGCAATTCTTGGATAAAAAAGTTAAAGGGTCAAATGTAAGGTTGAGCTGGGAAATGAGGGTGCGGAGGCAGCAAGATCTGCAAACTTAATATCATTTGTAGTGTGTGAATCAAACAAGAATGTGGGACAAGGAAGAGGTAGGATTTGGGAGGTGGATTGGTACGTGGATACCATCACCCTTGATGATTTGAGTGCTGCTGCTGGAAGTGACCTCAACAATGGATGGCCCAGTGAGCACTAACAGCATCTCCTCCATGGGAGTTAGAGTGTCAAGGTGCACTCACTACCCTCTCCCCACTTTCAGCTTACTCCTGCTGGCTCAAATTGTGAGTCATTTTGCCCTGAAAGAACTAGCGAAGTGTGTTAGTGAATTTCTGCAATCTGTCTAGAGAACGTACTACTCATGGTTGACTGTGTAGGAATGGTGTACAAGCTGAGATGGTGGGTTTGTGACTTGAAACTGTTCTGATTGACAGAGATTGTTGGTTGGTGATTGACAGGGTACTTTAAGAAGAATCTGATGATACATTCATTCATCAGAGGCTGAGCGTTCCATGCACTTTTATTGAGACGAGTCTTTAAGATTTGGACATTTTTCTTTCTTTTAGATCTTGATGATTTTCTTTCCTTTTGGCTCAGTTTCTTTTATTTCTGTTGTTTTTTTTAAATTTTTGGTTTTTAACCATGATGGCATTAAAGAATGGTGAATTTGTGCACTTTCCTATACTTGAATACACATGATAATAAAATCTATTTTAATTCTAATTCTCATCCATTGGTCTTGATCCCTTGTGTGAGATAATTGAACTTTTTTTGTGGACTGCATCAGAGTCTGGCATATCCTTCTTAGCTAGATGGACCTGCTGCCTCATGACTGTATCTGTCAGGTTGTAGCTTAATGCAGGGACAGATTGAGCATCTCTCCTACTTTACACTTCCTCAACGAATACCTCTAGTGCCCACTCTCTCTACTGTTCCATTCTTCATTGTTTTCCAGGTTAGGTTAACTTCCTCCATGACTGTTGGGTACCTGATTCACTACATTGCATCCCTGCATTAATAGCATGGTCTAGCTTCACATACAGTGGGCTAGCTTTAACTATTGCAAGGAAGTTATTGTTTTGATATATGAAGCCAATGAATGGCACAGTTAGAACTCGTTACATGCAGTGACAATTCAGTTTAAAAGGCAGCACTGACATGGGTTGACCAAACATATAATTCTTGGGTTTTCAGGCTATTAACCTCACAATAAGTTAGCTTTGTGTTAAACATGCCGTACTTCAAGTGAATTCCAGTTGACATCGTACTTTTTCCAAAATATGTTTCTATCATGGAATAAGTTGCAATATTTAAACCAAATGTCACTTGGTACCCTTGTATGTGCTACTCTCTATCATTAAAAAGAACAACTATTATTACACATCCTGTGATAGATTTTTAGATTCATCTCAAGGCATTTCATATGGAATGAATTAATTTGAAGTGTGGTGATTATGTAAACATTTTTATGTATTCTCTGAAGACTTCCATCTAAACCCAGTGACTACAATAGCTCTCAAACAATTTCTGGGAAACTAGCCAAAAGTACAATGTTATTTGCCCTTTTAAGACATTAAATTAAGCTTTCTGCAGATAGAAGCAAAATTAAACTACTTTTAACTTTTTCTTCATTTCAATTATTAGAGTTTTGTGAGCAGCAACCATCTGCTTGTCTTCTTTTCTAAATTTTATTGTTTGAGAATAGGCCGTAAGGACAGTTTCAATGAGAATTGTTTATAGTTACATATCTCTGGCCTAGAGCGTCCTTGAAGAACTCTTAAGTCTAAACTATTTTTTGCAGCAGCATTTTCTATTTATTATAGACACCATTGAAGCATGTGGCAGGTTTATTGCATTTGCAGCAGATTCCCAACTGAAAAACAAAGGGAGTAGCAGTGCCTTCATCTCTACTGGAGCGTAAACTGCAGCTCTGGGGGCACTAGAGTTCACAATGAATCACAGTATGAATTGCATCTTCTATACCATTGCATTTGGAATGTCTAGGAGCATTTGAAATCAGATCACAGCCATTATTCTAGCCATGTCACTGATTACTGGGGACACAATGGCCTAGTGGCAGTGGGCAACTGGAGTTGGCCTGCTCGATACCACCACCACTCAGGACAACTGCAACAATGCGAGACCTCGAACTTCCTCCTTGTGAGCACTCTGGCAGTGCAATGTGAAGTACTGTAGGCCTCTCCAGCAGAGAAGTAGTCAGCATTGGCTTTATGCTAGGACGAGGAACCATGAGAAGAGCCCATCTGAATCTCATTATCCTTCAGCAGAGTAAAGGGAACAAATGTCATCACATAATACAGATCCTCAAGTACTGTGTTGAAGGAATGCTAGTATAGATGTGTGGAGGAATCCAAGAGAAGTGTATTGTTAGGTACAAGTTGTACAGAGTTTGCAACTATTGTATTAAGTAGGAAGTGCACTAACAAGTATTTCATTACACATAGAGGTTATAGTCATATTGGAAAAACTGCACACATTTGATTGAGATTTATTCAACCAGACGATGACATAGCTATATTGGATTAAAGATATGTCATAATGTGGCAAGAAGAATAAGGAAGAACTGAGGAAATGCCTCATCAAGTGGGAGAGGAAGAAATTATGCTATGATGGCAAAAATAAATTGTATTCTGTTTCTAGCTTCTTTACACGTATTCACAAGCCACAGACACAGGATTGGTAGACTATAATTAGGTTTAATTTATTTGACGATCACAATTAATGCATATACGTGTTACAGGATAACTCAACAAACAGATCTATTCTAGGGATTCAACTCTTATAACTCAGCTGGAGTCTGCTGATAACATGCTGCTTTACATCCTCAATTACAATGTATATCATTTGTATTAGATATTAGAGCATCCTCTTTTTTACTCCAAGATAACATTCGCTTTACTAAGAGAAAATAAGCATACACATGGTGCTTACAAATTAGATCTCTGTTCATCAATTAAGTGTTTAAGAGTCCATATGATGTATAATTGGATTACTAATTTTCCCAGAACTTGTAATGATGTAACATTCCTGAGATCTAGACTTCTTACTTTGCTGGTCTTAACTTGTATGTACATTTGCATCCTGAGCATTACTGGAGTGAAAATTATTTTCATCATTGCCTTATAAAATTTCACTTGCTAAGTTCATCTTTGGATATGTTCCAGAGGTAAGTGGCATGCTGGATATTATATTGTTGTAGCTGGCTTCTATTTCTCCTAAACTGTTGGCACCCCACACACATTAGATACTTCCATCGTAACCAGGTTCCTTGAATAGGAGTTTTACCGTAGTTCTATCCAAGTTTTATAAAGTTTTTTCTCCTACAAGCAAACTAGGCAGTTCTGCTATCTCCTTTGTTTTTCAAGATGTTTCCCCTATATTCTTGAGAATTTGGAAGGTCATCATTTCGCATGGTTGTCCGAACCTGCCTTACATTTTAAGTCCTTCATGGGATGTGAATGTCACTGAAACAGCCAATGCTTATGCCTGTTGCCTTTCGATAATTGCCTTTCAACTGATTGGCTTGCTAGGTCATTTTCAGAATCAACCCCAATGCTGTGGATCTGGAGTCACATGTAACAACAGGAAAAAGAGCAAAGAGCAGATAATGGTGCATCCGGAGAGAGTCAGCTTCACTTAGCCTTGAGGTTGTAGAGGCATCAGATCAGTGCGAATGCAGCTTGGAGTGGGAGGATGTAAATTGTGGGTGGGTCTCAAGGTTTACATCACTTATGTGGGAGTGAAAGAGGCCCACCATTCAGCTACTCTGAACCAGCACACATTGAGGTAGAAAGGAGAGTGAAAGAAACAATGGTGACATCACAGAAAGTCTGCAACATCATTGCCCAGTATGAAACTTCGATAAGGGACTGTCTTAAAATCACTGTAAATTAGAAAAACGTATTATTTTTAAAAAGTAGCTATAGTGGATTTAACTGAGAAATATCAGGAATAGTGAAATTCAGAGCCAATACAGTAAAGCAATATAAGTAAACCAAAGCAGAGCAAAGTTCACATCAGGGAAATAATTTGAAGTTGTGGCAGATCAGCTCAGTTAAGTGGAATATATGGCCTGTAATATGTGTAAAGTCCACAATATTGAGCTTGGATTTCAGAGATTGAGCAATGACTAGAGTCATTGTGCACATCTGAGAGACATCAGAGAAGGGTCACATCATAATTTCTGGGTGTGGAGGCAGACAGTGAATGACTGACTGCCAGGCAGTCCAGGAAAAACAAGCCTGACTGACAAATCAGTTTTCTATTTTGGAAGCTGCTGAGGGTGCTGGGGCTTCAAGGGACCAGTCAGGGCCAGGCTTGTCACCCACAAACAGTTTGACTGTACAAGAGGAAAGAACAGGGTAACGGGAAGCAGTAGTGACAGGGCATTCAATACTTAGGGGAACAGACGAGTGTTCCTGTGGTCATAGACATGACTCCAAGGTGGCATGTTGCCTCCTTGGTGCTAGGGTTAAGAATGTCACAAAGCGGCTGCAGGACATTCTTCAGGGAGGAGGGGAACAGGTAGAAGTTTGGGTCCACACTGGTTCCAATGACTTGAGTCGGAAGGGAGGTGTAGTCTTTCAATCCGTATTTAGGGAGCTATGTAGAAGATTAGCAATCAGGACCTCAAGTGTAATCCCTGTATCACTCCCAATGCCTTGTGTGAGTGCGTACACAAATAGAAGGATAAGACAGATGAATGCATGACTGGAACAATGGTGCAGAAGGGAGGGATTTAGATTCTTGGGACACTGAGACTAGCTCTGGGTTAGATGGCACATGTACAAGCCAATGGCTTGCACCTGAACAGAACTGGGACTGATTTCCTTGTGGGCTGTTGTATTAGTGCCATTGGGAAGACTTTAAACTAACTCAACAGGGAAATTGGAGTGACAGGTAGCATGATTATAGAGAATATATAGTCAATAAGTGAATTTGAAGTAAGGAAGAAAATAATGAAGTCAAAATCAGGATTAGTGTGCATCTATGTGAATGTATGAAATATAGTGAATAAGATTGGGGTGGTACAGATGCAGATTACCCTGTGAAAATATGACATTATGATACTGGGCATTAAATATTCCTGGGTACAAGTGTTCAGTAAAGATAAGAGAGGAGAAATGGTGACAGTATTGGTTAAAGAGAGCATTGCAGTGCTAGAGGAAGAGGATGCCTCAGAGAGTTCAAGTACAGAACCAATGTGGCTGGAGCTAAGGAACAAAGAAGGTGTAATTACTTTGTATAGTTTAATCTGTAGACAACCAAAAAGGGAAGGATACAAAGGAACAATCTACAGGGAAATTTCAGAGAATTGACAATATAGAGTGGGTTAAAATTAACTACCTGAATGTAGACTGGGGCAGTGGAGCATTAAAGGAGAAAGGGGAAAATACCCTGATCATGAAAATTTCCTGTGGCAATATGTGTCCAGTCCTTCTAGAAACGATGCAGCCCAATATAAACAAAGTACTGCAGGTGCTGGAGATCTGAAGTAAAAATGGAGAGTGCAGGAGAAACTCAGCAGGTCTGCCAATGTCTGTAGAGAAAGAAATAGAGTTAACATTTCAAGTCCAATATGACTCTTCAGCAGAACTTCAGCATGTTCAGCTGCACCAAACAGACTGGAACAAAAGATTGAAGGAAAGCTGTAGCTGAACAATGGGCTACTTTGGAGGAGATGGTTCGGGTAAAATCAAGGTATATTCCCTCAAAAGGGAAAGGCAGGACAAACAAATACAGAGCTCTCTGCATGGCAGAGGAAATAGAAATTAAAATATCAAAGAAAATGTGTGCTATGACAGCTGTCAGGTAGAAAATACAATTGACAACCAAGAGGAACAGCATTTCATATTTCGCTTGGGAACCCTGCAGCCAATGGTATCAATGTGGACTTCACAAACTTCAAAATTTCCCCTCCGCCAACCGCATCCCAAAACCAGCCCAGCTCGTCCCCGCCTCCCTAACCTGTCCTTCCTCCCACCTATCCCCTCCTCCCACCTCAAGCCCCACCCCTATCTCCTACCTACTAGCCTCATCCTGCCCCCTTGACCTGTCCGTCCTCCCTGGACTGACCTATCTCCTCCCTAACTCCCCACCTACACTCACCTTTACTGGCTCCACCCCTGCCTCTTTGACCTGTCTGTCTCCTCTCCACCTATCTTCTCGTCTATCCATCTTCTATCTACCTCCCCCTCTCTCCCTATTTGTTTCAGAACCCCCTTCCCTCCCCCATTTCTGAAGAAGGGTCTAGGCCCGAAACGTCAGCTTTCCTGCTCTTCTGATGCTGCTTGGCCTGCTGTGTTCATCCAACTCTACACCTTGTTATCTCAGGAATACAGAAGGTTCAGATGGGATGTGAAAAAGCAAAATAGAGAAGCAAAGAGGTATGCTGAGAAATGACTGGCAGTGAATATCATGAGGAATCCTAAAGTTTGCTGTAGGCATATCGCTAGTAAAAGGGTAGTAAAAGGAAGAGTAGTGCTGATTAGGGAACAAAGAGGGATTCATACATGGAAACAAAAGGCTTCGCTGAGCTTTTAAATTAACACTTTGCATCTGTCTTTATCAAGAAGATAGATACGATACAGACCATGGTGACAGAAAAGGATGTGTCACTTGAAGGGTTTGAAACTGATAAGGAGGAAGTGTTTGACAGACTATTAATGCTTGAAGTTAACAAGGCGTGAGAACCTGAAGAGATGCATCTAAATACATTGAAGAAGTACGAGTGGAATTTGTGAGGGCACTGGTCATAATCTTCCAGTCTTCCCTAGACACAGAGTTGGTCCCAGGAGAGTGGAGAATTGCAGACATCATGCTCTGTTTCAAAAAAGTTGCAAGCCTAGCAATTACAGACTAGTCAGTTTAATTTCAGTTGTGTGGAAACTTTGAGAAATAATAATTCTTAATAGAACTAGTAGTCACATGGGAAAAGGTGGGTTAATTAGAAAGTGCCAGTCTGGATTTTTACAGAGGAAATCATGTTTGACTAGTTTGCTGGAATTATTTGAAGAGATAACAGCGATGGATAATGAGGGTAAGGCCATTGCTGTGATGCACATAGATTTTCAAAAGGCATTTGATAGTGTCACACAGTAGACATGAGAGGGAAGTTGTGGCTCATGGAATAAAAGGGACAGTAGCAACATGGAGATAGTAGGAACTGCCGATGCTGGAGAATCTGAGATAACAAGGTGTAGAGCTGGATGAACACAACAGGCCAGGCAGCATCAGAGGAGCTTTCCTGCTCCTCTGATG